>NC_064813.1:1417071-1723811 GCF_023721935.1 Panthera uncia
CCCCCCACCCCTTCCCCCCCTCTCTCCCCCTCTCCAAAAAAAAAAAAAAAAAAATAAAAAAAAATTTTATAAAAAAAAAAAAAAAAGTGTTGGATGTAAAAAAAAAAAAAAAAAAAAAAACCAAAACAATCAAAAACTGAAAGTGTGGGGCATCATTTCATTTCACTTATTCCAAGAACGGAGAAACAGATACAACATATGTCCAAAATTTGAATCTATTCTTATGTTCCTGTTTATCAGTTATTTTGCGATTTAAGAAGAAATCCTAACGTGTGTTTGTAGCATGTATCTGCACCCTTACTGCTTGTGCCCCATTTTCTGTCTCATTATCTGTGTATGTCCTTATCCCTTCCTGTTCGGGGAAGTTCTAGCATGTCCGGGGTCACGTGACCGGGGAGTACAGGCAGCCACAAGCACTGGTAACTCTGCCTCCTGTGACCTCCTTCATTACAGAAGATGAAAGACTGGGCAGGACCCTCTCGTCCTACTCCGTAGACCCAGGGCGCTCAAATGGCAGGCCCCAGGCCAGCAGCATCAGTGTCCCCTGGAGCTTTTGAGCAATCGGAAGTCCCCTCTCTGCCCCCGACTTGGGAGTCAGAGACTCTGGGGGTGGAGCCCAGCGATCCGTGTTTTATGAAGCTGCCCCAGGCGATTCTGACGCACAATTGAGAACGGTGTTTCTAGACCAGGGGCCGACTTCCCTTTTTCCGAAAAGCGCCACATGGTAAATATTTTAGGCTGTGCGGGCCCCCTGACCTCTGTCGTAACCACTCAGGTCTGTCATCGTGGTGCGGGAGCAACAAGTGGGTGTGGCTGTGTTCCAGGGGGACTTCATTTACTGAAACAGGCGCGTGGGCCCGGCCGTGGTTTGCTGGCCCTGCTCTAGGCTGTCACCAGGAGGATAAGTGCTCTTTTGATCGTTGTCGGAGGCAGCGTTAACGTAAAGGCAAGCACCACGCATGATGGAATCGGAGTCTCCCGGGTGTGAGGCTCTATTTGTACGCTCCCGGCGTTATTTTGGGCAAGTTCCTGGCCTCTCTGAGCGTCAGCTTCTTTGATGTTGAAGCGGAAATAATAGTACTTAACGTTAGGGAGCTGTGGCCAGGAAATGAGGCAATGCGCGTGGCGTGTGCCTGGCAGATGGTGGGCGCCGTGGTTTCACAAAGCTGTCCCTGAGCTGGATGCCCCTGGACTCACTGACAAGGTGTGTTTCGCGTGTATGTGAAGAGAGGATTGAGAATGTGAAACAAATACTTGTTTTTAATTGAAAGACAATATTTAATTGGAACATTCTGTGCTTCTTGTACGTGGATGACTTAATTACATACACGACCCATTGGGAGAGTCGTGTCTGCGTTAAGGTTCTAACATCCTTAACTTTTTGAACGATAATTAGAACAGAAATGCCTCGAGTGGCCCAGTAACTGGAACACAGCCGCCACCGTGCACGTCGCCACCCAGAGCTGAGTTACTAACGTTGACTCGCGGTTTGTAGACTTGTTTCTTAAGGTTTCCAGGGATGCATTGTGTCCGGTCAGAACAAGAAAAGGGAACGGTTGAGACATTGAGAAGGAACACGAAGGGTCTTAAGGGAAGATGGTTTTTTGAGAAGTAAAACTGGATCCAGAATTTTAAATTCCAGTAATTAGAAACTGTTTACTCAGTTCAATAGCTTCTGAAGGCATCACTGAATTATAATTTTTTTAATAATAAATTTTAATTATCCAGGAATGACTAACTTGAACTTTCTTGTAGAGGGTTCATAGTGACAGTTAAAAATTTTCAAAGCTAGAAGAAAGAAATTTCACTTAGAATTTTTTCTTAATGTGGAATGGCTGATTTCTCAATAATGCCAGGTAAAAAAGAAGCAGGTATTAGGGTAAATTGCAGTGTGTCGGAGTGTGGGTTTGGTCCGACACATGCTCACATCTTAGCCTGCCCCTGCCTGTCTTTGTGACTCTTCTCAAATGACCTAATCTCTCAAACTAGTAATTTCTGCATCTGTTTAACGATCATCATCCGTGGTTAATTTAAAAAATTAAAGCAATTAAATTCTCGTGGTTATAAATATAACACGAAACAGTTATTACTTATTAAATATTTATTATTTACCTAACAAATTATTTACCTAACAAATATTAGCTATTGTTACTCTAATACTAAGCCACCGTCATTAACAAAATAAGTGATTAATGTGCTCAAAAGGCTTCCGGTGTTGGAAGATTTACTGAAGGTGGAGCGTGTTGTAAAACGTATGTTGCCAAGTTCTTTGTGTGAATAAGCACGCATGAGTGAACACATAGATCAGTTTTCGTGACTGTTTTTTCACCACGCTGTAAGAATGAAAATTATATATTTTAAATCTTTCATAAGATTGATCTTGTTGAACTTTGGACGGACACAATTTGATGTTAACTTTCCTCAGGGATATTATTCTTAATTTTCATCTAAAATTGTTTCAGTTTATTGAGTAACCTGTTCAGCCATTTTACTACTTAAGTTGATCAAGTTAATTAAAATTTTTTTAACCTCAGGAACCTTTAAAAGATGATGGAGAATTTGTATATTGCCTTTGTCGGAAAAATCGTAAAGGTGTCTATAATCCGTATGACCTCCAGGTGGTCTCTGCTCACAGAGCTAGACATGGCAAAGAATTCTGGATTATTACAGCATCATCTGTCTCCAAGGTAACAGAGGGCGAGCGAGCTCAGCTTGGAGAGTCATAATGGAAAAATATTATTCGATTTAGAATATCTTTGTGTGTTTCAGACAAACCTGGCCATTTGAGAAGTAGCTTATGTTTCAGATCCTCTTTGGGAGAAAGCTTTTTACTGGCGAGGTTCCTTTTCTTTTTTATAGAGATTTAGGTTTGGGGATTCAGTTTTATCTCAAATACCTTAAGTGTGTGTGTGTGTGTGTGTGTGTGTGTGTGTGTGTGTTTAAAGAAAACTAGACTACAGGGATTTGCTGACATCATAGGAATTATAATAATAAAAGAAAAAACTGTTTTCTCAGGTTGGTCAGAAACTTCATTGCCAGAGGTAGAAACCCCACTCCCCCAATACACTCAAATAGCGCTTTGATACTGATTACAAGTTGTGATCGTACAACTTGTTACTTGTTTGGGCCGTTTGTTTAGTGTCTGTGGTGCCAGCCTCCCGGCTACACTGTGAGCACGTGTGGGCAGGGCCACATCCAAACGAAGCAGATCCGTAGGTGCACGTGTGGGGACGCCCCGTGTGTATTATCAACTGAAGATGGAAAGAACGACTTCTATATAAACAAAAGTATGCACGTAAATACGTATGTGGTGATATAGGCATAGACATTTAAGAAAAGGCTACCATTCGCATGGGGGAGAGGGGTTCTTTGGAAGAGAATTCCTTGAGGGAAGAAAGTCCTGTGGTTCTTGAATGTCAAAATGGGGTATCTTGGCAATGGGATTATTAGCCCCTCTGGAACCACTCTATCCCTGTAGTTAAAATTGAGCTCATAAATACTACCTGCATAGAAAATGTGAGAATTATGATACCGAAAAGAACAGGTATCTGTGAAAAGTATGTCAAGGTGAGGAAGTTTCCCATATTCTTTATCGGAGCACAAGAACTAGCATTAGAAAAATGGCAAGAATAGAAGTCATGTGGGACGGGAAACCAAGTTTGGGTAGAGACGAAGTGGTGGAGGTCGTATACAGAATAGGCCTCATTATCAAGGCAAGTAGTTATGAGGCAAACCCAGGGTTGCCTAAGTCCTTGAAAATTGTGCATATTTGTTTTAAGGCAATAAAGTCGTGCTTTTGTGCTCTGTGTTTACAGGTTACTAACGTAGGTGGCGTAGAAGAAGTAGAATCTGTACCGACTGTGGAATGGCTTTTAGAAAGAACGTGTTACCATTTATTGCAGCAGTTCAGGATATTTTCCAAGTTTCGGTGAGATGAAAGAAAACGCAGCCAGTTATTTGCAGTACGGTCCTGTTGAAACAGGAACCGCTCGGCTGACACGTGGGTTCTGCCGCCCGTTGCCACCTTTGTGGGAAGTTACAGAGGAAACGGGGTACTCCATAGGGGTGTTTTAGGCTAGATGCAGGTGCAGGAAGATCCTGAACTTACTACCTCCCACAGACACAACACACCTACATGTGGAATCATTTCCTCTGGAAAAGTCCTGGAAACAGAGGACAGAGGCCGCATGGAGACGGGTAGAAGAGACAGAGACACGCTCTCACCAAACAGCCTATCCCCAGTGCGGCAGCCACAATCAGGAGAGATCTCAAAAATGTGGGGACTCTCCCTGAGGAGTAGGGGATGTTTCACACATCAGGCACCTCAATCGTTGGGTTCTGCACCGGAGAGATGAGCTGCCAAAATGTAAAACAATGGGGATTGTGTCCAGGAAAACCATAAAACTGGGGAACAGAGAACCTGCCCGTAAAGGGTTTGCACGCACACTCAACTCACCCTGGGACCCGGAACAAAAGCTGCACTTTGAGAAGCATCTAGGCCATACTGAAAGGAGACTGACCCCCTTATTCCTGAAGTGAATGCCAGAGAAGCAGGATCTTTCTGGGACAGGTGTCATTTTGCAATCCCGTTGTACTTTGCTAATGCCAGTGTTGGCATTAGCCATTTTGGCAATCTTCCTGTAACCTGGGCATGCCCCATCACTCCATGCCACAGCCGCACCACAGCCAGCTGGGCAAGCATCCTGTCCTCCCCTGGCCGTAACTGCAGCCACCTTGCCAGATGAGTGCCATGCCTCTCAGTGCCACAGCCCCGGCCTCCCCACAGCCAGCAGATGAGAGTAGCCCACACTCGGGACTGCCCTGGAGGACCTGGCACTGGTGGCCAGATGAGATTGTGCTTCTCGGCCTCAGGGGTCATCTACACAAGGCCACTTCTTCAAGACTGGGAGAGGTAGCTGTTTTGCCTCATGTATAGAAAAAAAAAAACAACACATAAAATCAGGCAAGATGAGACAGAGGACTTATCTTCCAAATGAAAGAACAAGACAAAACCTCAGAAAAAGACCTTAATGAAATGGCAACATCAGCAAATTACCTGATGGAGAGTTCAAAGCAGTGGTCATAAAGGTGCCTCCCGAGCTTGGGAGAAGAATGGATGAGCGCAGTGAGAACTGCCACAGAGAGATGGAAAACACAAGAGACTACCAAATGGAAGTCGGAGAGCTGAAGCAGAACAAATAACTGAAGTATACACTAAAGGGGTTCACCAGCAGACTGGGCGAATCAGAAGAGGTCGGAGAGTGAACCAGAGGACAAAGCAATGGGACTCGCCCAGACAGAGCAGCAAAAACGAGAGAGATTTTTTAAAAAATGAAGACAACTTAGGTGACCCATGGGACAATTTCAGGCAAAGTAACATTCACATTATAGGAGCCGCAGAAGGAGAGAAAAGGGGGCAGAAAAACTTATCTGAAGAAATAATGGCTGAAGATTTCCTTAATCTGGCAAAGGAAACAGACCTCCACATCCAGGAATCCCAGAGAGTGCCAAATAAGAATCCAAAGGGTTTCACCCCAAGATATAATTAAAATGTCAAAAGTTAAAGGTAGAGAATCTTAAAAGCAGCAAGAGAGAAACAACTTGTTTACACACAAGGTAAACCCAGGAGGCTATCAGCAGGTTTCTTAGCAGAAACTTTGCAAGACAGAAGGGAGCGGCAGGACATATTCAAAGTACAAAAAAATTGCAACCGATAATACTGTACCTGGCCACTCAGAATTGAAGGAGAGAGAGAATTTTCATATAACAAAAGCTAAAGGACATCATTACCACTCAGCCAGCCTCACAAGAAGTTCTAAAGGGACTTCTTAAAGCTAAGAAGAAATGGCACTAATTAATGACAAGAAAACATATGAAAGTGAAAATCTCAGTGGAAAAAGGTAAGTATATAGTGAAGGTAGTAAATCATTTATAAAACTAATATGAAATTCAAAAGACCAACATAGTAAAATTAAAACTACAATAATTAGCTAAGTAATACATAAAAAGTTGTAAAATGTGACAAAAAACCTAAAACATTAACAGAGGGGGATGACAATGTAGAATTTTGGAATGTATTCACATTTAAGTTGCCATGAACTTAAAACACATCATTATATACGTACGATGTTGTATCTGAACCTCATGATAACCACAAAAACTTTCAATGAATACACAAAATGAGAAAGGAATCTCAACACTAAAAGTTATCAGACATCAGGGGAAGAGAGAAGGGAAGAATAAAAGAACAGAAACTGTAAAAACAGCTCGAAAACAATAACAAAGGGCAGTAAGTACATACCTATTAAAATTAAATGTAAATGAACTAAATTCTCCAATCAAAGGATGTAGAGTGACTGAATGGGCTTCTAAAAAAAAAAAGTCTCCTCCGTATGCTGCTGACAAGAGACTCAGTTCAAAAGTAACGGCACACAGACTGAAGGTGAAGGTATGAAAAAATATATTTTATGCAAATGGAAATGAAAAGAAGGCTATGGTAGCTTATATTCACACAAAATAGACTTAAAGACTTATAGAAAATAAAGTAGGGCATTAAATAGATAATGATAAAGGGGTCACTCCAGCAAGAGGATATAATATTTATAAATGTATATGAACTCAACATAATGTTTAATGAACCCACAAAATGTTTAAAGGAAATATCAACAGACATAAAGGGAGAAAGAGACAGCGATCCAATAATAGGAGGGGACTTTAACATCCCGCTTTTGTTAATAATTAGATCATTCATACAGAAAGTCTGTAAGGAAACATTGGCCTCAAATGACACATTAGACCAGATGGACTTAATAGATCTATATAGAACATTACATTCAAAAGCAGCATAATATGTTTCATCTTGAGTGCACACGGCACACTCTTCAGGGTAAATAACATGCTAGGCCACAAAAACATCTCAGTAAATTTAGCAAGATTGAAATCATCAAACATGTTTTCAACCATGATGGTGTAAAACTGGAAATCAGCTATGAGAAGAAAATTGGAAAAACCACAAAAATGTGGAGATTAAACAACATGCTACTGAAATGAAGGGACCTTTGAAGGAAAAAAAGGAGAAATTAAAAAAAAATACCTAGAGACAAATGAAAAACATATCAAAAATCTACAGGATGCAGCGAAAGCAGTTACGAGAGAGAAGTTCATAACAATACAGGCCTACATTAAGAAGAAAAATCCCCATGGGGCGCCTGGGTGGCGCAGTCGGTTAAGCGTCCGACTTCAGCCAGGTCACGATCTCGCGGTCCGTGAGTTCGAGCCCCGCGTCAGGCTCTGGGCTGATGGCTCGGAGCCTGGAGCCTGTTTCCGATTCTATGTCTCCCTCTCTCTCTGCCCCTCCCCCGTTCATGCTCTGTCTCTCTCTGTCCCAAAAATAAAAATAAAAATAAAATAATAAAAAAAAAAAAGAAGAAAAATCCCAAACAGCCTAACTTTAAACCTAAAGAATTGGAAAGGAAGAGCAAATGAAACCCAAAGTTAGTATAAGGAAGGAAATAATGAAGATCAGAGTGGAAATAAGTAAAATAGAGACTAAAAAGACAACAGAAAAGATCAATGAAACCAAGAGCTCGTTCCACAAAAAGATGAAATTGGTGACTAATGAAGAAAAAGAGAACTCAAAATCAGAATAAAAGAAGTTATAACTGACACCATAGAAATATGAAGAATCCTAACAGAGACAACAGTCACACACAGGCAAACCGGACAACCTACAAGAAATGGATAAATTCCTAGAAACATATAACCTAGCAAGGCCGAATCATGAAAAGGCAGAAAATTTAAATAGACCAATTACTAGTAAGGAGATTAAATAATAATCCAAAACTTCCCAACAAAGTCCAGGATCAGAATTCACTGGTGAATTGCACTAAACATTCAAAGAATATTTAATACCTAGTATTCTTAAACTCTTCCAAAAAAAAAAAAAAAGGAAGAGGAATGACAGCTTCCAAAGTCATTTTATGAGGCCATCAGTTACCCTGATATCAAAACCAGTGATAAAATTACGGGCCAATATCCCTTATGAACATACATGCAAAAATCCTCAACAAAATATTGACAAATCAAGTTAGGAAATACATTAGAAGGATCATACATCACGGTCAAGTGGCATTGATTTCAGGAATGGAAAGGTTCAACATCTGCAAAACAATGTGACATACTGTGATACACCACATTAAAAAAAAATGAAAGATAAAAGTCGTATCATCTCAACAGATGCAGAAAAAGCATTTGACATAAGTCAACATTCATTTATGATAAGAACTCTCAACAAAGTGCATATGGAGGGAATGTACCTCAACACAATACAAGCCATATGTGACAAACCCACAGCTAAAATAATATTCCAACTTTGAAAAGCGAAAAGCTTTTACTCTAAGGTCAGGATCAAGACAAGGGTGACTACATTTCTTAGCAGAGAATTGGAAGTCTTAGCCACGGCAGTTAGGCAAGAAAAAAATAAAAGGCATCCAAATTGGAAAGGAAGAATTAAACTGTTATTATTTACACATGACATTATACTATGTATGGAAGAATAAAGCTGTAGATATTGCAATCTCAGATTTCAAGATCCACTACAAAGCTGTAGTGATCAAACAGTATGGTACTGGCACAAAAATAAACATGTAGATCAAAGGAACAGAATAGCAAGCCTAGGAGTAAACCCACGATTATATGGCCAATTAATCTTCCACAAAGGAGGCAAGACTATGCCATGGGAAAAAGTCTGTTTAACAAATGGTGTTGGGAAAACTGGACCACTTGCTTACACCACACACAAAAGTAAACTCAAAATGGGCTAAAGACTTGAAAGTAAGAACTGAATGCATAAAACACCCAACAGAAAGTAGGTGGTAAACTCCTTGACGTCATTGTTGGAGATGTTTTCTTAGATCCGACTTAAAGGCAAAGGCAGCAGAAGGGAAAGTAAACAAATGGGATGGCATCTAACGGAAAAGCTTGTGAGCAATGAAGGAAGCCATCAATAGAATGGAAAGGCCAACTACTGACTGGGATACGATGTTTGTAAATCATATATAATGAGGAGTGAATATCCAAAAAAAGAAAAAAAAGGAATTCATACAACTCGGTAACAAAAATAATCCAATTCATAAATGGGCAGAGGATATGAAGAGGCATTTTTCCAGGACCTGCATACAGGTGGCCAACAGACACATGAAAAGATGCTTAACATCATTAATCAGGGAAATGCACGTCAAAACCACAATAGGATATTACCTGCTACATGTCAGGATGACTATTATTAAAGAAATCACAAGAATTGATGGGGATGTGGAGAAAAGGGGCCCTCGCTCACTGCTTGTGGGAGTGTAAACTGGTGCGGCCACTATGGAAAACAGGATGGAGATTCTGAAAAAATTAAAATTAGGACTACCAAACAATCGAGCAATTCCACTTCTGGGTATCCTAAGAAAATGAAAAGACTACTTTGAAAAGATAATGCACTCCTTTGTTTCTGGTGGCTCTATTTGCAATAGCTAAGACATAGAAACAACCAAAGGGCTCACTGATAGAGATGAATGGATAAAGAAAAGGTGGTACCTATATACAACAGAACAGTACTCAGCCAGAAAAAAAAAAAATGAAATCTTGCCATTTGCATCAACACGGATGGGACCCTAAAGTATCCTGCTAAGGGAAGTAAGACAGAGAACTATACCACATCATTTCACGTATATGTGGAACCTAAAAACCGAAACAAAACCAAGACTCATAGATACAGAGCGCAGAGTTGTGTCTTGCCAGAGGGGAGAGGTGCTGGGTGGGGGATGAAACGAGTGAAGAGAAGGTACAGACTTCCCGTTATGAAATAAGTCACAATGATGGAATGTACAGCCTATGGAATACAGTCCGAGTGCTGTATTAGCCATACGGTCACAGATGATAACTACATTTATTGTAGGCATCAGTTCACAGGGTATACGATGTCAAATTACTGTGTTGTACACCTGAAACTAATATAATACTATATGTCAATTATACTTTGATACAGTTTTCTTTAGATAAAGGAAGCTTACCCATTTAGGTATGAAAATGCCCATCTTTTTGGATAAATATTGTAAGAAAAAGATTTTTTTATGGTCAGATTGAAGTTGACTATAATGACCTTAATTGCCCATGTATTTTTCATGCATTGATTCATTAAATGAGTATTTATTGAGAGTTTGCAAGAACCACGCATCGTTCTGGATGCTGGAGAGACTCTGTTGAACAAAACAATTGTCTTGCTCTCAAATGTCTTGTAGTGGGTAAGAGGTAAAAACATAAATACGTGGCATACCAGGGGCAGAAGGAATGTTATAGAGGAAAATAGATCAGAATTAGGGGGCTGGGGCAGCTTGGTTCCAGGTCATCACTTAATAACTCATCTAGTTCTGAGTGACACGGCGGGACAAGGACACCAGGGTTTCTGTGAGTCTGATCCTTCACACAGCGGTCCCAGATTTGTTCTCCTAGTGTTTGTACCCGGCTTTTTAATTTCCTTTTGTTTCGTGTGTAGTCGACACCTGATGTTACATTAGTTTCAGGCGTCCGTACATTGTGCTGTGCACCACGCCGCACCCGTCCCCGAACAGAACGGTGCCGTTACCATAATTTTTTTGTTTCTAATGTATGTATTTCCTTGTGGTCTGCTGCTACCTGGTGGAGACTAGGAGAAGAGATGTCATATCTTAAATGGTTACATTTGATATCAAATAGTTGGAATAACTAAGAACCTGAGGAAGTTTACTTGTATAAGAGAAGTGAGTGGATTTTGTAGCAGAGAAGTTACTCACTTACAAAACAAGTATTTATTGTGTACTTTTGCTCCACCGTTCTGGGCACTGGAGGTATCATGGTGTAAAAAACGTACAATGTCTGTGTTCCTGTAGAACTTCGTTCTGATGGAGGGAGATAGATAACAAGTAAATAAATAAGATTATTTCAGCTGGTGACAGGGGCCAGAAAGATAATAAAGCAGAGATGTGTGGTTGCTACTTTAAGTAGGACGGCCAGAGAGGTGCTCTTTAAGCGGAGGCCTCACTGATGAGAAGGACACGTCCACAGGGGGTCTTGAGGGAATAGTTTAGACAGAGCGCATAGCAAGGCCGGAAGTTGGGAGGCAGGATCAAGGTTGGCGTGTATCCAGAGGTAGAGATGGTGCCGCTGACGCCGAAGTGTCGGAGAGGTTGGTCGGCAAGGACGCGGGCTCTGGCTGTCTGTGCGAACCTGAGTCACATGCCGCGTGGGTGACTGAGAGACAGTTCTGAGAAGTCCGTCTTCAAGGAAATAGATGATCATCGCATCCCTGTAAATTAGGTGCCAGTGTAAACTGTCATCGTTGGGCTTTCCACCGTTATCCTTGCCTTGTAACACATGCTTGGGGTTCGCTCCGTTCTAAGTAATTTCAATTGATTAAGCTTTTGAAGCATAGTTGGAACTGGGATGAGTCATCTTCTAGGACATTTAGCATCAGTAAGTGCATGGTCAAAATGGTTCATTTTTTAAAAATTCACGTTAATCGAAGTATAAGTTAAAGTTTACGCAGATTAAAACCTATAAATTCATTTGATTTAAAAATTTTATTTTTAACATTTTGTAAAGTTGTTTTTTTTTTTTTTTATGACTAATAATTGTAACAACATGTCAAGCAGAAAAAAGGTGAATCTGAAGGGTTAGTGGCTCACAGAGGCGACGTGCTGTGTCCGGTGCAGGGGGGGTTAGCGGCTTATGGAGGCGACGTGGTGTGTCCAGTGTAGGGGGTTAGCGCCTTACAGAGGTGATGTGTGTCTCGTGCAGGGGTGACTTGAGCTGCAGTGCCCGCCTTTTACCTCGTGGGCCGTCCCGGAGGACTTGTGCCATGGCCTGGTGTGGACACTCATCACACTGTCGTTGGGGTGATTCGTCTGGTTTCCAGGGTTCTGGAGTCCTGAGGTTCTGTGACCGGATGGAAGTGAGACGGGAACTTAACTGGAATGCCTGTTGGGAGCCTGATTTAGGTCACGTTACCAGATCTGAGGTGTTTCTAAGGCCTTGGGTGTGCCTGTTTGTGTGACATCATGGGACGCTTTCTGAACTGCTTGCTTGTCCCTGGGGCTCCTTCAGTCTTCTGTGGTTCAGAATCAGCCAGGAAGATGGGCTGGTTCCGATTGGCCCCTCAGGCGGTCCTCTCCCAGTTGGCTCTTGCCTGCCGCGTAAGGAATCTCGCTTTGGCAAACAAGTGTCACCTTGAAAGTGTCACCAAGTGTCACCGTTACCATCCTTCTCAGACGGGTTCCTTGAGGTTTTAAAATTACAAATGCATCCTTTCAAAAACATAAATTAAATATCAATATGATATACACTATCTTAATTTTTTTGTTTACCAGTATACAGTGATTTCTTACCAACGTTACTTTTCTTATCACTGAAAATTGAATCTTGACTCTTCTCGAAATAGAATCTCTTTTAAAACCAGTAAGCTAATAAAGGTATAAGGGAAAAGAATATGTTTTTATAGATTTATATTAATTGGGATGTGGTAACTGTTAGGGTCAGGCGTAGGCTAGGGTAAAGGTAAGAGTCAAGAACTAAAAGTTTTAGCAGTCAAAGGCTTTATTGGGAACTAAGGTCTCGGGCGAGGTTCCGTGACTCAGGGAGAGAGAGAGAGGAGTTAGGGAGGTCGCGCCCGGGTGTGGTGGGGTAGGGCTTTTAAGCTGCAGCGGTTCCGGTTCCGGGTGGGCCTTTTTCGCGCCAGGTCGTGCTGTCGCTCGGTGATTGGTTGACCTCCAATTCGTTCTGGCAGCTACTAGGGGCTTTTCATTGGGTTGCACTGGCAAGATGGCCGTCCCCTCCACTGTGGTTCCAGGGACATCCTAACAGTAACTAAACTAATTATGTGTCTATAAGAATTATAATGAGTTTTGATGACGCTTACTTTCCTCTGTTCTGTTGATAGTTTGGGAGAGAAGTGATGTGGTCTGGTATTTGCTTTAAGTAAAGTTTATGATGAATGCAACCTGTTCTAGGAAATCTAGGATTTCTAAGATGTTACTAAATGTATTCCAAACCATGAGAGACTCTTACAAACTGAGAATAGACTGAGGGTTGATGGGGGGGCGGTGGGGGGGGATGGGTATCGAGGAGGGCACCTGTTGGGAGGAGCGCTGGGTGTTGTGTGGAAACCAATTTGGCACTAAATCTCATATTAAAAATAAAATAAATGTATTCCATATAAATACATGACTTACAAATATAGAATGTAAGAAATCTCTTTCCTTTCAGAATTAATAAAGCATTTGTTACTTGGAAATTGAATGTTAGAAGAATTAAGACAGAGAAGAGCAGGTAAGCTTAAAGAGGCAAATGCATTTTTAACTATGTTAAGGGGAAACCTTATTTTAAATATGTAGTATGGAAGCAGGTGTAAATCACTTTTCACTCAGTGATTGGAAAGTCACATCACGGTTATGAGTAGGTTTAGTCAATCTTACTTTCAAACACCATTTTTGTATATCACACGTGATGATAAACACTGACGACATTTCCCAGTATGTCAGTCTGCAGCATGAGGAGATGATAGTTCTGTGAACAGCTTACGATGACTTCCCCTCACAGGAGTCAAATGGCTGTTAATCCTGTTTTACGGGGTCTCTGGCAGCCCCGTGTTGTTGTTGTTGTTGAACTTTGTACTTTGAGGTAACTGTGATTGAATGCAGTTGTAAGAGATGATGCCAAGAGACATCCTGTTTCCCCCAGAGGTAGAACCCCCAAACTTACTGTACAACATGGCAGCCAGGACAGTGGCACTGACGTCATCAAGATACAGAAGATTGGTCACCGCAGGGTCCCTCGTGTTGCCCTTGTACAGCCATACTCGCTTCCCTCCCAGTCCCACCCTCTTCTTAGCCTGTGGCAAGCACGACGCGGGTCTCCATTTCTGTGAGTTTGTCTTTTCGAGAATGTTGTATAAATGCAGTCATGCAGTATACGACCTTTGGGTTGGGGTTGGCTCTTCCCTGAGCGCAACTCTGGACTTCCATCCAGGCTGCCGCATTTATCCGGCGTTCCTCGATTGCCGGGGAGCGGCGCGTGCTGGGAGTGGGAAGTACACCTGCTGTTCTCCAGCTTTTGTTTATTATAGATAAAGCCCTCTAAACCTTCATATGTAGGTTTTTATGGGAACACAAGTTTTCATTTCTCTGGGGTAAATGCCCAGGAGTGCAATCCTGGGTCATACGGCGATTGCATGTTTAGTTTTGTTTTGTTTTTTCCATCCCCGACATCAATGTAGGAGTGATTCAGCTTCTCTACCTCTGTGCCGCCATTTGGAATTGTCACTGTTCTTTTGTTTTAGATATTCCGGTAGTTTTCTGGCAGTGTCATGTTGTGGTTTCAGTTTGCGTTTCCCTAATGATGTTGAGCATCTTTCCATGTGCTTATGGGCCATCTGTGAATCTTCTTTGGTGCGATGTCTCTCCATGTCTCTCTGGTGAGATGTCTCTCCATGTCCCTTACACATTTTCTGGTGGGATTGTTTATTTTTATACTGTTGAGTTTTTAAGGGTTCTTTTTTAAAATTTTTTCAACGTTTTTTATTTATTTTTGGGACAGAGAGAGACAGAGCATGAACGGGGGAGGGGCAGAGAGAGAGGGAGACACAGAATCGGAAACAGGCTCCAGGCTCTGAGCCATCAGCCCAGAGCCTGACGCGGGGCTCGAACTCACGGACCGCGAGATCGTGACCTGGCTGAAGTCGGACGCTTAACCGACTGCGCCACCCAGGCGCCCCAAGGGTTCTTTTTATAGTCTAGACACGAGTCCCTTGTGCATGGTTTATAAACATTTTCTCCCAGATTTGGCTTGTCTTTTTTTTTTTTTTTTAATTCAAAAATATTTAGCATCTCTACATGCCAGGCATTAGGCTAGAGTTAGCCTGCTTTGTGAATGGGTTAACGTAACTTTCTAGCCTCACTGCTTCATTGGCCTGGGTGGCTTTGATGCGGAGAGCTGAACTCCTCCTCTGTTCAAGGGACACCCTTTGCTACAGGGGTGGTTGGAGGGAGGGGTGTGGGTGAGGGGTTGGGAGGAAGGGGGGTTGTTGATGGCCATTCATTTCTAGGAGACAGCATATGGTTTGATCATGTTTTCAGATCCATCTGCCAATCTTGGTCTTTAATTGCTGTGTTTAGACCCTTTACGTTCAGTCTAATTATTTATTTGTTAGGGCTTAAGTTTGCCATTTTATTTTTTGGTTTCTGTTTCTTCCCTCTGCTTTTTGTCTGTTTCTTCTTTCTGTGGATTATTTGAATATTCAACTATAGCAGTATTTCTTAGAATTCTATTTGGATTTTTCTATACTATTGTTTAAAGTATGTCTGTGTAGCTGTTTGGTGGTTGCTGTTGGCATAACATACATACGTAGCGTACAATTTACTAGCGTTGCATTTTATTAGTTTGAGTGAACTGTAGAAACCTTACCTCTGTGTCTCTCTGCCCTCCCCCATTTACAGTATGACGGTCTTAAATGTTTCCTCCACTTGCTTTCGGCACTGTTACTGTTTTTGCTTCCACCATCAAATATACGTTGTAAAACTCGAGAACGAGAACAATGAGAACGACAGTCTATGTGTTTTTAAAATGTATTCAGTTTGGTTTGTTTATCATGCTCTTGCTTCTCAATGTCGCAGGGCTCCTTGGGCTGTTTTGTTGTGTATTTCTGTTGCGAGAACTTCCGTTAGCCATTCCGTTAGGGCAGGTCTGTGGGCAGCAAAGTCTCCTGCTTCTCCCGTGTCCGAAAACATCTTCTTTGTTTCTCCGTCATCGAAGAAGATTCTGCTGAATATGAACAGTTCTTTCCTCTGAGCCCTTCTCCTGGCCTCCGTGGTCATTCGAATTGCTTTTCTTCTGTAGATGGTTTTTTCTCTTGCTGCTTTTGACACTTTTTCTTTTGGCTGTAGTTTTCAGAAGTTTGACTTTGATGTGTGGTGGTTGGACTTCTGTTTTTATCCTGTTGTAGTCACCCTGGCTTCTAAACCTCTGGCTCGTGCATCCGTTGACAAACTTGTTGCATTTTCGTCCATATTTCTTCAAGTGTTTTTAGCCCTGCCCTCTCCTTCCTCTGCTTCTAGGACTGGAGATGCAAATGCTAGATCTTTTTTATGGTCCTGCTGGTCCCTGAGGGTCCGTTTATTTTTTTCAGTCAGTCTTTACTCTGTTGTTCAGATTGAATGCTTTCTGTTGTTGTTCTTTCAGTTCGCTGATTTCTCTGTCCACTCCGTTCTGCTGTTGAGCCAACATACTGAGTTTTTCATTTCAGTCATTGTATTTTTTAACTTATAAAATTATATGTCTTCTGTTCTCTGCTCACCACCACCCAGGGAGGATGACCTTCCCTATTCCCTGCTCAGCTTTCCCTGAAAACCCCCAGAGGACCGCTAGGGAAGCTCACTACCAGTTGCCCGGGGCACGATGCCAGGCTCTCCACGTGGCCTTTCCCCCCTGTGGTATCTCGCTGGGATAGAATGGTGGTTGTTGAAAAGTTTTCTGTCTTGCTCGGCTGCCCCTTTCTGGCCCTCGAGCCAGACAGCAGGCGTTTCTGTCCGCACCTGTTGGCATTTCCAAGCCTGGGCTGTAGAAGGCAGAAGACAACGCGCCTGATCACCCTGTCACTCCTGGCCGGTCTGTCTTCTCTACCTCTCAGTGTCTTCTCACGTTCACTTCATATGTAACGTTCACAGTTTTTAGTTGTACCTAGAGGGAAGAGTAGTGGAAAGTACACTTACCCCATTTTTAGAGGAGCCAGGACCTGGGTTTTAAGAGATTTCTGTGATATATGTTCTAATGCCAAGCAGTTCAATCTTGTGAGTCAAGTTTGCGAGAATGTATTTAGCTCTCTAGTACGATACGATGGAAGTTTGTTGGCGAGTTCCTGGTAACACCTTTGCCTGAATAGTCATCAGATGATGCATTATTTTTCTCTTGTCAGATCTCACCATCACAGTTCTAAATGTTTTCATGCTTTCCCCCCCTATAATTGTTTTCGCAATGAACCCTCCCTAGTTTCCTCATATCTGTGTTAAAATACACACATAAAGTCAATTATATTTTTTTAAAGGAAAGAAGAAAGCTTTAAACAATGCTGGGTAATGTGGATTCGTTACTATGTGAATCTTCATCATCATTCACTTGTGAATAGATCCCAAGATGGGGTTTGATTTTTTTTGTGGCGGTTCACTTTCTGGAATGTGCCATTTGTCTTTAGTATGATTTCTTTTCTTCCCTGTACTAGATACCCAGGGGAGTGTCCGTGAACAAATTCCACCTCTGTGAGTAGCTCCAGGTTATGCGAGGCCTGTGTCATTTGAGGAGGCCTTTATGACAAAGACCACAAGGCCTTGGGGAGGGGGAGGGCAGTGAGAATAAAGGGCCCAGGGAGCTTCTTCATGGTGGATAAAGCTTTCGCCAATAAAATGGAAAGACAGGAAAAGGCTAATTTCTGACGATTATATTTTTATATAAAATATACCAAAATCAGCTATAAAAGTTAGCCACCCCACAAGGGATGGGTGAAGGGCAGAAGCCCCCCCCCACCCCCTTCTTTGATACACTGTTGCACAGGGAGGTTCGCTTTTCTTGATCCAGTTTTTAAGGAGCCTGATCTCTTTCACTTTGCTCTTTTCTCCTTCAGTTCTGTCTTGTGTTGTTAGAAGTGATAATACTCACCTTTGTGACCGCAATCGGACCGGCAGAAAGGGGCAGAGGAAAGAGCAAGGCCCATCTTTTCTATTCTAGGATATAGGTGGTTGGAGAACTTAAGAAACATTCTCCAAATGGTTCCCAAGTCTAGCTAATTTTTCTTCCTGTAATTGGGGAAAACATAAATTGAGGAAAAGTATTTAAATTTAATAGGGGAAATATAACTTATGTTGTACATCGCTGCCTACTGTTTCAAAGTTGTTAGAACTCAGTGGCATAAAATTGTATCATCACTTGTTTGCCCTCGTATTTTTTTACTCAACACACCCAATACCAGAACCTTGCTTTCAACATTATCAGCCAAACAAACCCCATTATGCTTACTAACGTTTATTAATGTCATTTAAAATACAGTAGACATAATACATATGGATACAAAACCAATTACACAGTTCCCTCTAAGTGAATTGTATTCATTTTGAACAGGAGCCAGGTAAGTCTGGAAAGTTTTTACCTTTCAGGTCATTTTTGTGCCGCCATCTTTTTGGGGCTGATGAGTTATTTCAAGGCTGTCTGCTCTGTGTGAAGGGACTTTGTGAAGATGCAATTGATCGCAAACATGGAAAAGAATATGAAGAAACTCCGTCTGCCATTTGCCTCATCAAGGTGAGGAGCAGCACACTGCCGTTAGTCTCTGTTTGCAGGTAGAAACCAGGAGGAACAAAAGGAGTTTTGAATCAAAGGAATACCTGTCTCTAGATCCGGAAGAAACCATCACTACGGATGACTAACATTCCAAAATAGTTGCAAAGAACATCGTTTCCATGGATAGTCATTTTTAATAACTAATAACATTCCTTATTTAAAAAAATTCTTTTAAGTGTATTTACTTGAGAGACAGTGAGCAAGCAGGGTAGGGGCAGAGAGAGAGAGAGAGAGACAGAGAGAGAGAATCCCAGGCAGGCTCCGCACTGTCAGTACAGAGCCCGGTGAGGGGCTTGAACTCACAAAACGTGAGATCATGAACTGAGCTGAAATCATGAGTTGGATGCTTAACTGACTGTGCCGCCCAGACGCCCCTAACAACATTCTTTATACATAGTTTCATCCCTCAATTCAACCTAAGTCTGTTATGAGGCCCTTTCTTTATTTTCAAAACTCTGAATGTGCAATATCATTTATAAATAGTAATTTCTAATATATAATTGTTAGCTACCTGCGATGTTCTTCTCTCTCAAGATTACACGGCAAGAAATTGTCATAAGTTGCCACTTGGAGGTTTTGCTTCAATTTATGGGTTTTTCTGTTCCACAATTCTAAGAAAGGGTGACCTTCTTTTTAAAAAAATTTTTTTTAATGTTTTTATTTATTTTTGAGATAGAGACAGAGCACGAGCAGGGGAGGGGCAGAGAGAGAGGGAGACACAGAACCTGAAGCAGGCTCCGGGCTCTGAACTGTCAGCACAGAGCCCGACGCAGGGCTCGAACTCACAGACTGTGAGATCATGACCTGAGCTGAAGTCGGATGCTTAACTGAGCCACCCAGGCGCCCCAGAAAGGATGAGCTTCTTACTGAATGTTTTAGTTTATATAGTTCTTTCTTTTTTTTTTTAATGTTTTATTTATTTTTGAGAGAGTGACAGAGTGAGGGTAGGGAGCAGAGAGAAAGAAGGGAACAGAGGATCTGAGCGGGCTCTGTGCTGAGAGCAGGGACCCTGATGCGGGACTCGAACTTATGAGCAAAACCATGAGATTGTGACCTGAGCCAAAGCCAGACACTTAACTGACTGAGCCATCCAGGCGTCCCTAGCATAGTTCTTTCAGAGAGGTTAAAGTATATAGAACTATATGTTTTAAGTGTTTAGTATACAATTGAACAGGATTCTAGCAGCTTTTGCTTCATTTACCCACTGTGTGAAGGAGGTACTAAAAAGTAAAATTGATAGTCATCTAGACTTAAAAATAGTGAAAGGATTTGATAAATCAACTCAAATTTGATAATCAACTAAAAAATTAATTGTGTTGACTATGCGTAATATGGTTAATACCTATAAATCAGTGTATTTTTAGGATTGATTATATATAGTGGCTGATACGTAGATGCTTAATAAGTAGTCTTTGAGTGAATAAAAGAATTAATGAAAAAATGAATTATTACAGATGAAGTGTATTTTTTATAACTGTATTGAGATTAATGTTTCAAAAGGATTAAATTCAAGTTAAGTATGAGACATTTCATTGAAGAGTACTTTTATATGGTTTTATTCTAGAAGGAAATTGGTTGGACAGCTATATTAGATTGTTTCATGAGTGACTTAGTCACAGAATTTACCAGTTAATGGTGGGCGTTAAGGCAAAGGAAACTTTAGTATATCTGTGAAGGCTGTGCCTCATGGATGGTAATGCTCACAGAGTGACAGAGAAGGGATGATAGGACTCTTCCCTGGAGACCTTAGACCCTGTAAATATTTGTCAATTACCTATTTTATGCAGAGGAGATGGGTAAAACTAAAAATGAGGTATTGTTAATTTTCCTTTGCTTACAGTTTATTGGAAGAGATGATTCTTTACATAGAAAAATGATTGCTAATTCTAGAGGTAGTCCCTCAATTTTGCTAATCATTCTAGCCAACCAGGTAGCAAAATAGAAGGCAAGGAGGATTTATCAGCAAACAATGCTTGTGAAATACTCACGCCCAGAGATTCAGGGGAAGCGGAGATCAGCCTTTGCAGTGGAAGTCTAGGCGTGTTGCGGGAAAGGAGGACGTGATGAGCTGGGCCGTGCTGGATTTGAGGAGCTGGGGAGCTGGGTCGGGTAGGGGGGGTGTATGTGAATGTGAGGAAAGCGCTCAGTTTATGTTCGATTCGAAAGTTAGGTTGGGTCTGAACGTTGGGCCAAGAATAGCAGACTAAGGGAGAGCTAGGAGCTGAACCTGCTGTGAGCGGGGGCGCTCCTGGTGGGGGTCGTGAGGAAAGTTCGCAGGGACAGGAGTTCCTGAGACCCACTGGAGAAACCAGGCCCAGAAGGAGGGACAGCAGGGATTCGTAGCCTGGAGAACCGAGTCGGGGGTCAGGAGTCAGAAGGTGGACTGCTGGGGGCGCAGGTACCAAGGAGGGGTCCCCGAGGCAGGTGTGCGTGTGCTGTGTGGACGACTGTGCGCCACAGGGCCCGGAGCGAGTGTGCGTGTGCTGTGTGGACCAGTGTGCGCCGCAGGGCCCCGGAGCGGGTGTGTGCGTGGTACGGTGGGCAAGTGTGCACATGCTGTGTGGACGAGTGTGTGCCACAGGGCCCTGGAGCGTCCACAACAAATGGGAAAGGGCCTGCGTTCTCATTTCGTCCAGACCTAGGGAGACCGGTTTATCCAAGGCCATAGAACCAGCTGGAGAGTTGGGATTTGCGTTCAAGAATAATTGTGTCTTGGGGGCTCAGTACTTTGCCTTGTGCACATGTGACTGTTTGTGTCCCACCCCTGTTGGGGGAGAGTGCAGTGGGCAGTGCTAGTCATCTACACGTTTCACAGGCTCCCCGCGCGGTTCTTCTGCAGAGTAAACTCTGAGAATTATTCTTAACAGTGATTGAAAGTTTCTGAACATGTCATTTTAGGAAAATTAATGTGATGTCACTTTGTGGGGGAAATGGAAGGCAGGGAGAGGCAAAGAGATGGTTAGAGCACTAGAATAATGCAGGTGTGAGCAAGAGTGACTTCAGTTAGTGGTTGGCAGTGAGCTCAGAAAGGAAGCGACATTTTGAGACACCTTTACTGGAAAGATCAGGGCCTGGTAACCAGAAAAAGGACGAGGAGAGGGAGCACACAGAGTTAATCCAGAGTTTTAAGGTTAGGGGAGCACTTTTCAATTTTTTTTTTTTTTTTTGCAAGCCTACACTTACCAAGTATTAGAGTACCACTAGGGATAAAGGTGCGTGTTTGTTGATGAAAATGCGTTTTGGTGAGAGAATTAACACATGGTGGGAAAAACAGGAAAACACCGCAAGGAGGAAAGACACTGGGCTACCGTGAGTGGGCGAAATGTCTGTGTGCTGTGGGGCCCAGTAGCACAGCCGATGGGATTTCCCCCGTGCTGCATGCCGAGTGAGCTCATGCACACTTCACGTCATTTGGATTATTTAATTTTAGCCTCTTTATCTGACGTTTAGTGCTCACGTCTGTAATTTTACACGCAATCGAGATTTCATTTTAATTTTTTTTTTCTACGTTTTTTATTTATTTTTGGGACAGAGAGAGACAGAGCATGAACGGGGGAGGGGCAGAGAGAGAGGGAGACACAGAATCGGAAACAGGCTCCAGGCTCCGAGCCATCAGCCCAGAGCCCGACGCGGGGCTCGAACTCACGGACCGCGAGATCGTGACCTGGCTGAAGTCGGACGCTTAACCGACTGCGCCACCCAGGTGCCCCTGAGATTTCAAGGGTAAAAGCAATTCCTGGGTTTGGTGGCTCCCCGGGGCTCAGATATTTCAAAACACCTCAACTCCTGAGTTCTTCTGCTTAGGCTTAATCTTCGTTACAGTTAAAATAATAACGTATTTTTCTGTGTTTTATTAAGATGTAGTTTAACTGAGTGTGTGGATTTGAAGAACACGGAAAGCATTTGGTGTATAAAGCATAATGTATATGAAAGAGAGTTTAAAATATGCTCTTTATGACATGAAAGGATGACCAGAATATTTCGTGTCTTTTTTTTTTTTTTTTTTTTTTTGTAACAAACTTTGACTTGCCAACATTCAACATCTATCGGGTGAGTAGCTGGATAGGTCCCGAACGTATTCTCTGGATGGATTTTGTGAAGAACAGGCACGGCAGGCTACCCAGGCAGTGAAACAGCTTGAGGATATCAGAGAGAAGGCTATTTGCGAAATGAAACGTACATTTTTAAAGGTAATTCTTTCATTCTCTCCTCTCTCTCTCTCTGTCAGCCTGTAACATACTGACCGAAGCAGCGTCTCCGGGTTGCATGCCTGGAGGCGGAGTTAGAAATGGGCAGGCGGAGGGACAGAGGTGGTTCCTTAGGCCAAGCAGCTAATGCCGCATGGTCACCGGGCATGGGACACTTTGCAGGGGCCGTGTGGGGTGCAGGTGTACGCGCGTGCAGGTATATCCCCACCCCCCGCCTTGTGAAAGTTCATTTACGCCACTTTGCTTTACAGCAGATGTATATGCATAGCTGGTTTGTTAGCTGAAATCCAGAGAGGATGTTGCTTTTACAAAAAAAGGCCAGAAGCACAGAGAACCCGCCGCGTCTATTACAGCGGCGGTTACGGGGCAGCGAGGGCGCCGGCCCAGCTCCTTCCCCGGGCCCCACGTGGCTTCCCTTCGGGCGGGCCGGGGCTTCGAGCGAGCGGAGGCGTCTCTGAGCATCAGTTAGTTTTGTGCAGCTGTCAGCAAAGCCTTTTGGGGTGTGGGAAGGCTCGAAAAATTTCCGTATAAATTAATGGTAATGGCTTCTTGGCTTTATGCTGCTGCGGCTTTTGGAAGGTTTCGTAGCAACTCTACCTTTGGAGAGTGGGGGAAGCCTGCATAAGAGTGTGTGTGTGTGTGTGTGTGTGTGTGTGCGTGTGTGCGCGCGTGTGCGTGTGCGCGCGTGTGCGTAAATGCACGCGTATGGATGTTTACGTATGTACCTTCAAGATACTTAAAATCTAACCCGACCTGGCATATATAGGGAAATACGATTTGTTACAAAGTTCGGTGTTTATAAGACAAAGACTCATTGCTCAAGAGAAACATAACCAGATGAGACAAAACTTGCCTGAGGATTTTATGAAAAGGACTCAATAATTCAATGAGCAGTGTCCTCAGAACATTGTTCTCTGAGATGCTGCGACTCACTTGACAGGATTATTTTACGGAGCTTCCCCGGTCGGGGAATGACAGTGCATGGCAGCGTCATTCGCAGACGCCCTTGGATGAGGGACTGATGCCGTGTCGTCTGGTTACGGGCTGGTGGCCTCTCTCCGCTGCTTTGGCCGAGTCCAGGAGCACAGCGGAGGCTCTCGGCGGGAGAGGTGGACCGGGTGCCCCTCGGTTTTCAGACCGAGTTTCTCTGAATTAACTTCTGGTGGAGACTGGGTAGCAGTGAGTTCAAGGCTTCGCCTGTTGACAAGAAGATGCAGTGCGGCTGTTTTTCATCAATGGAACAAGGACTCTCCTTCCTCATCTGGTTCCTCAGTCACCCTAACTTCCTGAAGCCCAGTCGTGTCCCAGGCAGACTCCGGGACACTGGCCAAGGGATTAACGGCATCTGTCTTGGGACCCTGGTTACGGATTACTCGCAGTCTGGTTTCTCCCATTCAGCTTCATCAGGGTCTCGTCATAAATATTTGTTAAGAGGTTTCCATTTAAGTCGTGATAGGCAACAAGTCCTCCCTCCTACAGAAACTAGTTTGATTTGGTTTATATGACTTATAACTGAAATGTTTAGACTTTTTTTACTTTAAGTCTTTATTTAATTCTCGTTCATTAACATATATGGTAAAAATTGGTTTCAGGTGTAGAAGTTGGTTATTCGTCTCTTACATACAACACCCAGTGCTCATCACAGCAAGTGCCCTCCTTAATGCCCATCGCCCCCACCTCCCTCCATCAACCCTCAGATTGTTCTCTATAGTTAAGGCTCTTATGGTTTCTCTCTCTCTCTCTCTCTCTCTCTCTCTCTCTCTCTCTCTCCCTTCCTCCCTCCCTCCCTCCCTCCCTCCCTCCCTTTATTTTTCCTTCCCCTATGTCCACCTGTTTACTTTTTTTAAAATTTTTTAATGTTTATTATTTATTTTTGAGAGACAGAATGTGAGTGGGGGAGGGGCAGAAAGCGAGGGAGACACAGAATCCAAAGGAGGCTTCAGGCTCCAAGCTGTCAGCACAGAGCCCGATGTGGGGCTCGAACCCACGAACCACAAGATCATGACCTGAACCAAAGTCGGATGCTTAACGGAGCCACCCAGGTGCCCCCCTATCTGTTTTGTTTCTTAAATTCCACAAATGAGTGAAATCATATGGTATTTGTCTTTCTCTGACTCACTTACTTTGCTTAGCATGATACACTCTAGCTTTATGCACATCATTGCAAATGGCAAGATTTCATTCTCTCTTCCCCCTTCCCCCTCCCTCCTTCCCTCCCTTTCCCCTCCCTCTTTCTCTCCCTCCCCCCTTCCCCTCCCTCTGCCCACTCCTGCATGCTCACTCTCTGTCTCTCTCTCTCAAAAAAAAAAAGTTGCTACAGCTGAGGTCAGAAAGGTTGCTGCCTGTGTTCTCTAGGATTTTGATGGTTTCCTGCCTTACATTTAGGTTTTTCATCCATTTTGAATTCATTTTTGTGTATGGTGTAAGAAAGTGCTCCAGTTTCATTCTTATGTGGTCCCTATCCAGTTTTCCCAACACCATTTGTTGAAGAGACTGTCCTTTTTCCACTGCATATACTTTCCTGCTTCGTCAAAGATTAGTTGGCCATACGTTTGTGGTCTATTTCTGGGTTCTGTCTTCTGTTCCATTGATCTGTGTCTGTGTTTGTGTTAGTACCATATTGTCTTATTGGTTACAGCTTTGTAACACAGCTTGAAGTCCAGGATCGTGATGCCTCCTGCTTTGGTTTTCTTTTTCAGTATTACTTTGGCTATTTGGAGTCTTTTCTGGTTCCGTAAAAATTTTCAGATTGGTCTAGCTCTGTGAACAATGCTAGTGGCATTGTGATGGTGATTGCATTAAAGATATAGATTGGTTTGGGTAGTACAGACATTTTAACGATGTCCGTTCTTCCAGTCTGTGAACATGGAATGTTTCTCCTTTTTTTGCGACGTCTTCAGTTTCTTTCATAAGTGTTCTATAGTTTTCAGGGTGCAAATCTTTTATCTCTTCAGTTAAGTTTATTCCTAGGTATTTTGTGGGTTTTGGTGCCATTGTAAATGGGACTGTTTTCTGAATTTCTCTGTCTGCTGTTTCATTATTGTATAGAAGTGAAACAGATTTCTGAACATTGAGTTTGTATCCTGCGACTTTGCTGAATTCATGTGTTCTAGCAATTTTTTGGTTGAGTCTTTCAAGTTTTCTACAGAGTATCATGTTGTCTGCAAATAGTCAACGTTTGACTTCTTCCTTGATGATTTGGTAGTCTTTTATTTCTTTTTGTTGTCTGATTTCTGAGGCTAAGATTTCTAGTACTATGTTAGATAGTATTGGTGAGAGTGGACATCTGTGTCTTATTCCTGACTGTAGAGGAAAAGCTCTCTGTTTTCCCCCATTGAGGATGATATTAGCTGTGGGTCTTCCATATATGACCTTTATGGTGTTGAGGTATGTTCCATCTATACTTTGTTGAGAGTTTGTATCATGAAAGGATGCTGTATTTTGTCAAATGCTTTTTCTGCATCTATTGAGAGGATCATATGGTTCTTATCCTTTCTTTTATTAACATGGTATATCAGGTTAATTGATACACAATTAGTGAATCAACCCTGTAGCCCAGGAATGAATCCCGCTTGATCATGAGGAATACTTCTTTTAATGTACTGTTGGATTCGATTTGCTAGTATCTTGTAGAGAATTTTTGCATCTGTGTTCATCACCTGTTCATTCTCCTTTTTCGTGGGGTCTTTGCTTTTGGAATCAAGGCAATGCTGGCCTTGCAGAACGAGTTTGGAAGTTTTCCTTCCATTTATATTTTTTTGGAACAGCTTGAGAAGAATAGGTATTAACTCCTTTAAATATCTGGTAGAATTCCCCTGAGAAGCCATCTGGCCTCGCACTCTTGTTTGTTGGGAGAGTTTTGATTACCGATTCGATTTCTTTGCTGGTTATGGGTCTGTTTAAATTTTCTATTTCTTCCTGTTTCAGTTTTGGTAGTTTGTATGTTTCTAGGAATTTGTCCATTTCTTCCAGATTGCCCAATTTGTTGGCATGTATATATTTTTTAAAATTTTTTAAAGTTTATTTATTTTGAGAGAGAGAAAGCTCACAAGCCGGGTAGGGACAGAGAGAGACAGAAAGAGAGTTCCAAGCAGACCCTGTGCTGTCAGCACAAAGCCCTGTCTGGGGCTTGAACTCACAAACCATGAGATCATGACCTGAGCTGAGCTTAAAGTCTAATGCTTAACCAACTGAGCCCAGGCACCCCTTGGCATGTAATTTTTAATAATAGTCTCTTATAATTGTTTATATTTCTGTGGTGTTGGTTGTGATCTATCCTCCTTCATTTGTGATATTATTTGGGTCCTTTCTCTTTACTTTTTGCTAAGTATGGCTAGAGGTTTATCAATTTTATTAATTCTTTTGAAGAACCAGCTCTTAGTTTTGTTGATCTGTTCTGTTTTTTTGTTTGTGTCTACATCATTTGTTTGTGCTCTAGTCTTTATTATTTCCCTTCTTCTGCTGGCCTTAGGCTTTATTTGCTATTCTTTTCTAGCTCCTTTGAGGTGTAAGGTTAGGTTATGTATTTGGGACCTTTCTTCCTTCTTTTGTTAAAATTTTTTTTTAACGTTTACTTTTTGAGAGCAAGAGAGAGAAAGTGAGCGCAAGCAAGCGGGGGAGGGGCAGAGAGAGAGAGAGAGAGCGAGACAGAAGATCCAAAGCATGCTCTGTGCTATTAGCACAGAGCCTGACGAGGGGCCCGAACCCACGAACCGTGAGATCATGACCTGAGTTGACGTCAGACGCCTAACTGACTGAGCCACGCAGGTGTCCCCTTTCTTCCTTCTTGAGGTAGGCCTGTATTGCAGTATACTTCCCTCTTAGGACTGCCTTTGCTGCATCCCAAAGGTTTTAGACTGTTGTGTTTTCATATCCATTTGCTTCCATGTACTTTAGTTCTTTAATTTCTTGGTTAACCAGTTCATTCTTTAGTAGGATGTTCTTTAATCTCCATGTGTTTGTGGTTATCCGAATTTTTTCTTGGGGTTGACTTCAAGTTTCATAGTGTGTGGTGTGAAAATATGCATGGTATGATCTCAGTCTTTTTGTACTGTTGAGGCCTAATATTTGATCTGTTCTGAAGAATGTTCCATGTGCATTCAAAAAGAATGTGTATTCTGCTGTTTTAAGATGAAATATTCTGAATATATCCATTAAGTCCATCTGGTCCAGTGTGTCATTCAAAACCACTGTTGCCTTGTTGATTTTCTGCTTAGATGTCGTGTCCATTGCTGTTAGTCGGCTGTTAAAGTCCCCTACTATTATTGTATTATTATCAGTGAATTCCTTTATGTTTGTGCTGAATTGATTTATATATTTGAGTGTCTCCAAGTTTGGGAATAAAAGTTTGTAATTGTTAGATCTTGATGTATAGACCTCTTAATTATGATATAACGGCCTTCTTTATCTCTTCTTACAGTCTTTGGTTTAAAAATCTAGTTTGTCTGATACAAGTATGGCTACTCCAGCTTTCTTTTGACTTCCATTAGCACGATAGATGGTTCTCCATTTCCTCATTTTCAATCTACAGGTGTCTTTAGATCTAAAATGAGTCTCCTGTGGGCAGCATATAGATGGGTCTTGGTTTTTTTTTTATCCATTCTGATGCCCTGTATCATTTGATTGGAACATTTAGGCCATTTACATTCAGAGTGATTATTGATAGATATGAATTTGGTGCTATTGTGTTATCTGTAAAGTTGGTGTTTCTGGTGATATTCTCTGTTCCTTTCTAGTCTTTGTCACTTTTGGTCTTTTTTCCCCCACTCCTAAGAGTCCCCCTTTAATATTTCTTGCAGGGCTGGTTTAGTGGTCACAGACTCCTTTAGTTTTTGTTTGTCTGGGAGACTCTTTCTGTCTCCTTCTGCTCTGAGTGACAACCTTGCTGGATGTAGTATTCTTGGCTGCATATTTTCCCCCTTGAGTACGTTGAATGTATCCTGCCACTCCCTTCTGGCCTGCCAAGTTTCTGTGGACAGATCTGCTGCAAACCTGATCTGTCCTCCCTTGTAGGTTAAGGACTTTTTTCCCTCGCTGCTTTCAGAATTCTTGCCTTGTCTGTGTGTTCTGTGAATCTGACTATGATATCTTGGCAGTGGCTGGCTTTCGTTGAATTTGGTGGGAGTTTTCTGTGCTTCTTGGACTTCAGTGGCTGTTTCATTCCCCGGATTGAGGAAGTTCTCAGCTATAGTTTGCTCAAATAAACGCTCCGCCTCTTTTTCTCTCTCTTCTTTTGGGACTCCTGTGATACAAGTGTTACTGTGCTTTTTCCCTAAGTCTGTATTTGTGATCCAGTGCCTTTCTTTCCCTCTTCTTTTCTGAGTCATTATTTTCCATAGTTTTCCCTTCCATGTCACCAGTTCATCCCTGTGCTGTGTCCGTCCTCACTGGCATTGCATTCAGTTGGGCTTGCAACTCAGTTACAGCATTTTTAATTTTGGCCTGACTGGGTTTTAGTTCTTTTATCTCTGCAGTAAGGGATTCTCTGGTGTCTTCTGTGCATTTTTCAAGCCCAGCTAGTATCCTTATAATTGTTTAATTCTAGTTCAGACATCTTAATTATGTCTGTGTTAATTAAAACCCTATCTGTTACTTCTTCCTGTTCTTCCTTTTGGGGTAAATTCCTCCATCTGGTCATTTTGTCTACATCACTGTTTTTTGGTGTGTGATTGTTAGGAAAGCCTGAGAGTGCTGGCTATATTAAGAAGAGGTCCAGAAAAGAAGGGGTGAGGCAGCCCCTCTGCACTCTGCTGTCGTGTTCTGGCTGCTCCTGCCCTCAGGCCAGTCCTTTGCAGGGTTTCTCCTTGCCTGCATGGGGTGTGTTTGGACCTTGTCCTTTCACCGTATGGCAAGTTTTAACTAGATGTGTTTTGGTCTGCTCGTTAATAGAAGCTAGATCAAAAGAAAAAGAAAAAAGAAGCTAGATCCTGTTTGCCCTAGAGATGAAATTTGCAGCCTCTTTGATGAGTAGACTTGATGCGTGGGGGAGGTCTGTGCTGGTCTTCTCCGTGAGGGGCCTGCAGCGCTGACTCTCAGGCGGACTTGCCCGAACGAAGATGCACCTGCAGGGCACAGGGGCGCGGGCGGTGTAGGTGGCTCCTGTCTCCACTGGGGGGTGCTGTGTTCACTGAAGTTCATCAGTGCTGGTGGGCTGGAGCTGTGGCAGTGGCAAAATGGTGTCCCCCCCACTCTTGTCCCCAGAGTGGCGAGTTCGCACCTGTCACTTTTCAGGAAAAGCAAACAATCACCCCTCTCGCGTCCCCAGCTTCCGTCAGATCCCTGCCTTCGCCCTGTCTGCGTCCGAGCTGTGTGCCAGGCGGCACAGTACTCCTGTGTGTTATCTGAGGCACGTGGCTGGGTGTCAGAACTCCACATTTTAAGGTCCCACATGGCGCAGACCCCCGCTGATCCTCTGGAGGAGGGTCTCACTGTGCTTTTGCCATTTGCCGTTTGCCAAGGAACCTTTTATTTAGATTTGACTCTCCCCCGTTGGCAGCTCTTAGTGTACTTGAGGAGGGTCCCTCTATGCAGGAACGCTTAGGTAATCATCAGTATGTACTTCCCGTTGGACTTCCATAAACTTGTCTGCTTGTAAGGAACACCCTGAACTTCATAGGCCTCTTTTGGTCTGCTCTTCAAATACAGTGCAAACATGAAGTTTTTGAAAGTTGTCCTAATAACGTTGAGTTGCAATGTTATTTAGACTAATGGAAATACTATATATTAGAAATTGTGCTGTATGCACATAGAAAGTTGTCACTTGTTTCTCCATTGTTTATTGAATTGTAGGTGGCAGAAAAGAAAGAAATTAAAGAATATTTTGAGTCAAACCTCTCTGAAGACTACACAACACATTTCAAGCTGCCTGAATATCGACGTTTATTAGAAACAATTTTGAGGTTTCTGATGCTGGTTGACTACATATTTCAGGAACTCATCCGTCAACTGATGAACACTGCCGTCACACTGCTTTTGGAATTATTTAATAATTCTGCTAGAGTGCCATTTTCAAGGGAAAGAAAGAATGAAAATCTCATCAAGTAAATCACACTTTTTTGGCTTGTAAAAAGAATTTATGATCATAATGTAATATGTCGCCACTTAGGGAGGAGATATCCAATAACTTAAGCTAGAATTTGAAAATTCTCCTTGTAAATTATATGTACTCAGTTTTTGCAATTTTCTGAACTTCTTATCTGGTAATACCTTCCTTAATACTGTCCACAAAATTTAAGAAAATTTCCCTTTTCCCCTTTCCACCCCCAAATTCTGCATAGGTTAGCTTGCCCTTTGAAGTACATGATGTCCAGTGAAATTTGAAATTCAGATTAACAATGAATAATATTTTAGTACAGTATGTCCCAATATTACCTAAATTATTGTTTATCTTGGAGTTCAAATTTAATTTGGTGTTCTTTATTTTTAATTTGTTAAAGCTGGCAATCCTATGGGTAGGTATACTGTATCTTCAAAGTTCAGAGCTAGCCCTTAAAGATGTGTGAGGATGATTCTGGAAGTAGCCACAAGGTTCATTTGGAATTTGGGTCAATTCCAACTATCTATTGAAAACAAAATGTTTTCACCTTCTATTTAAATACTGCCGTTAAAACATTTTTCTTATTTTCCGCAACTGGATCTATCACTGTGCCTTGTGAGCCATGGAATATGAACTGAGACTGTAGAATACTTTATGTTCAAACTGTCAAAATTTAGCAATATTATTTTAAGTCAAATCAGAGTTTTAGTATCATAACTGGAGAGTGAAAAATATATCAATTCATAAAATTTTGAAGAATTTTAAATATGTTATTTCTCTAATTTATTATTGGATCCAGCAGAGCTTAAGTCATTGATCTAAGGCCTCATAAGTGATTTGAGTCAGTGCCAGGACTTTAACCTATATAAGAGCACTATTTAGTAATAGCACATTATAACTTTATTTCTCCTAAAACTACAAGTATGTGTGTGTTTGTGTGTTTAGGAGAAGTTTTTAATTTGGAACTAACTAACTTCCTTCCTTCCTTCCTTCCTTCCTTCCTTCCTTCCTTCCTTCCTTATTTATTTATATTTTAGTGTTTATTTTTGAGAGAGAGAGAGAGAGCACAGGCAGGGGAGAGGGGGACAGAGGATCCAAAGAGAGCTCTGCGCTGACAGCAGACAGCCCAATGTGGGGCTCGAACTCATGAGTCACGAGATCATGACCTGAGCCAAAGTCAGACACTTAACCGACTGAGCCACCCAGGCGCCCAAACATAATTTTTAAAAATATATATTTATTATTATATTAAATTGGTCATATAATAGAAAATATTGAAAACAAAAATTACCCTAATTCCATCACTTAAAGACAATGTCTTATTGTTTTGGTACAGTTTCTTCTAAATTTTTGCTATGTATTTTTCCATGGTACTATTTCATAGCTTATTTTAAAAATACAACATGCCTTGTATACTTTTTTTTAATGTTACAGGAGAAATACTTGTGTATTTCAAGTATACGTATTTTTGGAATCATACCACCTGGGTTAATCCCTGTTTCATCTCTGACATGTGTGACTTAGGTTAGCTAGTAAACTAACAGAGGTTATATAAATTCTTTAAACCTCAGTTTCCTCATCTATAAACTAGAGATAACAATAATACCTATATCATTAGGTTCTTTGAGAATAAACAGATTAAATGCCTGCTAAGTAGGTGCTACCATTACTGAATCTGTTCCCACTGACCTCCTTAACAGTATTGGTTTGTATTTCCATAATGACTAATGATATTGTGCATCCTTTGATATTATTAGCTATCTGTATATCTTCTCAGACAAAATGTCTGTTCAAGTCCTTTGTCCATTTTTCTTTTTATTTATTTTTTAATGTTTATTTTTGAGAGAGTGCAAGCAGAGGCAGGGCAGAGGGAGAAGGGAACAGAGGATCCAAAGTGGGCTCTGTGCTCTCAGTGGAGAGCTTGATGTGGGGCTTAAACTCGTAAACTGCAAGATCATGACCTGAGCTGAAATCAAGAGTCAGACACTTAACTGACTGAGCCACCCAGGTGCCCCCGTCCATTTTTAAATTGTGTTGTCTTGGGGGACCCTGAATAGCTCAGTCAGTTAAGCATCCGACTTCGGCTCAGGCCATGATCTCACAGTTTACAGATTTGAGCCCTGCATCGGGCTCTGTGCTGACAGCTCGGAGCCTGGAGCCTGCTTCGGATTCTGTGTCTCCCTCTCTCTCTGCTTCTCCCCCATTCATGCTCTATGTCTCTCTATCTCAAAAATAAACAAACATTTAAAAAAACTGTATTGTCTTTATTGTTAAGTTATAAAGAATTTTAAAAATATATTTTGGGTACAAGAGCATTATTATCAAATAATTACTTGCAAAAATTTTCTTTCATTCTATACATCATCTTTTCACTTTCTTGATAGTATCCTTTCGAACACAAACGTATTTAATTTTGAAAAAGGCCAATTTATTTTTTCTTTGTACTATTTTTAAAAATTTTTTTCAACGTTTATTTATTTTTGAGAGAGTGACAGAGCACGAGTCGGGGAGGGACAGAGAGAGGAGAGGGAGACACAGAATCCAAAGCAGGCTCCAGGCTCTCAGCTGTCAGCACAGAGCCCAACGCAAGGCCCAAACCCACGAACTGTGAGATCATGACCCGAGCCGAAGTTGGACACTTAACCGACTGAGCCACCCAGGCGCCCCTCCTTGATTGTACTTTAACTGTCATATAAAAGAAATCATTTCCCAATCCAAGATCATGAAGATTTATACCTTTATATTCTCCTAAGATTTTTAATTTTAGCTGCTGCATTTAGATCTTTGATCCATTTTGTTTTAATTTTTGTATACAGTCTGAGATAAGGGTATAAATTCATTCTTTCCCGTATGGATATCCAACTGTCCCAACACTGTTTCTCAGAAAGACTATTCTTTCTCCATTGAATTGTGTTGGCATCCTGTTGACAATTAGTTGACGATAGATGTATGGATTTATATATGGACTGTAAATTTTGTTCAGGTGATCTCTATGTCTGTCAGTACCACAGTCTTGATTACTGTAGCTTTGTAGTAAGTTTTGAAATTGGAAAGTGTGAATTTTATAACACTGTTCCTTTTCAACATTGTTTGGACTATTCTGGGTCCCTTGCATTTACTGTGAACTGTAGAGTAAGATTGCCACTTTCTATCTAAAAGAAAAACAACAACTGGAATTTATGTAAGGATTGCACTGAATCTTTAGATAAATATGGGGAGCGTTTTTATTTTAACAGTTTTCCAGTCCATGGATGTGAGATTGTCTTTGCATTTATATGGGTAGTCTAATTTCTTTCAGTAGTCTTTTACGGTTTTCAGTGTATGTGTCACACTTCTTTTGTTATGTTTATTTTGAAGTATTTCTTTCTTTTTGATACTATTGTAAACACATTTTTTTAAGTTTTATTTTGGATTATTAATTGCTAACGTATTGAAATACAGCTGATTTTTGTATATTGATCTTGTATCCAGCAACCTTGCTCAACTTTTTTATTAGTACTAATGGTGTGTGTGTGTGTTAACTCCTTAAGATTTTCTATACAGGATTATGACACCTGTAAATAGATATCGTTTTACTTCTTTTTTTCCCAGTCTGATATCTTTTATTACTTTTTGTTGCCTGATTGCCCTGGCTAGAATCTTCAATACAACATTATTAGAAGTGGCAACAGTGAACATTCCTGTTTTATTCCTTGTCTCAAGAGGGGAACTTTAAGTCTTTTATCATTAAGTATGATGTTAACTGTGGGGTTTTTGCAAGTGTTTCTTATCACGTCGAGGAAGTTCCCCTCTATTGTTAGTTTGTTTAGTGTTTTTGCATGAAATGTTGGATTTTGTTAAATGCTATTTTTCTGTGTCAGTTGATCATGTGTTTTTTACTTTATGCTGCTAATATGGCATACTACATTATGTTACATATATACATTTTTGTATGTTGAACCAACCTTGCATTTTTGGGATAGTTTCCACTCAATTATAATATATAATCCTTTGTATAGGCAGCTAGATAGAGTTTGCTAATATTTTGTTAAGGATTTGTGTGTCTCTATTCATAAAGGTATTAGTCTGTAGTTTTCTTATGATGTCTGTGTCTGGTTTTGGTTCCAGGAAAATTCTGGGCTCATAGAATGAACTGGTATAATTTCTTTCTTAAATATTTGACAGACTTCACAAGGAAGCCTGTCTGGGCCCAGGGCGTTCTATTTTGAAAGCTTACAAATTATTTGTTCAGTTTCTTTAATAGATGTCCTATTCAGATTATCTATTTCTCTGATTTTTATGAGGGGATGTGGAAAGATTTTTTAAAATGTTCTGTGCCATTCTCTTGCTGCCAGAAGCTCCTAATAGTTTTATTTTCTGCCCTTTTCACCTTAAATTGAGATGTCTATCTTATTATGGTTTGATATTGCTTTTTAACTTAATCCGATAGTTTCTGTCTTTTAATTAGGAAATTAAACCTATTTAGATTTAGTAACTGGTATGCTTTGCTTTTGTGCCTCCCATTTCATTTATGCTTATTATTTATTTTACTTTGGTTTTTTTCTCTTTTCTGTTTTCTTATTTTTCTTGATTCACTCAAATGGCTCTTAATTCCCTATGCCTCCTTCTTACCTCCTTGTTTTAGTGTTTCTTATGCTTTGCAGTGTGTTTATGTATTCTCCATCTTCCTAATAATTATTATTTAAATTCTATTTCCATGTTAGCTTATATTTGTAAATCTTTACTTTTCCATAAAAATGCTTCACTTATTAAAAGCTTATTTTTAGACAGAGGGAGACAGACGAGCAGGGGAAGGGCAGAGAGGGAGGGACAGAATCCCAAGCAGTTTCCATGCTTTTGGCGCAGAGAGACTTTCTGTCTATGGATTTACCTATTCTAGGTACCTCATTTGGTGGAGTTACACGATATTTGTTCATTGTTTCTGGCTTATTTCTCTTAGCATAATGTTTTCAAGGTTCATCCGTGTTGTGACACGTATGAGAATTTCCTTTTTAAGGCTAGATAATCATTGTATGTGTATACTAGATTTTATTTATCTGTTCATCTGTTGATAGACATTTGGGTCATTTTCACCTTTTGGCTATCGTGAATGATGTTGCTATAAACATTGACGTGTAAATATCTGTTTGAATCACTGTTTGCAGTTCTTTCGTTTATATGCCCTGAGGTGGCGTTGCTGGATCACCTGGTAATTCAACAGGTAACTTTCTGAGGAATTTCCCCGGTATTTTCCACAGTAACCGCCCTATTTTAATTCCCACCAGGAAGCACCAGGATTCTAATCCTCACCAACACTATTTTCCTCTTTTAGAGAATAGTAGCCATCCTGTTTGGTGTAAAGTTACATCTCATTGTGGTCTTGATTTGTATTTCCCTAATGATGAGTGATGCTAAACATGTTTTCGTGTACTAATTGACCATCTGTATACCTTCTTTGGAGGAATGTCTAATTATTTATGTGTTCTGGATATTAGTAAGATATCAAAGTTTAGAAAGACTTTTTTTTCTTATTTCTTAATCTAGAATATACAAGAATATCTTTACTCTCCCTGGAAAGATAACAAATGATGGTGAAGAATTTGTTGGTAATTCAAATTTACGTGCCACTCCTGTTTTAAAGTCAGAAGTGAAAATGGAAGCAGATATTAATGAGGTAAGTGGTCTTTGAAAAATATAAGCACAGATTTTTAATGTAAAATGAATAAGTTTTGTAATTAAAAATGTGACTTATGATTATTCACAATTGTTGGCGCACCACACACACATACACGTCCCTCCCACTGTAGAAAGCTGTAATGACACTCATCTCAGCTGGTTCATTTGTTCACGCATTATCGAGTACTTAATATACACCGGTCACTGGGCTCGGCTCTGAAATTCACCAGCGGGTGGAACGAATTCCCTGACCTCTTGGAGCTTATATTCTGCGCCAGGAGAGACAGGGACTGAAGTGATGAGTGCAGTGAGGAAGCACAAAGGTAGATAAGGGAATGCGGAGTGCTGCCGTATGCTGCTTTCACACGGGACTGGTGCGGGAGGGCCACCCTGTCTAAAGTAGCAGTTACCCCCTCCGCCCCCACTATTGTCTACCTTTGACTCTTTACCATTCTACAGAAAACAAATAACAAAAAAATGTTTTGTTATTAACTCAAAAATGAGACAAGCCAAATTTGAAAACTCTTAACAGAATCCTAGAAAAACTTACACTAGGAAATCTTTTTTTTTTTTTAATGTTTATTTATTTTGAGAGGGAGAGAGAGTGCATGTGAGTGGGGGAGGGGCAGAGAGAGCAGGAGAGCAAGAATCCTAAGCAGGATCCATGCTGTTGGCACAGAGCCTGATGCAGGGCTCGGTCTTACGAACCATGAAATCATGACCTGAGCCCAGATCAAGAGTTAGATGCCTGCCTGACTGAACCACCCAGGTGCCCCGGGAAATCTTTTCTTGACATGAGGAATTGTATCCTGCCCCCGACAATATTTTCTCGGGATTAAACTTTATACAGCAGATACTTTTCCTACTTCGCAAAAGCAGCATTTTCATGAGATAGCACTGTATAATATATGTATGTTTTACATATTTTTTAATATTTTAGGTAGATTTGGTAACAAGGGAAAATGTTCACATTTTAAATTTCAGTTTGTATTTCTCTTATTAGTAGCTTAATTCTGTATTTTTAAAAATACGTTACTGGAGGGGCAGCTGAGTGGCTCTGTCGGTTGGGCGTTCGACTTCGGCTCAGGTCATGATCTCACGGTTCGTGAGCTCAAGCCCCGCGTCACTGTCTGGGCTGACAGCTCGGAGCCTGGAGCCTGCTTCGGATTCTGTGTCGTCTCCCTCTGTCTGTCCCTCCGCTGCTTGCACTCTGTCACATTGTCTCAAAAAGAAATAAACGTTAAAAAAAAATTTTTTTTAAATATGTTATTGTAGACTCATATTTTGTCTTCTATGTTTTTTGTCCATTTATCTGCTGAATAGATTTTTCTGTTTTGTAGGAATTCTTCATATTTATATTGCAATTATCTTTTCTGCTAGATGGCTTGCTACTTTTATTCCCTCATGGTAATTTTTATGAATAATTCTTCATTTCAGTGTAGTGGAATTTATCAATCCTTTTATTTGTGTTAGTGTTTGAGATTAAATTTGCCATCCTGAGTCATAAATATATTTTCCTTTATTTTCTCATAGAAGCTTTAGAGTCTGGCCTTCACATGTATCTTTAATGTGTCTGTGTGTAGTGTAGGCTGGGGTCCATTTTCAGGTATTTCTGTGTGAGTAGCCATTGCCCAGACGTAGTTTCTTTACATCCTTTCCCTGCTGATCTGCACTGGCAGCTCTTTCCTTATCATTTACCATCTGATTCCCATATGTGGGTCTTCTGTTCCCCAGCTGTTACTCTGTCCTGTTGATCTATTTGCCTCTCACTGTGCCGATCCCACACTGGATTAATGGTATATAGCTTTGAGATAAGTCTTCTTTTATTCTCAGCCATTTGCTCTTCTGTATACAGTTTAGATTCAAACCCTATTTGGATTTTGGTTGAAATTGCCTAGAAGATGGGGAGAGTTAATATTTTATGATATTGAATCTTCCCGACATGATTGTGCTATTTAAGTCTTCTTGAATTTTTTCAATGTCTTTTATAATTTCTCCATAAAAATCTTATATATTTTTTTTGTTAGATTTAACCTGTGAGCCTTGTAGCCCCAGCCTGTACTGGGAGTTGTTATTTTATTTTATTTTATTTATTTTTTTTTTTTAATTTTTAATGTTTATTTATTTTTGAGAGAGAAACAGAGCATGAGCAGGGGACAGGCAGAGAGAGGTAGACACAGAAGCTGAAGCAGGTTCCAGGCTCTGAGCTGTCAACACAGAGCCCGACGCAGGGCTCGAACTCACAAACCGTGAGATCATGACCTGAGCCGAAGTCGGCCGCTCAACCGACGGAGCCACCCAGGCGCCCTGGGAGTTGTTATTTTAGATGCTTCTACTAGTTCTTTATGAACACTTTGGAATAGAAATATTTTTAGATAAAAACACATGCACTGTTTTTTTTAATTTTTTTAATGTTTTTAAATTTATTTTTGAGAGAGAGAGAGACAGAGTGTGAGTGGGGAGGGGCAGAGAGAGAGGGAAACACAGAATCTGAAGCAGGCTCCAGGCTCTGAGCTGTCAGCACAGAGCCCAATGTGGGGCTCGAACCCACGAGGTACGGGATCATGACCTGAGTTGAAGTCGGAGGCTTAACCGACTGAGCCACCCAGGTGCCCCTGCACTGTTTTAATTTTTTCCTTAGGATTAATACTCAATCAGCACAATAGGCCTTTTTGCAGTCTTCCATTTGCAGAGTATCTCTTTAGACAAGGTTATACTGATTTCTATTAAAGAGTGCCTTTTACACGTATCCTGTTTTATACTGACCGTTGCTTATTGATAACTGAAATCTCAGATTAACTGATCTTTTTACTTATTACTTGTAGTGGGTGTTTTTCTTATACTTATTAGCTATTTGTATTTCTCATTTTTATGACCTTTTGATGTTCTTTCCCATTTTTCTGATGGCGTTTTCTCTTCCTTTTTCTTATTGAATTACAAAACTATTTATAAAGTACAGACCATAACCATTTGTTATATCATGAAAATGTAAATCTTAATGCATTGTTTTTCGTTTTGTTACTAGTGTTTCTAGTATGAGGAAGATTTTTTTTGAGTAATTAAAAACCTGTCCCACCTGGGTTCACTGGTAAATTCTACCAAACATTTAAGACAGAAATTATACCAATTTTCTACAGTCTTTTTCAGAGGAATGCAGAAGATAGAATACTTTCTAACTTATTCTATGAGACCAATGTTACTTTAATACCAAAACCAGACAGACAGTACAAGAAAGCTACAGACAGATATCTCTCATGAACACAGATGTAAAAATCTTCAAATCATAATCCAACATAGAATTGTACACCAAGTGGGATTTATCCTAGGTATGTAAGCTAGTTCAACTCTTGAAAGTTAATGCAATCCATCACATCAGTAGGCTAAAAAAAAATCACATGCTCATATAATAGATGCAGGAAAAGTATATGAGAAAATATAATACCCATTCATGATAAAAGTTCTCAGTAAACTAGAAAGAGAAGGTAACTTCTTCAACTTGATAGAGAATCTTTACCAAAAAACCTGTAGCTCACCTTATGTTTAGTGGTGACAAGCTTGAAGCTTTTCTATTAAGATCAGGAACAAAGCAAAAATGTTCCCTCTGATTAATGCTTTTCAACATTGTACTGGAAATACTAGCTTATGCAACAAGACAAGAAAAGGAAACAAAAAGTATACGGTTTGGGAAGGAAGAACTAAAACTTCCTTTGCAGATGACATGCTCATCTATGTAGAAAATCCAAAAGAATCCACGAAAAATCTGGAACTAATAAGTGATTATAGTGAGGTTGCAGGCTACAGGATTAATTTTAAAAGGTCAGGCACTTTCCTATATGCCTGCAGTGAACAAGTGAAATTTGAAGTTGAAAACAATACTATTTACATTAGCACCTTCCCAAATGAAATACTTGGGTATAAATCTTACAAAATACATACAGGGTATATAGGAGGAAAACTACAAAACTCTAATGAAAGAGATCAAAAGAGAACTAAAAGAATGAAGTGATAGTCCATGTTCATGGATGGGAAGACTCCGTATTATCAACATGTCCGCTTTTCCCAACTTGATCTATAGTTTCAATGCGATGCCAATCAAAATCCCAGGGCCTATTTTGTGGATCATGACAAACTAATTTCAAAGTTTATATGGAGAGACAAAAGACCCAGAATAGCCAATACCATACTGAAGGAGAACAAAGTTGGAGGACTGACACTGTCTGACGTTATGATTTACTTTAAGGGTATGATAATCAAGACAGTTTGGTATTAATGAAAGAACAGTCAAATAGACCACTGGAACAGAATAGAGAGGCCAGAAATGGATTCCCATAAATACAGTAAAACCTTGGTTTGTGAGCATAATTCATTCCAGAAACATGCTTGTAATCCAAAGCACTTGTATATCAAAGCAGATTTCAAGAACCATTGGTTTAGTGGTGATCATGTGATGTTTGGTGTCACATACTACTCGTACTGTAAGACATCGCTTGTTTATCAAGTTAAAATTTATTAGAAACATTTGCTCGTCTTGTGGAACATTTGCAGAACAAGTTACTCACAATCCAAGATCTTACTGTATAGTCAACTGATCTTTGACAAAGGAACAAGAGCAATACAGTGGAGCAATGATGGTACTCAATAAATGTGCTGGAACAACTGGACGTCCATGTGCCAAAAAAAATGAATATAGACTCAGACTTCACATCTTTCACAGAATTAACTCAAAATGGATCATAGACCTATTTGTCAAATGCAAAATTAAAGAAACTCTTAAAGGTAATATAAGAAAAAACCTAGATGACCTTAAGTGTGGCAGTGACTTTTTAGACACAACACCAAAGGCACGATCCATGAGAGAACTGATAAGCTGGACTTCATTGAAATAGAAGACTTTTTGGGTCTCCTGGGTGGCTTATTCGGTCAAGCATCTACCTCTTGGTTTAGCCTCAGATCACGATCTCCTGGTTCGTGAGTTCGAGCCCCACATCGGGCTCTGTGCTGACAGCACGGGTCCTGCTTGGGACTCTCACTCCTTGTCTGGTTCTAAATTGTCCTTGCTCTAAATTGTCCTTGTTCTAAATTGCATTTCTCTGATGACAAATAATGTGGACCACCTTTTCATATGCTTGTTTGTCACCTGTATACTTTCTTTGTTGATGTGTCAGTTAAGGTCTTTGACTCATTTTTAATTGGGTTATGTGTTTTCTAACTGTTGAGTTGGAAGGGTTCTTTGCATATTTTAGAGAACAGACCTTTAGCAGCTATGTCTTTTGCAAATATTTTCTCCCATCCTGACTTGACTTCAAGTCTTGTGGCTTGACTTCACTCTCATAACTTTGGCTTGACTTCACTCTCATACCTTTGTATTTTGCCAAGAAGCTTTCTATTTTCTATTTATTTATTTATTTTGCAAGAGAGAGAGAACGGGCAAGGGAGGGGCAGACCCATGACTTCCGCCTTACCACATGCTGGCAATATAGCCTTTAACAAATTAATACCAGCTTTTTTATATATAATAAGAGTAATAATTTCTGTCCAGGTTGCTGTGAAGATGAGGTGAGGGCAACTTGTTTACTCTAGCGCCTAGGACATGATAAGCACTCACCCAAGAGTAACTGTGTCCAATAATAGAGTGTGCTAGGAGTATACTGTATCGGGTATACTCAAGCAGTGGACACAGATACAAGTATGCCGTATCGAATAGTAGTTGTACTACGTGCATTTCAGGAATAATTCTACGCCAACTATTTGTAATACTGTAACATTAGAAAGTGTGTAGGGCTCAAGGTCCGGTCGTTACCAGGATTAGAGGTCATTTTCCAGAAGAAGCTATACAACACATCATGTTTGTTTGAAATTGTCTTTGAACTTCTTGATTGTGATAAAACATACATAACATCCACTTGCCCGTTTCGAGCATATTTTACACGTGAAATTCAGTGGCGTTACCATACGCGCGGTGCTGTGTGCAGTCACCATTACCCACTCTGCAGCAGTGTGTCACCCCCCGAAACTCCCGCGTTTATTTGTGTACAACCTCTAAAGATTGCGTGTCCCCTTCAGCATCTGCTCAGGCTGTTCCTTAGCGGCTTCACAGGGTGCTAACGATGTTTGTTTACAGTGTCAACTGCCTTTATTCGTATGGAGTAGTTGAGGTTCTGGCAGGTGAGTGAGGCAGCCACTCTGAGAAACCCTGGATGCCTCCAGAACAGCGGGCTGTGTGTGGGTAAGAGAGATGGATACGTTAGTTGAGAACACCTGCCTAGACAGAGCCTACGAGCAAATACATTGTCTAAGAAAGGTATTTATCCGAGAAATAGTCTGGCTGTTTCTCAGTAGGGACGGGTGCCCGTACCAGAATGGGTGTATTCCAGCAGGGACGCGTACCTGTACCAGGATGTGCATATTCTCAGTACGTATTCTCTGTACCAGGATGTGTATACTCCAGTAGGGACGGGTACCTGTACTAGGATGTGTATACTCCAGTAGGGACGGGTACCTGTACCTGGATGTGTATATTCCAGTGAAGAAGTCAGACCTGCAGCAGTGGTTTTGAAGGAGATTCCCAATTTCTAATTCTCAACCGTGAGTACACAGTAGACTCACTTGCACAGCTTTTCAATGATTCATATTCTTGGTATAAAATTGTTCAATCAATGTATTGTACACCTGAAACTAATATAACATTGTATGTTAATTATACTTTAATTACAGAAAGATTCTTGGGCCCTGCCACAGACCTTTTAACTCAATCTCTGGGGATGGGGCCCAAGAATTTGTTTTGTTTTGTTTTGTTTTTTTTTTACATTTATTTATTTTTTGAGAGACATAGAGAGACAGAGCACAAGTTGGGGAGGGTCAGAGAGAGAGGGAGACACAGATCTGAAGCAGGCTCCAGGCTCGGAGCTATCAGCACAGAGCCTAATACGGGGCTCAAACTCACGAACTGTGAGATCATGACCTGAGCCGAAGTCGGATGCTTAACCGACTGAGCCACCCAGGCGCCCCCAAGAATTCATATTTTTAAAAAAATTTTTTTTAATGTTTATTTATTTTTGAGACAGGGAGAGACAGAGCATGAACGGGGGAGGGTCAGAGAGAGAGGGAGACACAGAATCCGAAGCAGGCTCCAGGCTCCGAGCCATCAGCACAGAGCCTGACGCGGGGCTCGAACTCACGGACCGCGAGATCATGACCTGAGTCGAAGTCGGACGCTTAACCGACTGAGCCACCCAGGTGCCCCCAAGAATTTGTATTTTTAACAAGCTCCCAAATGATCAATATGTAACCACCCTGGTGTTAATTTACACAGTCTTTTGGGGGAACTCCTGCATTACAATGCATCGTGTATTTTACATTACCTTATTTTAACATGCAAGTATTCATTACACCAAAGTTATTGTTTATCATTTATTTCTTTATTTTTTTTAATTTTTTTTCCCAACGTTTTTTATTTATTTTTGGGACAGAGAGAGACAGAGCATGAACGGGGGAGGGGCAGAGAGAGGGAGACACAGAATCGGAAACAGGCTCCAGGCTCTGAGCCATCAGCCCAGAGCCTGACGCGGGGCTTGAACTCACGGACCGCGAGATCATGACCTGGCTGAAGTCGGACGCTTAACCGACTGCGCCACCCAGGCGCCCCTATTGTTTATCATTTAAAGTTTAGGTCTGTATTATCCTGAATTGAAAGGAATATTCTTTCGGTTATATATTGTCACTGTCACTCTAATATCTATTAATTAGATTTTGAATCATATCAAAGTGGAGAGCAATTTGAGAAAAGTATATGCACCAGTATTTGAAGTGACTCTACGCTTGAGGTCTCCTGAAGAGAGTGACTCTTCAGAAACTTCCACAGAGAACTTTCATGAGTCTGACAATGGCTCTGAGGAACCTGGGGTGTGTGAACAAGAGGAGGCACCAAAACATGAAGTCAGTTGTGTCATAAAACAGTCGAGTGAAGAAATGCCAATAATGAAGAAACCAAAAAAAGTTTGTTACAACCTTGAAGAAATACCTTCAGGTAAGATGAGTGAGACTATTAAGAATGAAAGGAGATACGCTAACAGCCGGAAAAGAGCAAATGACAGAAAATTTTAGTAGTTTATCTATTATCGCTGACCGGCGATAATAAATATTAAGAAATAATATCATTTCTCGGCAGTATAAATGTTAAGAAAGCTCTAAGCACAAGCTCAGATCATCTGTGGTGCATGTAAGCGATAACACCGTTACTCATTCTGGTCTCCTACGCACACCATTCTCAGTCCTGGGGCCTGATGGCCCCCTTCCTGGCAGTGAACACCCCTGCGTGCTTGTCAGAAACCCAGGCCCTCAGACCGCAGCTCGGCCCTCATTATCACAGTCTGGGGTGCGGTGGAGTGCTAGAATGCTACCTCTTAGGTGACCTTCCCGCGTATTCTCGGATGTCTGGAAAGCACTGCCACGTAGCAGGTGGTCACCTAGCTGGTTTAAATACCAATCAGTGTTTCATTCTCTCTTTTTTTCAATGGACTCTTGTAGACATAGAAATCATGAACGAGTTCGAGAATAAATACATGTGTGATGAGTAAGTAGCAGACCTTTTTGATATTACAAGTAATTGTAGTCTCTGGTGGTTACTGCATTTTTCTGAAATATGCTTTTATTTTTTTTTCAGGTTTTCAGAATTTGCTACAAGTCTCTTCGTAGTTCCCAACAGATTAGATTTTTCAAGAAAAATTCAAAATATGGTGACTGACATTGAAAAACGTATAAGTAAGTGTTCTTAAAGCGTAGCTAGATACACTGTCTCCTTTGGGAATATTCTCTCAGGCTCAGGCATCTGATGTTCACACCCAGTGGTGGAGCACACACCACCGTCCCTTGGGATCGGGAATGTGCAGTCTTTGGGATCAGTCGATGTGAATTTGGGATTCTTTGAGGATGTGTGACTTCTACACGTGACTGTGGAGTGCATAAAAGACGGGAATTAGGAAAACAGTGTAAGGTTTGGGTTTTTTATATACCACAGAATTTTATAAGACTTAACTAAGTTGTATCTTACTAGCATAACAGATACCGTTTCCATCTGAAACCGATTTCGATCAGTCCTTTTCTAGTTCTGTGTATCCAGTCTGAAGCTACACAGCTATTACTAGCCTGGCCCCCGAACGTGTCCCTTCCTCTCGGTCTGAGTCTTAAAACATCTTAAAACAGCAGGACCCGTGGCAACTCTTGGAAGGTGTATGTTTCCTCTTGTTATTAGTCAGTTTGGGGAGGGGTATTTTGAGATTCTCAAATATCTTTTTGTTTCTTCTGAAAATTTTACCCCCTAATTTTAGCCTTTATTAGCAGATCTTATCACCTTCGCAGATCCATTTCTTTATTCAGTTATTTATGTAAATGTGGGCTCACTGATCTACATTCACATTTGTATATGTTTGCATACATGCGTGCATTTGTGTGCATGTAAACTTACTGGAGAAAAAAATAAAAAATTTAAACCACCCCATCATTTCAGCTGCCTGCATGTAATATGTGTTTTCACATAGTTTTTGCATTTTTACCTTCATAAGCATACAAGAGTGAAAGTTACATTTAAAATGGTTTGTTATCAGGGTGCTTGGGTGGCTCAGTCAGCTAAGCATCTGACTCTTGATCTCAGCCCAGGTCATGATCTTGCAGTTTTGTGAGTTCGAGCCCCGCATGGGGCCGTGCGCTGATGGCTCAGAGCCTGCTTGGGATTCTCTCTCTCTCTCTCTCTCTCTCTCTCTCTCTCTGCCCCTCCCCTGCTCGCACTCTCTCTCTCTTTCTCAAAAATCAGTATTGAAAAAAAACTTTAACAAAACATTTTATTGTCACTTAGCGTTATATTGGAGGCATTTTCCTCATTGCTGCAGTCGCTCTCATAATTGTCACTTAGATGGCTAGATAATACTCCCTTACACTAACGTGCCATAATATGTTTAACCATGCATGCAAAATTAAACATTCTCATTCCTATACCCAGTCATGAAGTTAACATCTGGCACACGGCTTGTGGCTTCCATGGGGTCCTTCTCAGACTGAGTCCACAGGAGCGGCACTGATGGGGCAGAAGTCTTTCTCGTACTGCTTGGTAGTTCTTCTGGGTTAAGAAAATTAACCCTTAATCTTTAATATGAGTTTTAAGAAAAATAGGTCATTTGCCTTGATTTTATGGTGATATTTTTTCCTAAGCAGAACATTATTTTTAAAGTATAACATTTGTAGAGCCTTTGGAAAAAGGCTTCAGGGCACTGTATCATAGAGACGCTTGCCCATATTATGATCACATATTATAAACAGCATTCTCCTACTTGTCTTCTAATTATGATTTCATTTTTATGTTTAAGCTTTCGATTGCTCTAAAATGTATTTGCATACACTGACTTACAACTTTTTCCCAAAGCACTCACTAATGATGTGTCTGTCCCAGTATCATTCGTTGAATAATCCATTCCTCACCCTCACTGACTTGAAACGCCACTGTGATCATTTATTGTATTTTAGTATTTTATTTTATTTCATTTTTGGACTGTGTCTGTAACTCGTGTGCCAGTACTGTGCTGTTTTAATTATGTCACATTTTGCCCCCAGGGATTTCCTAGGTTCAGGGATATTTGTGTTAGTCTGGGGAGTATAAAGAGAGTATTACTGTTACTTAATTTGTTGCTCAGGTTGGCCTTATTTTCGGAGAACCGCTCTTTCCGAATGGGCCCTGTGCCCTTTTGTGGAGAGCACTGTAGCTTCTTCAGGCACAGGAGGCTCACACCCATCTTGTGTTTCCTCGGGGACAGCCGCAGGACGGGCTCATTGTGGGAGTGGGGCCGCTTAGAGGCCCATCAGTGAAAAGACCTAGAAAGTAACATGGAAAGTAACAGTGTAGTTACTGACTTGTTATGCAGGTAAAATAATGTCAGAATGGCTGCTCCGCACCTGTTTGAGACGCAAATGTATCAACCAGAGTGTTTGCGGGCGGTTTTTTTTCCCCTCTGTCCTTAGAGTTTTCAGTCAAAACACTGCTCTCCAGAGTCTCCTTTGTTACCCCTCCTCTTGAGTCACTAGTAACACAGCAGGCTACTTTGTCACCATCCGTATTCGTGTTGGGTTCTCCCAGCATCCTGCTTGGCGTTTTAAGACCTACTACGTCACTCTGTGCGCCATGCAGTTTGTGGGTTTTGACAATTACATATCCGCCATCCAGGTTCCATACAACACCACTCCATCACGCCCAGGTTCCCTGGTGCTGCCCCTTCGTGGTTGGACCCTCCACACCTCTTACCCCCGGCAACCTCGGATCTGTTTCCTGTCTTTATAGTTCTGCCTTTTCCAGAAGGTCATACAAGTGGATGCGTAGGTAGCCTTTTGGGTCCGGCTTTTTTCACTTAGAAAGGTGCATTTCAGATTCATCCATCTTGCTGTGGGGGACAGCAGCCTTACTCCTCTTCATTGCTGAGTCATAGTCTACTGTCTGGATATACCAAAGTTTCTTTCTGCAGTCACATCTGGGTCATTTCCAGTTTGGGGCAATTATGAATAAAATTGCCATAAACATTCACATACAGGTTTTTGGACAACGTAAGATTCCTTTTTTCTTGAGCTGATAACCAGGGGTGGGCTTGCTGGGTCATATGGTAGGTGGATGTTTAATTGTATGAGAATTATAACGTGGTTCTATCATTTTGCATTCCTGCCAACAGTGTATAAAGCTCCAGTCACTCTGTATCCTTGTCACCTCTTGGTATTGTCAGATTTAAAAAAAAAAAAAAAAAAAAAAAAGCCATTCTGGTAGGTTGTAGTGGGTCTCATTGTGGTTGTATTTTGTTTCCCTGTTCATCTCTTCATGAGCTTATATGCTATGCTTGGATACATTTTTTGTGGTCAGATCTTTACATCTTTTGCTTATTTTCATTAGGATGTTTGTCTCTTTATTGTTGAGTTGTGAGAAGTCTTTATATGTATCGTTGATACAAGTCGTTTATGAGATACAAGATTTGCACACATTTTCTCCCAGTCTGTGCCTCACCTTTTCATTCTTTGTCACAGAGTGAACCTTCTGAACTCTGATAAAGTACGGCTCACCACTTTTTTTCTATTATGGGTTATGTTTTGTTACCTATAAACTCTTTGTCTAACTCACAGCCATACAGATTTTTCCTGTATTTCCTCTTGGAATATTAATAAAGTTGTGCTTTATATTTAGGTATATGGCTTATCTTGAGTTAATTTTTGCATAGTGTGTGAAGTGTAGGTTAAAGTTTTGTGTTTGTTGGTTGGTTGGTTTTTGCCCATGGACACCCGGTTTTTCAGCTTGTCTGTGAAAGCACTGGCGGTGAAGCTTTGTCTCCCGTTCATCCCCTTACTGTGCTGGTCTAATGCTCTCCACGTGGCATCACATAGCATGGGCATTCCAACTATTTCTTAATGACTTTTCTTAGCTTCTATTTAATTATGCCTCGCCCCAACACCACCCAGTACCTGTGAGTGGTTCTGTTGTTTCCATAATATTAAATCCAGACTTTTACACTGTCTTAAATTCCGTTTATCGGTATAGAATACTGTTTAGCCCTCATAATAAATTAGCTTCAGTCCAGTGGTTTTAGATGTCATGGATAATTTTAAGGTGTTGTTTTCAGTGGGACATCAGAAAATATTAACTTTCGAATTATGTATTTTAGCCAAGATTGTTCCTCTTTGCCAAGATCCCCGCCTGTCTGTCTTTACTGAATCGGTTTTAATTGTGAATTTACCTAATAAGACTGAAAGTGGCATTGCCTGTAAGAAGACAACCAGATGGCCAGATTGTCAGGTTCTTTTTGAAATGGATCCTACCTACCAAAACAAAGTGAGTTTAAGAACGATTTGTCTTAGGGAATACTGGGCTGATTCTTAGATTAAAGGGATTTATTGAAAAATTTGAGTATCCTAACTTAGGACAATTGAAATGCCATTTCCATCTTCTCTCCCGTCTGTCCCACTCATGTGCTTTCAGCTCAGTTCTTCTCCTTTGTTCTTTTCCAACTTCCCCTCCGAAAATGAGCTTTCTGTTTTATGGTTCCTGCATGATATTGACTTCCAGTCGTTGACCTGCATTGGCCCCTACATTCCCATTGCCATCTGGCTGGGTATTTTTGTTCAGATTTACAGGAGAATCTAATTGTCTTCACTTGGGTCAGATGACTCCTCGTCCAATAGCTGTGTCTTGGGGGAGTTCACACGGTACATAGAGGTGCCCTGGTGCAGGGCTGTGCACAGTGTCTATTCTGAAGTGGGATGTCAAGCGAGGGAATGAGGGATTGGTGTTTCTAGGCCACGGCTCATGACAACATGCTGACGATAAAGATAAATGGCTTGGTAGGCCTTTTCAGAAACACCACATATTTAAAAGGCTATCTTAATTTCTTAAAGTCTTATGTTTCCAACATAGTTCTTTAGTGTAGGTTCCCAACAAAATGAACTCCACAAAAAAGTATGGTTTTAAATAGTTTAATAGAACTATTAGCCCCTTAGAGCATAAGTTTTTTACTCTTAAAATTCTGACTTTTTGACATTTTTATTTACAGATTGCCAGTCTCCTGACTGTTATTGGTAACTCAATGGGCCTGGTTAGTGCTTACAGCTGCCAGTTTAGAAAATACTGTACCATCGTACAGAGTGCCAAAGTCATGAGTATGAAAATGTCCTCTATGGAAGAATTAACTCCAACACAGTTTAAAACTATACTAGCGAAATTCAGAAGGTATCTGAAACACATTGTCAACATGGTCATTGAGAAACGCATTGGTATTTTCAAAGTTACAAGTCTCGATTATCAGTCAGAATGCTTACCATATGTTGAGAATATCATACGTCTGAGTCACGACCTCCTGCGATCTGTAATTGAAAACAAGAGCACAAATCTATTAGAAGTAAGTGTTTTTGGAAATGCCTCTTGCGTGAGAGTCTTTACCATTATTAGGTTATAATTTTAAAAGACGTACTTCGGAAACATACTTGATGAGTTTATCCTCAGAAATGTGATACGTATTACATTTGTTTGGGTCTTTGATCAGATGTCATTTCCTCAAAGAAACCTCCTCCACCATCTCCAAAATTGCACCCCACGTTTTCCCTTTTTTCCCTGCTGGGATTCGTTGCAAGATTATAAATGTGAAAACGACATGATACCACTTTCATTTCTGCAGGGACCACTCTGGCTGCAGCGTAAAGAATGGATTCACGTAGGATGAGACGGGAGGAGAGTGGTTTCTGGACCCTAGGGGAGAGGTGATGAGCGCTCGGACAAGGGCAGTAGCAGTGTGGAGTCTGGGGAGCAGAGGGAGTTGAGATCTATTTCAGAGAGAGAATCGACAGGTTTAGTGGTTGGCAGGATGTGGGAATAGGAGAAAGTCAGGAATTAATGACACTTGCAGCGTGTTGGTTAGGCAGCGGGGTGGGCCGTGGGGCGCAGGAGAGGGAGCACCGTGCTTGCTTCACGGTGCCGTCCTCAGGGAGAGATGTGCACGTGTGCACGTCTGGCCAGCAGGAGGGAGTCGGTACGGGAGCGCACATTTAGCGACCGGCATCCAAGTGGTCCTAGAGGTCGTCAGAGTGAATGGGAATGCCCCGGTTATGTGTGTGGTGACGATGGAAAAGAGCCCCCAGAACGTCAATATTGAGGAGGTTGTTAGAGGAAGGGGAGCCTGCAGGGTGACCGGAGACCTGGGGAAGCGAGGGAGTGTCCGCAGAAGGAGGGAGCGTTTAGTAGTTGTTAAATCCGTGAAGGGTGAAGAGGATCGCAAGTGTCCGTTAGACCAGAGGCACTGTGTGCTGTGTACGTTGGGGTTCCCGTCATCTTTACAACCACAGCAACCCTGAGACACATGGGAAGTCACTTCTGGCTCACTCGGGACCGAATTCCCCCAACAAGGATCTGAAAGCCCCCAAAAGGCTATTAAACGACGGATTTCTCTGTCTCGTGCGAAAACAAGTCTGGGTGCCGGTCGCCCAGGCCGGTCCGATGGCCGCACGTGGCCAGGAGCCCAGCGTCTTGGCTCTTTCCGCTCGGCTCCCGTGGTGGGGACTGCTCCACTCGCGCCGCGCCCTCACTTAGGCAGAAATTCGGGGGAGCGGCAGCGTGGTGCGTGTGACTGCACGTCCCCGTGCCGCCTCCGCCCCCGGCTGGAGGCCCAGTGGGCGCGTCTCAGGCTCCTCTTCCGTGGCGGCGGAGGGAGGCAGGCCAGAGAGGGGTGGCTTGAGCGTCAGGTCTGCCAGTTCACGGCGTCCGCGCACTCGACGCCTTGGCTGTCCGCACCCTTCTTCCCGTGTATCGAGGTTTAGGGGGCACAATAAATATTCCCACTCTGGGAATAAATATACCCGGCTGGGTACTGAGCCAACTGAGAAGTAAGACAAGGTAAGGCAAAGGGAGATGAAAATAGTTCCTTTGTTGTTAACTGATAAGGTGGACCTTGGGGAAGATGGCTTCTATTTATTTAAAATTAGCCCTCCCCAAACTGAAGGTCAGAATGAGGGAGAGACTCAGCCCTCTCGGCACCGGCTGCCCTGGAAACTTTGGCCAGCCCCTGGCCTTGTCCAGCAGTGAGCAGAGGGGAGCACAGGGCCTTTGTGGGGCAGGCTGGCTGGCTGAGAGGAGGTACCTGTGCTGAGCCTGGCGCTCCCTGCCCCCACACTCCACGTCGCGGGAGTCACTCGGCTTCCCCGGGACGTGGGTGCGAAGCGGTGGGACACCAGGGGGCTAGGCGAGCGGGGCTCCCTCCTCGTGGACGCCTGAGAGGTAGGGGTGAGTGTGGGCCCCGCGCCACGTCCGGCCCTCCTTATCAAGTGCAACCTGGCCGCTTAGTGTTCTGGTGGTCCGTAAATAAAGACCAGGCTGCAGCCCCCCTGGCCCGGTGTAAGATGGTGAAGGGACAGGGTAACTGTAATTGAAACTTCCCTCCTATAAAAAAAGAAAATGGAGAAGTAGCTATCTTAAGTGGTCTGCAGCTAATACCGAATCTTGGTGGACAGAAGGGACAAGAATTTGCTTCTCGGTAGACTAATTTCTGTGCTGAGTCAGTCTGGCAGCCTTCCTCTCAGATCTCGGGGGAGATCTCCGTCTCTTGTCCCCTGCGGCCCCGCTTGTGCCCGTAGGATGACTCTCCGGGTGTATCATTCTGCGTGACCCGCCCCATCCGAGCCGGGCGTTGGTGAGGTTGTGCTTGCTGGGCACTGAACAAGTACGGCAAGGGCATGAGTTTGGACACCTGGGTGGGCCTTAGTAAGCATCACTGATGACTTATATTTAGCTGCTGTCTGTGCTGCACACTTCCCCATCCCCCCTAAAGGGACGGTTCTGTGTGTGGCGCTGTTTGGAACGTGGACTTGGGGGGAAAGTTACACCCTTACTAGTCCGCCCGCGAGCTTTCTGCCCGTCCTGTCGTCCCACCTTCGGTGAGGGTGCTCGGTTGAGGCAGGGCTCTAGTCACCTCTCCTGCTAAGGCCACCACTGAAGCCGCCTCTTTCATTGAGAGCTCAGAAGCGGTTAGCTGTCTCAACTTCTACGGCCTTTGACTTCAAGAATCCTCAAGTCGACTCTGTGCAGGAGGCAGAGGAAGATTTTCTTACCAGAGCTGCGGTTCCCTCAGTCTCTGCCCAGCTTCGTGTGGCGTGAGGTCACCTCCCGGGGTTTCACTGAAAGTAACAGAAGAGACAGCACGCGATACCAAGTTTTCCTACTATTCGCCCGAAGCTGTGGCTTTGGTCAGCACACGGGATCAGCCCCAAGCAAGAGCAGGCACCATCGTGACCACCATTTTGCCACCGCCTGTAACAAACGCGGCTTCCCAAAAGAAGACGGTCGCCAGATTCAGGTGTTCCCAGCGTCGCCGTCCTCAGGGAAGTCAAATCCACAGGGAGGTCCCACCGCACTCCCGTTTCAACGGCTACAATTGAAAAGGCCGACAATAGCACGCTCTGAGGAGGACGTGGAGGGACCAGAGCTTCCAGCCGTTGTTGGTGAGAACGAAGCAGGTGCAGCCCCTCGGAAAACTGGCCCTTTCTTATAAGGGGACGTGTTTACCGAACAGGAATAAAACCAGGTCCACACAAAGACTTTGACTCAAATACTCGCAGAAGCCTCGCCCACAAGTACCACACCACAGCCCGTAGTGAATCCAGATTACCCGCAAGACGTGAGCGGAGAAAAGGCGGCACGTTCGTGCGTGGGCGTAGCGTTCACCGGGGAAAAGGAGCTTAACTCCCCCTATGTGCGATTTGGATGAATCTCAAAAATACGTTGACCGAAAGAAGCCAGACACAAAGGAGTGCCTGCTGGACGACTCCGTGTGTATGTCACGTGACAAGTCCGAGATTACCCGTGGTCACAGCAACCAGAGGTGGCTGTATGAGGCCAGGGGCAGGAGAAGATTGGGATGGGGCCCGAGGGGTCTCAGGGCAGTGAAGGCTTTCTATGTTTTGATTATGGAGGTAACTACACAGGTGCATAACTGTGTTAAAACTCACCCTAACGTTCAGTTAGCATCGTTTATATGTAAATTTTGCTTCACCTGATTTTTTAAAAAAAAAATCTTGGCCTTTCCATTTCCTATGTGGAAGACCTTAGTTAATATCCTTAGATCTCACCCTACCTCAGTTTCTTTATCTGTAAGTTGGGGATAATATTAGCCACTCACCTGGAGAGGTTGTAGGAGTGAAATCAGGTACCGATCGTAAAGCTCTCAAACGCTTCCGGAACACAACCCTAAGACACACGTGAGTCTCCGCAAACCGCATCTCTGCGGCTGGAAGAATCAGGGGTTTTTGTTCCAGAAAACTCTCTGAGTTGTAATTGGTTTAGGAACCTGTGCTGAAAGTTCTCTCCGTTCATCCTCTCTCTGGCTCCTGCATGCTCCCTGGTGTGTTTTTATTATTTATTTCCTGAGGCTTCGGGTAGCTTCCCTTGATGTGGTTAAAGCAGTTCCCCTATCTGGATGAGAGTTGCTAATCTGACACGAGTAATTTTTATCAGAAATGAATTTTATTGAATGCTTATTCTGCGTCTATTGACATAATCATGCAGGGTTTTTTCTTTAAGCCTTTAACGTGGTTGTTACATTAATTGACTTTCTTAGGTCGCTCTTGCCTCCAGACTGCCTTAGCGGCCAGCATGCACGTGCACATACACGAACTTTATATTTTTTTAAATTTTTTTAATGTTTATTTACTTTTGAAGGAGAGGGAGACCGAGCATGAGTGGGGCAGGGGCAGAGAGAGAGGGAGACAGAGAATCTGAAGCAGGCTCCAGGCTGCAGCCCAACGTGGGGCTTGAACTCACAAACTGTGAGATCATGACCTGAGCTGAAGTTGGACACTCAACTGACTGAGCCACCCAGGCTCCCCTACAGGCATTGTTTGTAAGACTTTTGCATCTATTCCCATAAGTGAAATTTTTCTGTGACTTTCTTTTACCATCCTTATCGGTCTTTGATATCAGTGTCCTACTAGTGACATAAAGGAAGCTTAGGTATATTCCACCTTTTCCTGCCCCCTCTTGCGCAAAATTGGAATTATCTGTTTTCTTTGTGATACAAATCTGCATTTTAAAATGTTTCTTTTCTCTGGCATTTAAATGGGATTTGTGGGTAAAGTCAAGATAGCTGTGTTTACTTGGTCTTTTGAACATTGTCAATCAAATGTGGAAGTTTTATCCTCAGAACTATAGATGAAGACTCCCAAGTTCATCAAGGTAAAGCTACTTGCTCAGGGTCACACAGTTAGGAAGTGCTGGACCTGGGATTCAGACGCAAGCCTCTCCGTAAAGCCTGCTCATGTGAACTGCTGGTGGGTTAACAGTGGTGATCTCTGAGTGATGGCGTAACAGGGACTTTCTCTTTTAAAAGCTTTTTTGTATTGCGTGTTTTGTACGAACATCTATTTGATGATCAAAGAGAATATAGTGCTTGAAAAATTAGACACGTACAGTCAATTAATTCAAGCCTGTGAAGTTGAAAATGGAAATGACATTGCTTCCAAAATCACGCATGAGTATTCATTAAGAGCCTGGAAATCGGAGACAAAAATAAAAATCGTAATGTGAGTATAGAAATGCAATTATTTTGAAAATTTCATGGAATGATATAAATACACTTAGGAGAAGTATTGACGTTATGCATATAATTATAATGAATACTTACAATGGATAAAAATAGGATTTGGAATCATGTCTGGGTGAATCATAGCTCTGTAACTCACTACATCTTTGCCTGTAGTGAGGTCAAAATCGAATCCCTCTGAGACTCATTTCCTCCTGCATAAACTGGAGAAGATAACACCGAATGAACCAACACGCGATCAGAGCAAAGCGGGATCACGTATATATGGAGCTGGAACGTACACGCTCCAAACATGGCGGCAATTCCGCATCATCCACATGGTAGCCACACCATTCCCATCGTTGTTGCGTTCATTTCTTAGGGACAAAATTATTCACGATATTACTTCCTTTGTATCTTCGCGTTTATTTTATATGCAGGTACCTTCACGTTCCCTCTATTAACAATAGAGAGGATTTGAGCGTGTTCATGCTCCAGTGTTTAAACACTATCTAGAATAATGTCTGGACGATGTCTTCATTTTCTTGTGAAATTATAATTCTGTAAGGTAGTGACAGATGCTAAGAGTAATCAGTCTTCTAAAACAGTGAACAATCCTCCTGTAATGACAATTGATGTGTTAATGATCCAGGTTGTGGAGACCTCACTGAGGAAGATGGAGTGCGATCCCACTGAAATTGAAGAATTTGTGGAACATTTTGCTTTTTTGGAGGGGATTTCCTCAAAGTTGTCTGTGTTAGAGAAAGAACACTCCATCGTTGCCCAGCTGCATTCTGTTGTAAGGTATTACCAGGTCCAGATTTCAGGAGAGCAAATTGCCATCTATAAAATTCTTCTTGTCAAGTTTGGGCAACTAAAAACCTCCATGAAGTTAAGGGAGATGAATAAAGACGCCGCTGTTGCTAAATTCAGAGACAATCTGGAAGCTCACATCACGGGTCTGCGAGTTGACGTCAGCAACTTGAAGACCAAGGTCAGTGTGTGTTTTTCATCAAAAATCAGCTGGTTCTTAGTTTCCCTTAGGCCTAATAAGCATAGCGGCACTTGCTGCCTACAGAATCTTAGGTAAATAGTTTAATCCAAGTATTCCTCACCTAGACTCTGCAGACAGCACGTTGGTGACTCGTGAACCTTAATGGGAGGAAAAATTGCATGTCTGTTTTCACGAACCTGTAACTGACATTTAGCATCGTCTTCGGTGATGAACGCATGCAGACCACGAACAACAGCACAGTGGTGACTTTTTCCGTAGGATTCGTCGTTCTGCCACAGGAGGCCCCTGGCCCAAAGAGCTAGACCCGTGAAGTCTCTCTGGGCCTTATTCCAGGCCGGCGGTAACGAGTGCTACAACTTGAGTCACTTCAGAGGAGCAAAGTGTACGATAAGCACCCTCCCCGAGTGTCAGAGATGCTGTGTGCCGAGTGCTTTACGCCTGTACCTGCCTGCAAATAACAGTGAGATTTAAGGAGGTCTAGGAGCTTGCTGAAGGTCACACAGCAGGTCAGAGCCAGGCTCCAGAGAGCGTGCTTGTGTGCACCTCTCTGCCCTCAGCACCACCCCAAGTTGTGAGTCCCATACTGACTGTGCCTCGGGCGCAGTGTCATTCAGTGAGATTATGCCTGTTCAGTTTCTCCACCGACACGGGCGATCTGTACTGTTTCACACAGACACAGGAAGGTGAAACACGTTCCTCATGAAGGTGCTTGGTGCACACATCCCACCTGCGGTCTTTCAGATGTGACTGAGGGGCTCTTGGGGGCTCAGGGGGGCGGCCGACTTTAACTTCGGCTCAGGTCCTGATCTCCGGGCTCGTGAGTTGGAGCCCCGCATCGGGCTCTGGGCTGACAGTGTGGAGCCTGCTTGCGATTCTCTCGCTCCCTCTCTGTCCCTTCCCCTGTGCACTTATTTTAAATAAACAGTACTCGAAAGTTACAGGCCCTCACACAAGTGTCCGGTTTACACAATTCACATTTGTTAAAGTGTGCAAGGTGGGACACCCGACTGAGACCGGGGCCTGTGTTGCAGGTCGTCTGCACCAGTGAGCAGAGCTGAGCTGAGCAGGTACCGCCGACCTGTCTCCACCAGACACCCGGGGTGGGGCCTCCTTACCGCCTTCTGACTTGACCTGTAACGTTTCACACGATTTATGTACCCGAGGGCTGAGGTCCTTCTGTGAAGATCTCAGTTGGAAAAGGCAGCAGACGGGGCTGCAGAGACCGACCGCCTGTGGGCCAGGAAGACCCTTTCTCCAGCTGCCTCTCCCGGAGGTTCCTCGTTGACAAACACAGACGAATGTTCACAAATGGAAAAGTATGGGAGACGCCTAAGGAAAACTTTACTATATACGCATGACACGGGCATCCCTCTTAGTACATATTAAGCTCTATCCATTATCACCAATACCGTTTAGTAGTTTTATACAGCGTATTACGTTATGATTGTTCTCAACGTTTACTGGGTGACCACACTGCATATGACACAACGTCACACACAATTCCATTCTACATTTTCTGTACAAGGTTCCATGAGGTGTTCAGAAATAAGTGGATGAAACTGTCCCATCTTGAGAAGCTGATAATTTAAGAAGTAATAAATCAGGGAAGACCTTTACTTCTATCTTTGTTTGGAGGTCAGTGCTGCAAATGCCCACAATTTCATGTGCGGTAGTCAAACCCAAATACAAGGCAGCGTGTGACAAGCGCCCTGAAAATAGTACAAAGTTACAGAGTTACGGGGTGCCTGGCCATCTCAGTTGGGTCGTGAGTTCAGGCCCCGCATTGGGTGTAGAGATTACTTAAAAAAAATAAAATCTTTTTAAATTTTGTGTAATGTGTATTTTTGAGAGAGAGCGGAGAGGGACAGAGAGAGGGGGGGACACAGAATGCGAAGCAGGCTCTAAGCTCTGAGCTGTCAGCGCAGAGCCCAATGAGGGGCTCAAACTCACAAACTGTGAGATCATGACCTGAGCCGAAGTTGGATCCCCAACTGACTGAGCCACCCGGGTGCCCCTAAAAAAATAACATCTTAAAACAAAAAATTGTACAAATTTAAATAGAATCAGAAAAAGGAAATGACTTCAGGAGCCAGCCATACCCTGAAACTGCCACTTACCATTTGATGATGGGACAATTATTGATAACTAGAACTTCCCTGAAAAATTACGAAAAATATTAACTCCTCTCAGGATTGTTGTCCGGATTTAGTAAGTAAGGTAATGTGTTACTTAAAGTTCCACAGTGCCCGAGAGAGGGAAGGAACACGACAAATTATTGCTACGATGGTAATAATAATTAAAAGTCCTCCTGACAGACACAAACAATTATAAATTAAGGACAGTCCTTGCAGATGATGACTGTTTATTAAAACTTAGGTCACATGCTAACCTGCTGTCAGTAAAACACGTTGGGGTCCTGAACGTTATGATCTCTTAGAATGTCTTCCTGCCGTGTTTCAGATCAGAACTCCCGTTCTGCTCTGTGCCGAGACTGGTGTGGCCAGCGCCATGGAGATGATGCGGACGCTCACGGAGGAAGCCGCGGGTCTGGCTCACAAAGCTAGAACCTACTCCAGCTTCCAGCACTGCTTTGACGACGCCGAGTCCCACATGCACTCCCTGAACATGGAGGACGTCGCGCAGATCGTCCGTGCGGAGATCGCGGACATCGAGTATGACCTGACCTTGAGGAAGACACTGTGGGCTGCACAGGAGGAATGGAGAACGCTCCTTAGGGAGTGGAGGAACAGACCTCTCCACAGTGTCGACACAGAATCCATGCAGAGAAACGTTTCAAGATGGATGCATGTGATCTCCGTGCTAGAGAAAGGTAACGGCATCTATTTCAAGCTTTCCCACCTAGAGTTACGCACACCGCATGGCCTCTGGGTCAGGAAGATCACTGTTCTCGACCTTAACCGCTTTGCCTATTCCCAACGCCTGGCCATTAGTGGCTGGAGAGGCAGCACAGGAGCGTAGGGGCCGGAATCGTTTCCTGAAGAAGAGAAAGATTAAAATTTGGTGGGAAAAAAATTTTTTTGAGTAATAACAATTTTGTGTATTCTTTAGAAGCCATTTCCCTAGGCCAGACCGCAGACGCTTCACCACGATCGCGGCTTTGATGACAGAGGCCCACCCGTACGCGGAGGGTTCACCCAGATGCTCACTGTTTTCGCCCACGGCTTCCCTTGGCCGGTGGGAGAAATAGCTAAAAAGTCCCTTTGAGAGGTTTCCCTTCTGCGAATCCTCAAATTTGAAATCTTGCCGACACTGATGTTCCTGTTCCAGCGATTCTGTGAGACCTGTCCTCTCCGCAAGGCGAGTGTCTCACCCGCCTGGCAAGGGAGCACCTTCACTCTTGATGCTCCTCCCTTACCCTCAGGACGCTGCAGACTGCAACCTCCTCGCCAGAAAAATACTTGACCTTGCTCGGGTTTGAATTCTACGAGAAATAATAACAATATCACGAAACATTTAGAAAAGAGGAAAGCCGGGGACAGATCATCCGTAGTGTCACTGCTGGGACGTGACGCTCATTCTGCGAATCCTCTCCCGGCGCCTTGTCCCTTCTCTGCCCCAGCGAACGGTGTGTGAAGTAGCAGATAGACACTGCTTCTCTTATCCACAGTTTCCCAGAAAAATCTTGCTCTTTTCCAAAATGTAGCCTTAGAGAAGCCAAAGCTATTCTCTTTTCCTTTACGCCTCTAGAAACATTTTATCATTCAGCATGGCTTTATAAAAGAAGCCCCATCTGGACAGATTGGATATTCAAGCATATAGGTGTAGTTTTTGGGTTTTCTGAGTCCCCGTCTTTGGCTAGGCCTCTGTCTCCTGTCTTTTTCTTTTAGGAGGTTTGAACCTTCAGCGGCAGAGGTTTTGAGTCCCGTCTGGCAAGGTTTGCCAGGGCTAGAGGACAGACTGGCCCTGGTCTGTGGCAGAACTTTGACCTACATGCCTATGTTGCAGTGTTAAATATGTTCTTTATGAAACGCTAGTGAGGGACCCCCGCCTTTTGATGGTCCTCCTTACTGAGCAGAATGTAAAAGCCCCAAACCTGTAACAGTCTTTTGAATGTGTATATGTGCACTAGTCCGTATATCTAGTCAGTAAAAATCTGGGAAACTTTGTGGTAGCTGGCTAGCCCTGGCGTCAGACTTGCCAAGAAAACTTGGCTTTGCTGGTCTCGGGTTTTAATCATCAGTTCTGATAACTGTTCCCCTTTGTTTTTTCTTTTAATTTTTTTTTTAATGTTTATTCATTCTTGAGAGAGACAGAGCATGACTGGGGGGAGGGGCAGAGAGAGAGGGAGACACGGAATCCGAAGCGGGCTCCAGGCTCCGAGCTGTCAGCACAGAGCCCGACGCGGGGCTTGAACTCGCGAACCGTGAGATCGTGACCAGAGCAGAAGTTGATGCTTAACCGACTGAGCCACCCAGGCCGCCCCCTGTTGCTCTTTGTTTTAATCCACAGTTGATTCCTCTGGGAGGGTGATGTTAATAAAACTATTTTAGTACAGCCTAATAACTGCAAAACTAGAATTATGTTAAATAGCAAACTTGTTTTCTGGTTTAAAAAGTATGATTCGTTGTTATTTGCAGGTTTACCTAAAAACGACCTGGTGACCCATCTTAAGCAATCAGTGACAGAATTTAAACAAGGGCTGCCTACTATCATAGCTCTGGGAAACCCCTGTCTGAAGCCAAGGCACTGGGATGCTCTCCAGATTATTGGAAAGTCAGTTTCTCTTGATAAGAACTGCACAGTAGAGAATCTTCTAGCTCTCAAGGTAAACAAAAATTATTTGAAAACAAAAATAGGTTGAAATACCAGAGGGGCCAATTTTTTTAAGCAAGTGAGTAAATCTGCAAGGAATAGGAATTAGAAAAGGGAGACGTTGGTCGACCGTCCGTGCAAATGGGAGTGAGGCTGGCAGGGGACAGGTGGTCAGAAACCACGTGTAGCTGCAGGTACGGGGTACGCCGTGCCATTGCACCGTGATCCCGGTGATTCGAGAGCAGCGGCAGTGGTTTGCCTGTGTGACAAATGAGATTAGCGTTTTATTTTTTAGCGGGGCTACTTCTCACAGAGAGCACACCTTCTAGGAACAGAAACATCAAGCTGCTGTATTCCATTTCACGTAAAATGAAGAGCATGTTGGGATGGCTCTGCCGGTAACTTGATATGATACTTCAAATACACAATTAGGAGCTATTTGCTTTGCCATCTAGGGTTTGTTCTAAAATTAGAATCCATGATTTATATGGTTACAATTTTTTCTATTTTCATAACTAGTTTACAGTAAGCTTCATTTTTCTTCCAGGCTTCGTGATTAACAGCGTCTGTTGTCATTTAAAATAGTATTTTATAATTTTCTACTAAATGATCTGTTGAAATGAGGAAATGGGGGGGGATAGTTTAAGGAATTTAAAAAGAAGAATTTTAAAAGACACCTTTAGGTGATCTTTAAAATTAGATTACCGCATCTGTCTTGCCCTGACCTTGGTTTTCCCCCTGAACTCACATATCCGCTTCCCTATTTAGTAGGTGCACTGACGGGTCTCAGAGACCTCCCAGGTAGCGTTCTCCGTCTCCCAGACCCCACTCTTCCTTCCCTTCCCCATCTCAGCACATGGCGCCTCCATTGTTTTCCACTTGCTTAGCCTGAAAGTGATGAACTAACCTTTCAGTCTTCTTCTGCTCTCTCCATCCTCATCCCGTCTAAATCTCTTACCCTGTCCTGGGTCATCATCAGGCCTCCTAACTGATCTGTGTGCCAGCGGTGAATTCAGCAAAATGTCTAGATAATTTGAGAACATATATGTCAACGTCATCAGCTAGGTGTATCCAAAACAGCATTCCAGAAACATAGCACAACTGCAATGACATTTTCCTTTACAAAGTCTTGGGCTATGGGAGTCATCATCCCTGGGCAAGTCACGTAAAGGGTGACATTTGGCAGTCTAGCAGCAAGCACTAAAAGTGAGGGCAGACGGGCCTCGAGGGGATCAGCTGGTGGGCTGGTGGCTCCAGAACCTGAAAGGGTTCCAGCGTGCCATCCCTGTATTTCTAATGTGAATAGATAGTTTAAAAAGGGATTCTCATGCAGTTTTCGAAGGATCCAAATTAAGACAGTTAATGCAGCATCTGAACAAAAGTGAACAAGGTCTTCAGCCTCTGCAATGCTGTCGGCGGGAGTCAAAGGAATCCTCTCTTCCCGAGGTTGATCATTGCAGTGGTCAGAGGGGAGAGCAGGCCATCAGCTGCTCATCTTAACTGAACTCCAAGAGTCCCTGGAAGATTTGGATCATCCTGTTTCTATTCACCAACTTACGTAGTAGAGCATGGGTACCTAGATGGACAGGATTGGGCCTAGGGACCCAGCCTTCATTTCCTACAGGATGCGTATCACGTGGTTGACCCAGAGACGGACGGCGGTCATGCTGCAAGACTGCTCAGGACAGCCCGTGACAGGAGCCCGCTTGTGGTCCTACCAGGTGGATAAATGATGACGTTATATGACAGCAGTTTCTGTCCAACATGTTATGTAGTCTCTGAAAAACCTGTGACGTGTCACAACGTAAATTCAGAGGAAGAGCTCGATAGTTTCCATAAAACGAACACAGTCACTTCGTGGTTGATCTTTTTCACTTTAGAAACCGTGTGCTTTATCACAGAGGCAGATAATCAACGATAGGCCTAAGACTCATCTGAAGCCTCCTAGATATTACCAAGTTACTTGGGAGATCCGACCATTGGTCAGTCAGGTCCCAGGCTCAGACCATAAGGCGTTGAAAGGGCTATACGTACACTTCGTTGAGACTTTGCCCTACACGTTCTCAGTGTTTGGAGTGGATTATTAGCAATTTCAGAACGTCAGTGTGACGCACAAGGTTCTTTGTTCAGCACAGAAGCTTGATGGTCCTATGGTTGCCTATCTGCCTTTGGCTGAATAATCTGCATCCAGAGGCACGCGTCCTTCTCAAACTGTCTGTTTAGGCCATAAGCATTCAGCTGATTTCATCACCGTGATGCCCGTCTCTGGTAGGTGATGAACACTGGTCGTGTTTTACCAAAACACAGGTTCGGGCATCACTCTTCAACCCCATGGAGATGACATGTGGGACCAGCGGGAGATCCTTTAAATGATAAGAGCAGTTAGCCCGTGAGTTAATTCTCCGATGTGGAAGTGCAAAGCTCTCCCAGTATCTCTGTGGCAGTGATTGTGAGATCTTGTATCAGGATCTTGTCTGTGGGGACTGGAAAGAAGGCCTACGCGTATGCTCCATCCACCAATGTATGTTCGAGCCACTTATCCTCATGGAGATAAGGAAGGGAAGGGAAGCCAGGGAAAGCTGGGTCTTTCGGATTACGTTCTCTCAGATCGTCGTATCACGAGAGTTACTGTCAGAAGTAAGAGTGTGTCGCGGAGGGGTCAGGCCGTCGGCGTTAGTGCAGAGAAGGGAGAGCTGAAGGGGGTAGGGCCATCTGCACGGGTACCGAAGGTGGTGTCCACTGACCTTCTCGCGGGCTGCAATTAGAGGAAGTACACGATGACTAGAAACTTCACTGAGAGCTCAGAGTGGGAAATGGGAGATGGTTAGGAAGGGCCTTGTCCCGAGGGTCAGGCCGGGAGGGGCACGCTCACGGAAGTCCCGCATCGTAAGCGCATCAGGAATCCTTCATCCGCTGAATATTAAAGAATAATGTTTCATTTCAGATGTTTCAGCACCAAAACGAAATAGACGAAATCTCAATCTCCGCCACTAAGGAGGCTATTCTTGAGAAAACGCTGTTTAAGATTATTGATCTGTGGAACACGACCCCGTTACACCTGGTTGTGCATCACTCCGAGACGTACTCCGTCCTGATCATTTCGTCCATAGACGACATACTCACTCAGCTGGAAGAGTCTCAGATCACACTGGCAACAGTTAAAGGGTCTTCCTCTCTCGGGCCCTTTAAGGTAAATATTACGGCAAAGGGAAAATACTGTCATTGTTTATAGTTTTATTTGTCACTTTAGTTTTGTGCATTTCACAACCTTTTGAATTGTGTAAATCACGTATATACCCATACAGAAATGAGATTACTTAGTATTTTGAATACTAGAAATAACTTCTTTGGGAAACATTAACTGTTCACGAAGAGTTGTCATAAACTTCAGTTTGGGCAAATAAAATGAGTTTAAATTATACAAAAATAGGACCCCGTAAGCCAGGACTTACCGGCAGTGCCACTGCTACTGGAAACATCCGTGGTTCTGGCGGGGCCCCCGCCAATTCCACTGCCTGCAGACTCTGCTTGCTGATGCAGTCGCTTCATTTCTGTTTCCTGTGCGGTTGCTCTTAAGATGAGTCCTGTGTGTCCACACCTGTGTGTGTCCCTGCAGCTTGCTAGAACGCATCATGGTTAGGAATTGAAACATCGGGTCAGCTCAGGTTCCAGTGGTCCTGATAGTCCCTCTCTGCACAGCCCCACATCCGCTAACGTGGCCAAGAATCACTTAAAGAATTAAGGAAACTCAACAAGGCATGTAATAATGTGAACGTCCTTAATAGTAAAGCTACCATAATTGATTATAGGTAGCGTGACAGAGAGAAATGTGTACCCGTCAAATGGAGTTCATATTATTTGCAAACACACTAGCATTTAGGGAAGATGTCAGTTAATTGAACCTTAGAGGGGAAAAAAAACTCAATAAATTGCAAAAAACGGGATAAACCATATAAACCATATTCTCCAACCACAGACATTAAAATAAAAAACGAACAACGGAGAAACAACAAAAAATAGACAACAACAGCAGCAAAACTATCACAAAAAACGAATTTAAAAGCATCCATAAGAATATATAGGAAATGTACTAAGATATTTTAAAATTAGAAAAAGCAGAAAGAATTCTAAATCAAACCTTGTCACAATTGGCTTAGAGCCCCGTGAAAAGGAGTATTTAGAGCACCCGGTGCTTTCATTAAAAAGTAAAATGAAGGGGTGCCTGGGTGGCTCAGTTGGTTAGGCATCCAGCTTCAGCTCAGGTCGTGATCTCACGGTCTGTGAGTTCGAGCCCCGTGTTGGGCTCTTTGCTGACAGCTCAGAGCCTGGACCCTGCTTCGGATTCTGTTCTGTGTCTCCCTCTCTCTCTGCCCTTCCCCTACTCACACTCTGCCTCTCTCTCTCTCTCTCAAAAATAAATGAACATAATAATTAAAAATAAATAAATAAAAGTAAAATGAACGTAGTGAGTGATACATGGGGCGTACTCAAGCTGAACAACAGCGCGCCTGTGTGCACACACACCCGCACGCACACGCATGCACACACACCTGCACGTGCACATACATGTACACCAGCGTGCACGCACATGCGTGCACACTGACTTCCGCTTCCGGGTGAGGGACCAGATTCACCTTCCGCCTGAAGTACCCACAGCAGAACAGAAGAAAAGAGACGGACCGTGCTTCCAGGGTGCGACATCAGGCATCGAACGACAGGACCCCGCAGAGAGGGGAGACAAACGAGAAGAGCCGAGGCGGCCCCCACCTGAGCTTGCAGGCCTTGCGTGGGGGGGAGCAGGGCGACCCGGCCAGAGCCTGGAAAGAGGAGGTGCTGCTGAAAGTTGGCCGGAGCCTGCGGGCGGCGGGACCAGGGGGGCACAGCTCCAGGGGCCCGTGGAAGTACTGATGCTGGCACGTGAACTCCAGGAAACTCCTGCGCGCCCGGGAAATGACCACGTGTCAGGGTGAGGGGACCACTCACACTGGGCCGGGAGCAGTGCCCGTGTCCACCGGCCGCATTCCGTGAGTGGTCGATGGAGCGCTTGAAGGGCACGGCAGTTAGCCTCGTGTTAAACGCTGCTCTGACACGCCTTGACAGCAAAACCCATGAGGATGAAACCGGTTCTAAGCAATTTAACAGCACTCGGAACAAAGCTCAGGAATGTTCATAGGAAAATATTTATAGGAGTATTTACAGGAAAAGTACCCAGTACCCACATGATAAAATCACTGTCTCGAATCCAACCAAAAATTATCAGACATTTTAAAAAGTAAGAAAATCGAATTCATAATGAAAAACATTTACTGATGGAAATGGATCCTGAACCGATGCAGCAGTCTGAATTGGAGACGAGGACGGTGAAACAAGTAGATTGTGGAAGACCACGTACACCAGATACAAACGTGGAGACCAAAGTCACACTTGTGCAGATAAAAACTGTAATACCTTAGCTGACATACACACCCTGGGGGGGGAGGGAGGGAATTGACTGCAGGTCAGAAGGTGAAATGCACACTGGGGGGGATTGACCGCAGATCAGACTTTACAGGAAAGAAGATGAGTGACTTTAAAGTTTTAAAAAGAAGAACAAAGTTAGACGATCAACACTACCTGATATTAAGACTTCTTGTAAAGCTAATCAAAACAGTTCTTTGTATTGGCATAAAGATAGACAAATGGAACAGAATAGGGATTACAGGAGCACCGGGGTGGTGGGGGTGGGGCTCAGTCGGTTAAGAATCCAACGCTTGATTTCAGCCCAGGTCATGATCTCACGGTTTGTGGGTTCAAGACCCACTCAGGCTCTGCACTGCCAGTGCGGAGCCCGCTTGGGATTCTCTTTCTCCCTCTCTCTCTCTGCCTGTCTCAGTCTCTCTCCCTCTCTCTCTGTCCATCCTCTGCTTGCACTCTGTGTCACTATCAAATAAACCTAAAAAAAAGAATAGAGATTACAAAAAAATTATGCGTGCATACACACACACAGGCACCTGATTTTCAACAAAAGTGTAAAGACATTTCCAGAAAGAAGTCTTTTTAGAAATGGTGCTGACAAAGCCAACGGTTATATGCAAAACAAATTTTTAACATCCCCTCAAGCCATATCTTGTAGCACATGTAAACTTTAACTCAGAAGCAGATCATAAACCTAAAAGATCGGAAGAAATTTTTGAAACCTTGAGAAGAAAACAAAATTTTTGTGACCTCAGGCTAGGCACTTTTCTTCAGCGTGACACCCAAAGACCGATCAATAGAAGGAAAAATCTATCAACTGGATTTCATCAAAATTAAAAATTTGTGCTCCTCAAAAGACACTGTTAGGGCAAAAATATATATAAGCCAGGACTGGAATGAAATATTTGCAAAGCCTATGTTTGGTAAAGGACTTCTTTCAAGAATATATAAAGAACTCTCAAAAAAAAAAAAAAAAATGGGCAAAAGATTTAAGTGGATTCTTCACCAAAGAAAATATTTGGAGGGAAAATAAACGTGAAAAGATGTTAACTTCACTACTCATTGGGGAAAAGTTGGATTCCCAGTGAGGCACCACTGCACGTCTTATGGAATGACTAAAACAAAAAAGACCGATCACCCCAAGTGTTGGTGGGAACTCTCGTACACTGCCGTGTAACAGGTAAAATGTTATAATCACTTGAAAGGTTTCTTTAAAAGTTAAAAAATAGACCCACCACATGATGCAGCCATTCCACTCCTAGGTATTTACCCAAAAGGAAGGAAGTTTTGTGTCCATACAAAGACTTACACCTGAATATTCATGGCAGCTTTATTTGTATTAGTGAAAAACAGACGCAACCTGGGTGGACGCTTGGTGGATGATACACACATTGTCGTATATCTATACCATGGAATACTACTCAGCAGTGAAAAAGAAATGCAGTACTGATCTATGCAACAACATGAGCAAATCTCAAAATAATTACGCTGAGTGAAAGAAGTCAGACCAGAAAGAATACCTATCATATGGTTTCATTTATATAAAATTCTAGAAAACATAAACTAGGGTGTCGTTTCAGAAAGTCAATCTGAGCTTGTTTAGGGATGGGAATAGGCAGGTGTAGGGGAAGGAATCACAGCAGGGCACAGGAAACCTTTCCAAGGTCAGGGTATGTTCCTTATCGTGAGGTGACTGCTTCACAGTTAGAAACACGTGTCACCGCTGCAACTTCTTACTCAACAAGGGCAAAGGGAGGCAAGGGAGACAAAAGCAAAAGTGAACTCCCGGGACCTCGTCAAAATAAAATCTTCTGCACGGCGAAAGAAACAACCAGCAAAACTAAAAGGCAATTGACAGAATGGGGGAAGATATTTGCAAATGACATATCAGATAAAGGGTTAGTGCCCAAAATCTATAAAGTACTTACCAAACTCAACCCCCCAAAATCAAATAATCCAGTGAAGAAATGGGCAAAAGACATGAATAGACACTTCTCCAAAGAAGACATCCAGATGGCCAACCGACACATGAAAAAATGCACAACAGCACTCATCATCAGAGAAATACAAATCAAAACCACAATGAGGTACCACCTCACACCTGTCAGAATGGCTAACATGAACAACTCAGGCCACAACAGATGTTGGTGAGGATGCGGAGAAAGAGGATCTCTTCTGCATTGGTGGGAACGCAAGCTGGTGCAGCCACTCTGCAAAACAGTATGGAGGTTCCTCCCAAAACTAAAAAGAGAACTAACTACCCTACGACCCAGCAATTGCACTACTAGGCATTTATCCAAGGGATACAGGGGTGCTGTTTCGAAGGGACACATGCACCCCCATGTTTATAGCAGCACTGTCAACAATAGCCAAAGTGTGGAAAGAGCCCAAATGGCCATCGATGGATGAATGGATAAAGATGTGGTATATATATACACAATGGAGTATTACTCGGCAGTCAAAAAGAATGAAATCTTGCCATTTGCAACTACGTGGATGGAACTGGAGGGTATTATGCTAAGCGAAATTAAAGAAAGACAAAAATCATATGGCTTCCTTTATATGAGGATTTTAAGGGACAAAACAGGTGAATGTAAGGGAAGGGAAACAAAAATAATATAAAAACAGGGAGGGGGACAAAGCAGAAGAGACTCATAAATATGGAGAACAAACTGAGCATTACGGGAGGGGTTGGGGGAGCGGCGATGGGCTAAATGGGGGAGTGACACTAAGGAATCTACTCCTGAAATCGTTGCACGATATGCTAACTAACTTGGATATAAATTTAAAAAAATAAAAAAGAAAATTAAAAAAAAAGAATGATTTAGATATACGCACAGGTACGTATATTAACATATTTAAATGTAACTATAATATCAAAAATGCAATTGTAGAATAATGCATATAGTACAATTCAATATTTGTTTTAAAAAAATCTAAAGTTATCTACCTTTTGTCTATATTTGTTTGAGTGTAGAGGAAAGCACCAAATGATTCATAGCAAACTACTAATAATGGTTACCTCAGCAATGTGTGAAAGAGAAGATTATAAGCTTTTTCTTAATATACCTTAGTACTATTTCCATCATATGAAGATGATGTGCTACTTTTACAATTTTTAAAAATATAATAAACTAAAGAAAAATGGGAGGAAATATCAGGAGCTGTCTCTGGGTGTTAGGATTTTGAAATTTTTTAAATTATGTTTTCTTTCTTTTTGTGTCTCAGTTTTGCAATGACCGTAAATGAATTAAATGAATTTAGTTTTAAATAAATTTTAAAAATCAGAAGTCAACTATAAAAGAACTTTGAAATGTAAACAAGAAGCCATTGTACTCAGTGGAGCTTCACTCGCCAACCTGACTGTAATGTTTGCTCACAGTAACACTTAAAATGTGAAACTCATCAGATGCTTTCCATCAGAAGAATGCAGAGTGTTTCTAGTCTATGAAAGTTTTGATATTTAAAAAAAACACACGTCAAAACATTAAATTGTGTGATTTAAAAATGCACCATTTACTGAAGTCAGTTATACCTTAATAAAGGTATTGAGATATAAAATGGATTTAGAAGGAAACATGGAGATACACAGCAAAAGTAAATGACTTATGCGTGGGTCCGTCTTACGAGTCCACGTTAGGGGGTGGGCCGGTCTCCTGGTTTGTAAGCATTTTAGTACTAACTGGTTTTTAACCATTTTTCTCTTACTTTAATAAATATACTAGCTGGAGAAAGATGTGATATCCACAAAATGCTTACTATATTTTTTTTTAATTTTTTTTTTTAACGTTTATTTATTTCTGAGACAGAGAGAGAGACAGAGCATGAGCAGGGGAGGGGCAGAGAGAGAGGGAGACACAGAATCCGAAACAGGCTCCAGGCTCCGAGCTGTCTGCACAGAGCCCGACGCGGGGCTCGAACTCACGGACCGCAAGATCATGACCCGAGCTGAAGTCAGACGCTTAACCAACTGAGCCACCCAGGTGCCCCATAATGCTTACTATATTTAATTAAAAGAATGCGGGGCGCCAGGTGGCTCCGTCGGTTAAGCCCCCGACTCTTGATTTCGGCTCGGGTCATGATCTCACGGTTTGTGAGTTTGAGCCCCGTGTCGGGCTCTGCACTGACAGCTCAGAGCCTGCTTGGGATTCTCACTTTCTCCCTCTCTCTCTGCCCCTCCTCTGCTCACGCGCTCCCTCTGTTTCTCTCGAAGTAAATAAATAAACGTTAAAAAAATTTTTTTTAAATAAAAAAAGAACTGTGAGTACTGATGTAAAGCCTCTCTAAAAGACACTGTCAGGTAAAAAAGCCAAAAAAACAAAACACAAAAAAGTTAGAAAGCAATGTGTATAATATGAGTGCATTTATGTAACATGAATGTAACATGTACTATTTATGGTTACATAAATGCGGCCATATTATACACCTTGTTTTGTGACCATGCATGTGTTTATCTTACAGGATCTTGTGGAAAAGTGGGATCAGAACTTGTCTCTCTTCTCTTCTACTCTTGAGGAATCGATGAATTGTCAAAGAAATTGGCTTTATCTGGAACCAATCTTTCATTCTGTGGAAATACAAAGGTAAAAAAAAAAAAAGCTATATAGAGGTTAAAAAAAACATATGGTGGGTATTTATTGCCTGTAATCCCTGAGAAGTCATTTGTTCAATGAACATTCTAAAATAATCTGCCACGGGCACAGGAGTAAATTGTGCTGAATTATTATTTTTTTCTTTCATGAAAGTTTGCAAGCATCAGCTCTTTTAAAAAGTCCTGTTTCTCAATTTTAGACATAAAACTGTTAAGGATTGGGTAAGAAATGTCAGGTCATTGTAATCGCTAAACCACAATACCATGTGTCTACTTAGTTCTAGAACATTAGTGTGGTGTTGATATGAGCAATACACATGTTTTTAATAGTCTACATACATGAATGGTAGTTTGTTTCTTTGGACCACGTGAAAGAATGGAGGTCCTAGACAGTTGGGGGAAATTCTCCCTTTTCTTTTTATTCACGGCATTCAGATTGCTTGGTCTCTCTTTAAAGTCACTGGTCTTGAGTGTGCGTAACTTGTGACATCTGTGACATTTACATCTGAAATAAGTAGGCATCACAGAGCGCGTGTTTGTAAGGTGTTAGAGCAGATGAAGGGAGACCTTGGATATCAGGTTAAGTATTGCGAAGTTTATTTTAGGGGCAGAGGGAGCTTCAAGCGGCTCACGAAAGAAAACTGTGTAGGTTTGAGTACTGCGTTGCAGAGAACAATATCCATTTTTGTAATACGTGTATATTTCTTGTCGGAGGACGGCTTTCTAAAGGGCTTGGGTCAAGCTCTAGTTATTGGGTAGTTCTCACGGGAAACCACATACCTGGGGAATGTGTCCTTTGTGGTTACAACTTAGCGCCTTAAATTCAAACTTCAGTAGTCCTCTTTACTAAAGACTTCTTAACCGATGGAGAGATACGACTTCTGGTTCAGAGTGTCACCATGTCGTTCTTCCCAGGCTTTGCTATGAGAGAAAAGGGAGCATGTAATTAAGGGGTGCTGAAGACTCCTGCACCCCAGTGCTAAAGGAAAGGAAACACACGTCTGCCATGGCCCTGCCTTTGAGAAGTGCAGAAGGATGGTGGGCCCTGATTCCGGGGGGAGTGTGAAAGAGAGGAAGGGGAAGGGAGGTTCATTAGCAGGGAGAATTCCTTACAGAGACCGTGTGAGGGACAAGGATGCAGTCCATTCCCCTCTCTCCAAACTCCCCGTGAGGTCCCCCCAGAGCCTCCTGTTGCAGTCGGGAGGGTGCCCGACAGAGGGGAGGGTGAAGGCCCCTCCTTGATAGGATTTTTGCTGAGCTGAAGAAGTTTCTAGGCCCATCGCCCCAAATGGGGAATGGGATAGTGGTGGGGGGCTCGTGGAAGAGCTTGACAGGTATTGCCCTGGGGTTGGGGGCGTCGGAAATGAGGACCTGCGTCTTCTCTGGACAGAAGCACGAGAGCACCTAGCTGCTGTGGGCCACCGGTTCTCAACCGCAGGCGATGTTGCCCTCTCGGGGACATTTGGAGAAGCTAGTGCCAAAAATAGCTGCTTGGAGAAGCAGCTCTCTAAGATCCCATTTCCTCTAGAATTGCAGTAGCCTTTGTTTTCCTACATCCTAGGACACAAATCACTTTTACTCACGTTATGTAGAACTGTGTTTATCTGTCTCGGAACTCGCACCAAGTATAATCCCGTTAAATGACGGATGGATGTCTGGTTTGTCACAGATTTCCTATGTGTGCGTCGCTGTATATAATAAAATATCTGTAGTTAATGATCAGCAAAAATAAAACATGTCACGACATTTTTAAACAGATGACGTTCTCTCTTGTTCCCTTCCTAAAGGCAACTCCCTGTGGAAGCAAAACTCTTCTCTCAAGTGATCTCCATGTGGAGAGAAATCATGTCAAAAATACAGAACAAGCTGGATGCTTTGCGGATCACCATTTCTGCAGGGGTCCTTGAAACTCTGCAGAATTGCAATCTGCATCTTGAACATATAATGAAAAGTCTTGAGGTAACACCGGCAATCCGAAAGTGGGGAATGATTGTATCTTCGAAATGTAATGTAGGGCATGACGGAAACGAATCCCAACGTGGATTTTCTGTACTGTAGCTGCCCACGATATTTCCAGCTCTCGCCAACTACAGGGTTAATGAAAATACTGTCAAGTCAAACAAAGAAGTGGATAGACCGATCTAAATGGCCTGAGACAAAACCAATTTTTCAGTGCCTAGGTTTCCTTCTCTTCACATTGGGAATAATGGCGGTGCCTACCTTGAGGGGCTTCGTGTTAAATAAGATAATGCGTTTACAGCACGAGAGCTGGCACAGAAAAAGTATTTCATGAGTGCCAGTTCTTTATAGTGGCACTACTGTTGCTATCAAATTGACAAAATCAGCCAAAGTTGAAATTGAAAATAGTTCGATGGTTTTATTTTTTTTAATTTTTAAAATATTTTTTAAAGTTTATTTTCAGGAGAGAGAGAGAGAGCTCAAGCAGCGGAGGGCCAGAGAGGGAGGAAGAGAGAGAATCCCAAGCAGACTCTGAGCCATCGGCACAGAGGCCGACTTGGGACTCAAACTCATAAACCACGAGATCATGACCTGAGCTGAAATCAAGAGTCAGATGCTCAATCTACTGAACCGCCCAGGCGCCCCTTTAATTTGATCTTAAATCCAGTATAGTCAACATGGGGCATACTACTAGTTTCAGGTGTACGATATGGTGATTCAGGACTCCTGTATCCTACGGTGCTCATCGTGATAGGTGTACTTTAATCCCCTTCACCGATTTCACCCCCCCCCCCCCCCCCCACCTACCCTCTGGTAACTACCTGTTTGTTCTCTAGAGTTAAGTGTCTGTTTCTTTTTTTTTCCCTTTGTTTATTGGTTGTTTCTTAAATTACACATGTGAGTAAAATCATATGGTATTTGTGTTTCTCTGACTGACTTCACTTAGCCTTTTACCCTCTACAAGTAATCCATGTCATTGCATATGGCAAGATTTCATTCCTTTTTATGGCTAATATTCCATTGTGTATATACACCACATCTTCTTTATCCATTCATCATTCAGTGGACACTTGGGTTGCTTCCGTAATTTGGCTATTGGCGATAGTGCTGTTATAAACATTGGGGTGTGTGTATCCTTTTGAATTAGTGTTTTCGTATTCTTTGGCTAAATACCCAGTAGCGGAATTACAGGATCACATGATAGTTCTATTTTTAATTTTTTGAGGAACCGCCATATTGTTTTCCATGATGGCTGTGCCTGTTTACATGCCCACCAACAGTGCCCGAGGATCCCTTTTTCTCCACATCCTCGCCACATTTGTTGTTCCTTGTGTTTTGGATTTTAGCCACTCTGACAGGCATGAGATGATATCTCATGGTGGTTTTGATTTGCATTTCCCTGATGGTGAGTGGTGTTGAGCACCTTTTCATGTGTCTGGTAGCCATCTGTATATCTTCTTTGGAGAAATGTCTGTTCATGTCTTCTGCCCATTTTTTATTTGGATTATTTGGGGGGTTTTTTGGTATCAGGATATATAAATTCTTTATATATTCCAGATACTAGCCCTTTATCAAATATGTCATTTGGAAATACCTTCTCCAATTCTGTAGGTTGCCTTTTAGTTTTGTTGATTGTTTCCTTTACTGTGCAGAAGCTTTGTATTTTGATGTGGTCTCACTTGTTTAGTTTTGCTTTTGTTTCCCTTGCCTCAAAAGACATATACAGAAGGAAGTTACTATGGCCAGTGGCAAAGAGGTCTGTGTTCTTCTCTAGGATTTTAATGTTTTCATGTCTCACATTTAGGTCTTTAATCCATTTTGAATTTATTTTTGTGTATGGTGTGAGAAAGTGGTCCAGTTTCATTCTTTTGCATGTAGCTATCCAGTTTTCCCAGCACCATTTGTTCAAGAGACCATTTTTTTCCCCACTGGATATCCTTTCTTGCTTTATCAAAGATTAATTGACCATATAATTATGGGTTTATTTCTGGGTTTTCTGTTGTATTTCATGGATCGATGTGTCTATTTTTACGTCAGTACCATGAAATCTGGGATTGTGATGCCTCCAGCTTTGTTCTTTTTCAAGATCACTTTGTCTACTCAGGGTCTTTGGTGGTTCCATACAAATTTTAGGAATGTTTGTTCTCATTCTGTGTAATGAGAACATCCTGGGAATAAATTCCGCTTGATCATGATGAATGAATTTTAATGTATTGTTGGGTTCGGTTTGCTAGTATTTTGTTGAGGATTTGTACATCTATGTTCATCAGAGGTTTGGCCAGTATTTCTCTTTTTTTTTTTTTTTCTAGTGTCTTTCTGTGGTTTTGGTGTCAGGGTAATGCTGGCCTCATAGAATGAATTTGGAAGCTTTCTTTCCTTGTCTGTTTTTTGGAATAGTTTGAGAAGAATACGTATTAACTTTTTAAAAAACGTTTGGTAGAATTTACCTGTGAAGCTTCTGGTCCTGGACTTTTGGTTTTTTGGGAGGCTTTTAATTACTGATTCAATTTCATTGCTGATAATCAGTCTGTTCAAAGTTTATGTTTCTTTCTGATTCAGTTTTGGGAGGTTATATGTTTCTAGGAATGTATCCATTTCTTCTAGGTTGTCCAGTTTGTTGGTATATAATTTTTCATAATATTCCCTTATAATCTTATAATCCTCTGTATTTCTGTCTTGTCATTTGTTATTTCTTTTTCATTTCTGATTTTATTTGAGTCTTCTTTTTTTGGGGGGGGGATGAATCTGGCTAAAGATCTATCAATTTTGTTGATCTTTTCAAAGAACCAGGTCTTCTTTTCATTGATCTATTCTATTGTGGTTTTTTAGTTTCTGTTTTGTTTATTTCTGCTCAATCCTTATTATTTCCTTCCTTCTACTGATTTTGAGTTCTGTTCTTCTTTTTGTAGCTCCGTTAGGTGTAAGGTTAGGTATTTGAGATTTTTTTTCTTCATTGAGGTAGGCCTGTATTGCTATAAACTTCCCTCTTAGAACCACTTTTGCTGCATCCCAAAGGTTTTGGACCATTGTGTTTTCCTTTCATTTATCTCAATGTATTTTTTAATGGCCTCTTTGATTTCTTGATTGACCCACTCATTGTTTAGTAGCATGTGTTTAACCTCCACGTATTTGTGCTCTTTTCAAATCTTTTCTTGTGGTTGATTTCTAGTTTTGTAGCATTGCAGTCAGAAAAGCATGGCATGACCTTGATTTTGTTAATTTGTTGAGACTTGTTTTGTGGTCTAACATGTGATCTGTTCTGGAGAATGTTCCCTGTGCTGTTGACAAGAATGTGTATTCTGCTGTTCAGGGAGGGAATGTTCTTAATATATGTTAGATTCATGTGGTCTAATGTGTCATTCAAAGCCACTGTTTCCTTATTGATTTTCTGTTTGGATGATCTATCCATTGATGTAAGTGGATTGGTAAAGTCCCCTACTACCATTGTATTACTGTTGATTATTTCCTTAATGTTTGTTATTAGCTGATTTATGTATTTGAGTGCTCTCATATTGGGTACATAAATATTTACAATCATTCTATCTTCTTGTTGAAATATTCCCCTTATGATTACATAGTGTCTTTCTTTGTCTCTTGTTACAGTTTTCAATCTAATGTCTACTTTGTCCAATATAAGTATTGCTACCCTGACTTTCTTTTCACTTACTTTCTTGATATATGCTTTTCTATCCCTTCACTTTCAATCTGTAGGTGTCTTTAGGTCTGAAATGAGTCTCTTGCAGGCAAGATGGGTCTTGCTTTTTTATCCATTCTGTCACCCTGTGTCTTTTAATTGGAGCATTTAGTCTGTTTCCATTCAGAGTAATTATTGACAGGTATGTACTTATTGCCATTCTGTTACTCATTTTGTGGTTGTTTTTGTAGTTCTTCTCTGTTCCTTGCTTCTCTTGCTGTTTTCTCTCATGGTTTGCTGACTTTGTTTAGTGATATACTTAGATTCTTCTCTCTTTATTTTTTGCATATCTATTACTGGTTTGGGATTTGTGGTTCCCATTGGGTGTGTATATAACATCTTATGCATCTAGAAATCTATACTAAGTTGATGGTCGCTTAAGTCTGAGCCCATTGTAAAAGTACTAAATTTTTACTCCTCTCCACATTTTATGTATATGGTGTCATACTTTACATACTTTACTTTTATTTTGTGAATCCCTTGACAGATTTTTACATATATACTTATTTTCACTGCTTTTGTGATTCCTGCTTTTCTTACTCCTGTTTATGGTCTTTCCTTTCCACTCAGAGTCCCCTTTATCATTTCTTGTAGGGCTGGTTTAGTGGTCATGAACTCCTTTAACTTTTTTTGTGTGTAGGAAGCTCTTCATCTCTCCTTCTGTTCTGAATGATAACCTTGCTGGATAGAGTATTCTTGGCTACAGGTGTTTTCCTTTAAGCACTTTGATTATATCATGCCCCTCCCTTCTGGCCTGCAAAGTTTCTGCTGAAAAATCAGCTAATAGCCTTTTGGGGTTTCCCTTGTACGTTACTGTTTTCTTTTCTCTTGCTGCTTTTATAAATGTTTACTTATTTCTGAGAGAGTGACAGAGAGAATATAGGCGAGGGGCAGAGAGAGAAGGAGATAGAGGATCTGAAGCGAGTTCTGTGCTGACAGCCCAAAGCCCATTGTAGGGCTTGAACTCACAAATGGCAAGATCATGACCTGAGCTGAAGTTGGACACTTAATTGACTGAGCCACCCATGTGCTCTCTCTTGCTGCTTTTAAAATTCTCTCTTGATCACTACTTTTTGCCTTTTTAATTACTATGTGTCTTGGTGTTGACCTCTTTGGGTTGGTTTGTTAAGGGTTTTCTGTGCCTCCTGGATCTGAATTTCTGTTTCCTTCCCCAAATTTCGGAAATTTTCAGCTATTATTTCTTCAAATAAATTTACTGCCCCCCTTCTCTCCCTTCCCTTTCTGGGATCCCTATAATGTGAATGTTACCGTGCTTCCTGGTGTTTCTGAGTTCCCTTAACCTGTTCTCAGTTTTTATTATTCTTTTTTCTCTTTTCTGTTCAGCTTGATTGCTCTCCATTACTCTGTTCTCTAGGTAGCTGATCCATTCTTCTGCTGCCTCTAGTCTACTATGTATTCCCTCTCGTGTATTTTTAACTTCAGTTGTCTTCTTCGTCTCTGATTTCCATCTTTGTTGAGTGTCTCACTGAGATGCCCCACTGTCTTCTCAAGTCCAGTCATTTATGATGGTTACTTTAAATTCTGTCAGGCACATTACTTATCTTTCTTTCATGTAGCTCTCTTGATGTGATTTTGTTCTGTTCTTTCATTTGGAACCTATTCCTCCGTCTCCTCATTTTGTCTACTGCTGTGTCTGTGTCTCTGTTAGCAAAGTCAGTTGCGTCTCCGGCACTTAAAGCAGTGGCCTTAGGAAGACGAGGTCCTGTAGGGCCCCACGGTGCAGTGTCCCCTGTTCACCGGAAAATGGCGCTTCAAGGGTGTCCCCTCTGTGCGTTGCTACAGGGGTGTCCTACTGTGGCCGAACTGTGTTCACCTTCCATCCGGTCGTCTGCAGTGGCTCTGCCTGTTGTGGGCAGGGTCCGGTCCCTGTGCGGTTAGTCGGTCGGTCTGGGGCGCGGCGGATCAGAGCAGGAGTTTGCTAGAGATGCGGTAGCTCCAAACTGCAGGGCACTTCCCCTGTGTGGTCCGGAGAAACTTTTATTGGTGGGCGGGGCCGCAGTCAGACCCGATGTCTGCCCCCAGCCCACCGCTGGGGCTACGGTCAGACTGGTGTGTATGTTATCCTCCCCTTTCTCAAGGGCAGGACTCACTGTGGAGTGGTGTGGCCCCTGTCTGGGCTGCTCGCACACTGCCAGGTTTGTGGTGCTGCTTCGATGGGGTCTGGTCACGAGCGTATTAGACAGCGTGGGTCCGCAGCATGCACATGGATGGGAGCACTGTGCTACCATGGTCTGTGCCGGTGTACTGTGGGAGGGGACCTAGAGCTGAGGTCTGGCTGGAGGGGGACTGTACACACCCGAATAAGGGGAGTTGCTGTTAGCAAGTTAGTTCCAGGAGGTGTCAGGATATCTAGGCTGGGGGAAAGGGCAGGAAATGGTACCTGCCAGCAACTTTGTTCCTGGAGAACTCCCGCACCGATCTCTGTCCCTCCAGCACAGCTACTGATTTTTAAAATTCTAGATTTTTTAGTCCTGTTGGTTGTAAGAACTTGTAAAATTTGACCCGTCTCATTTTCCAAGCCACATGTTATGGGGATTTGTTTTTCTCATGCTGGCTCCACACGAGAGGCTCTGTTTCTCTCCCTTCTCTGTACCCATTCTCTCCTGCAGACAGACTCCTAGGTCCATTTGGGTCCTCAGCACCTCCCTGCCCTTCCTCTCTTCCCCACTGTGACCTCTTCTCTACATTTAGTTGTTGGGGGGGGGGGGGGGTTTTTTTCACAGTTTTTGTGATTTTTTCTGAGTTATGTATGCTGACGTGGGGCTCAATCTCACAAATTGTGAGATCATGACCTGAGCCAAAACCAAGATTCAGATGCTTAATTGACTAAGCCACTTAACCTAGGTGCCCTGGAAATTTAAATGTATGTAATCAATAACTTACTTTATAAAATTATCAAACTAGGACTTCTAGGGATGATGGCAGAGTAGGAGGACCCGGGCTTGCCCCACTACCCAGGTACACCTAGATAGCACCCACGTCAGCATACATAACTCAGAAAATGACACAAAGACTGGCAGAACAATCCCCCCCCCCCCCCCCTCTAAATTTTTCGAAAAATTTAGAGGGGGGGGGGGGGGGGATTGTTCTGCCAGTCTTTGTGTCATTTTCTGAGTTATGTATGCTGACGTGGGTGCTATCTAGGTGTACCTGGGTAGTGGGGCAAGCCCGGGTCCTCCTACTCTGCCATCATCCCTAGAAGTCCTAGTTTGATAATTTTATAAAGTAAGTTATTGATTACATACATTTAAATTTCCAGGGCACCTAGGTTAAGTGGCTTAGTCAATTAAGCATCTGAATCTTGGTTTTGGCTCAGGTCATGATCTCACAATTTGTGAGATTGAGCCCCACGTCAGGTTCTATGCTCAGTGCAGAATATGCTAAAGATTCTTTCTCTCTCCCTCTGCCCCCTCCCTGGCATGTGTTCTCTCTACATCTCTCTCTCTCTCTATCTCAAATAACAAAACAAAAAACACCTTTGCCAGAACATTAAATTGTCATCTACACATACATATTTTTTAAATATCAGGTTTTAATATTTGAGATTCAGGGTGAATATATTCACTTCATAAACCAAGATCTCTTTCCAGTTTTTTATCTTCTTTTCCTTGTTGAACACAATTCACAGTGGTTGGAATGACCTCTCCAGGATACCTACATATGGCAGTTTCAGCCTATAGAAAGTTCTCTGCCCAGGAAGACCTTCTGCTATATGAATCCAGGATCTGAGGCCCCTCCCAGAGGGATCTGGTTAATAATAGCAAGTTTACTGAGTAGGGACTGAAATAAGTCTTCTCATTATTTCTAGCGCATCTTTGGACTATTACTAAGCATCATTACCACCCAGGGATTTTCCATTTATTCATGTATTGAGCACCTGCTTCATACCAGGCACTGCAGCTGCATACTGGGACTCCCCACATCCTCCCCTCCTATTACAGAACTCGAGATCTATTACAGGAACCAGAGTAGAGAGATGCTAGCATGTGATGTATGCTGTGATGGGTTGGATGGTATGGTCACATGAAAGGAGACAGATTCACCCCTTGCCCCGGAGGAAGTAAGAACTCACCTGGGTTTGGGAAGAAGTGTGTGAGTTAGCCAGGTGAAAGAGTCCGGGAGGGGGTGGCTGGGAGGAGCACCCTAGGCCAGGGGAAGGACACGAGCAAGTGTGGCACGTTCGGGAGTTGTAAATGGGTTGGTACAGAGGATGCCTTGGTCGCAAAGGGGCAAGAGGGGAAAGGGGAGATTCTCCGGGAAGCAGGACCAGATGATGAAGGGCCTTGAATGTCATTGGATTTTGACTGGGGGAGTAAAATGACTTGATTGAGAAATGTGTCCGTAGAAGGGAGCACAGAGTATGTCTAGATCGGGGGCGGTGGGAATACGTATACAGAAACCAGTTAAAAGGCTAGAAGTCCTGGGGGGACTGAGGGAGGACGATGGTCAGGATGAAAGAAGGTGGACCGGGAGCTTCAGGTGGGTGTGTGGAGGAGAGAGGACAGAGGCCCAGGGTCATGGCCACGGGAGGGGAAAGTGATCACACTGCAGGGATAGGAAGTAGGGGGAGGAGGCTTGCGTGGAAACAAGTGAATTCTGTGCATGTTGGAAATCTAATTCTTACGGGGCAGTCAAATGAACATCTTCGATCAGCATTTGGACGCGTAGGTGTGGGACACAGGGAAGTGACAGGAGCCACGGGCCAGGTGCCCAGCCGGGCAGGAAGTACAGTGGCAAGTGGGAGGAGAGAGGGGCTGGGGAGCGTGGGCTCCACAGCAATCCTGGAAGCAAATGGTCATGAGTGGCGGAGGGATGAAGAAAACAGGAGAGTGGCATCCCTGTCAGTCCATTAGCAGGGGGGCCACCGGCAGAGGGACCTTGTCCTCAATGGGACCACAGGGTCAGGCAACAGCAGAAAGGTGGGGCCTGGGGGCCCACAGAGCTTTGTGATTGGTATCTTTGCACATGTGTTCACCTGCGGGACTTTTGCTTTTATTTTCATTTGTTTTAGTTTTGTTTACTAAGAATTGTTTTTAGCAATTTAAGCATAGATCGAGCATGGTCACCCTTTTACTGGTAGTCTGCACGCTGCAATTTAAATACTGTGGGTTTTGCGTGTAAACAGAGGCCCAAATGGGGAAGTGAGTCATAGCATAATTAATCATAGATTATGAACTCTCATTTCTTTTGGTTCTGGACAGGACTACCTTGAAACTAAAAGAATGATTTTCCCCAGATTTTACTTTCTCAGCAACACTGAACTTCTCGACATCATAGCGAATAGCAGAAATCCAGAGTCTATACAGGTAATGTCATCATTCCACGCTCAGCGATGCTATTTCCCAACCAGGTCAGAATTTCTCAGCGGTGCTGACATTCGTTTCTGGTCCATAGCCTCATCTTGCGAAATGTTTTGAAAATATAAAACAGTTACTGCTGTGGAAGCAAGAAATTGGGCCCCCTGCCGTCATAATGCTCATATCCGCTGAAGGAGAGTGCCTTCTGCTGCCCAAGTACGGTTTGTAGGTTACAGACTCAGCATTCCCAGCCTGTAAAACTTCTTTATTGAATAATCTGCTTGGACATTTCTGATATTTCACGGAAGTTTGCTGAGCCAATGATTTCTTCAAAACTAATGTACCTATGCAGAATTTTACCTTTCCATTTCTGTATTTGTTGCTATCGTCCTGAATGCCGCCACGAGGTTTTATTCTAGGAACTTAGGAAGGAGATTGGCAATTTGCTTGGGGTTGTTAATGCTGCTTCCCCTGCCTCCTCCCCGACCCCGGGCCCCGTTGTGAATGTCCCCAAGTTAGCCAGGTCCCGCTGCCACACTGGTCCAGTTTGCCAGCCAGCCTTTGGCGTGTGCTTCCTGATGTGAGCCGATTAAAAAGGCTACGCCCATGTGCTCCCATCACCAGCCTCCCTAACCCAGCCCTGCCCCAGGCCGGCTGTTGAAAAGAACCAGGGAGGAATACAAAAACGCTTTGTAATGTAATTTATCTACTTTGTCAGTTCACATCTTACTGGAAACTCTTAATTTTGTAAACCCCTGGTTTCGACGTCAGGATTTCCTCAAGTTAGGTGGTATGTCTTCCGTGTAGATTTCCAAATTAAGATCTAGAATAAACAAAATTACAGATTGATGATCTTTTGGCCTGTGAATGTTATAAGTGTAGAAGACTTAGTCTACAGCCTTATCAAAGGAACGAGACATGAATAAAAAGAATTCTTTGCAAATTATTTTTGAAAAAAATATAGGAAAATTCGAGTAAGAAGTGCCGTGGAACAGTGGCTGGTAAATGTTGAGAAAAGCATGTTTGATGTGCTGAAAAAGTGAGTACGATTTTTAAATCCTAAGGTTACATTATATATATTTTAAACTCAGTTAATTATTTATTAATCTAAGTGGAAAGTATCCGCAGAAATGTATGGAGTAAAGTCTTTGAAATGGGCTTTGATAGAACGCGATGGCGTATGGCTGAATGGAAAATAATCATTTTTACAATGTGAATGTCTGTCTGAGAGCATCATCACGGACCGCACTCAGGCGGTTTTTGTGTGCTTTGAGACTCGCGAGTATCTTCAAACTGGCCCGGACCTGAACTTGGGGTGGGCATCGCCACCTGCTTCCAAAAGACCCAGCTCACCCGGCTTCTGCTTCCTCACACTGTTTGTTCGGTTCAGTCTTCATAATGTTCTCCTCCTTACATTTCAGTCTGTCGTTGGCTGCTGTTCTTGAAGGAAGAGCTTCAGAGTGGGAACTTGTAAAACTAATTTGACTAGAGCAGTCTTGTACATTTCTAATTATTTATGGTCGATTCTAGAAAGGCTACTTACTGGTTGGGGGGCGCCTGGGTGGCTCGGTTGATTAAGCATCCAACTCTTGATTTCAGCCCGGATCATGATCTCATGGTTCGTGAGTTCGAGCCCCACATCGGGCTCTGTGCTGACAGTGTGGAGCCTGCTTGGGATTCTCTCGCTCCTCCTCTCTCTCTGCCCCTCCCTGGCTTGCTCTCTCTCTCTCTCAAATTAAATGAAAATAAACTTAAAAAAAAAAAGAAAGGCTACTTATTGGTCTTGAAGTTTTAATATCTGTATTTATTAATATGATCCTGAATGCCCATGCAAGGCTTCTAGAGTAGAGTAGATTATTATTTACTTACATAAATAACCACAGTGGCTTTCCCTGGCTCTGGTTTTTCCCTGGGGTGATGTGATAAGGGCCAGATGTCATCTTATGTGTGAGGGCAGGAACTCCTGTGGGCAAGGACGCCCCCCCCCTCCCCCCGCCCCGCAAAAGGCATCTGGGCATTTGAGAGACCAACAGATTTCCACTTGTTACTCTGGGAGTTTTCTGGTTAGAGAGTCTTGTCATTTGCTAATAATGATAATACTGCTACTAATGTCTCTTTACAGTCCTTTTAAAAGTGTCACTCCTTTTCATGTTGTTTAGGATGACAGATGTACAGTGTTGAAAAGCAGAGGTGACAGTGAGCATCCTTCTCTTGTTCCTGACTTTACTGGGAACATCTCTAGTATTTCCCCAGTTGTAACGATGCTTAGATTTCTGGAATATACCCCTCATCAAAGTAAAGAGTTTTGTTCTATTCCTTGTTTGCAGAGTTTTTAATAATTAAAGGATGTTTATTAAGATCAGAGGGTTTTTTTAATGAAACTATCAAGAATCCCAAATAGTCTTTCAACTTTGATTTGTGGTTGTCATGAATTACAATAACAGATTTCCGTATGTTGAATTTTCCTTGTTTTCTTGTTCATTCTTTGGTCCACTTACTTTATTTTTTAGAAAACTGTGTTAAACATTTCTTCCTTTTCTGTGGATTTTTATCCTTTTCGTATTTCTAGCATTTCTTTCTTTCTTTTAAAAAATTTTTTAAAAATATTTGTTTATTCTTTGAGAGAGAGAGAGAGAGAGAGAGAGTGAGCATGAGCGAGAGAGGGGCAGAGAGAGGGGGAGACAGAATCCAAAGCAGGCTCCAGGCTCTGAGCTGTCAGCACAGAGCCCCACTTGGGGCTCGAACTCACGGACTGTGAGATCATGACCTGAGCCGAAGTCGGTCACTCAACCAACTGAGCCACCCAGGCCCCTCTTTCTTTTTTTTTTTTTTTTTTAGTTTATTTATTTATTTTGAGAGTGCACGCATGCGTGTGTGAGCTGGGGAGGAGCAGAGAGAGGAGAGGGAGGATCCTAAGCAGGATCCACGATGTCAGTGCAGAGCCAATTCAGGACTCGAACTCACAAACCATGAGATCGTGACATGAGCCCGAGTCAAGAGTTGGATGCTTGACTGAGCCACCTGGATGCCCAGCACTATTTTTAATAAATAAATGCTTCACCACCCCTGTTGCCTCCCTTAACCTTGCTGCACGTCTGCAGAGTCCCTTCCGTAAACTCCCCGAGTACCCTCGTGTGTGCTCCTTCCCGCGGTTTCCTGTTGTATGTCTTCTCGTGACTGGGCTCTTGGTTTCGGTGGGGGGAGTTCACTTACCGTTGTTATATTGAGTTTCCTCATCTCTTTTGGGGTTGACATGCCAAAGTCAGAGACACTTTTTCCTGGTGAATACTCTTAAAATGTTAATGTAGTCAAAGCCTGTGGTAAAATCCGATTTGTCCCCAGTGTGCATGGTCACTCCGGAATGCCCTCCCGTCACCTCCGGAATCATGTGGGATTTTATTCCAAATTGAACTCCCTGTGTATGCATCTGTAATTCTCTAGTGTTAGTAATTTTTTGGTCTATTTGGTTTGGTTTTTGTTCATGATGGATTCATACGTCTCACACTGTAGACTTTAGTTTCATTCTGCTATATATTTCTAAGTAATTTTTTCAGAAAGCATCTGTGAGTGGCAAATATTTTTATTTTGCTCTCTTACTTGCATGCTAATCTGAATGGAATTAATTTCTAAGTTCAAGTCCAACGTGTTGAATGCTAGCTCCCCCAAAATATCACCAAAGCGATGCGTTGGCGAGGAAGAGCTGAGCGGATCGGGTCAAGGAGAAACACCGCCAGACCCTCGGAGCACCAGGCGGGCAGGACAGAGCTGGAATGTCTTCTGGGATGCTGCAGTGTGGCGTCAGGCGGCCTCTCAGTGGGGGGCTTGATGACACCTGGGTCAAGAGCAGGAGACAACAGCGCAGGGGTGGTGGACATACAGGGTCTGCCCTTTTCTGCCGGGTTTTGGGAGAAGCATCGATTTTGTTCTGATACGTGACCATTCTGCAGGTCAGCCCAAACTGAGGTCTTCTCTCACCTTTGGAGAAGTTACTTTTATTTTATCGAGTGTTGTAGGACTTGGCAGTGTTCTGTCTCTCCAGGTGAGGTTCGTATTCAGAAGTGACACTCCCCTCTGGCTGAGCGATCGTCAGCCGCTGCCCACCCGTGACATGCATCGGGTCCCGGAGCCTCGGATGTGTGCTCGCTTTGGGAACAGAGCTGCGCGAGGCTGCGTGGGATCCGTTCACACCGCGCCCCTGGGCAGACCGGGTTATTCACGCTCACACCGGAGAGTCCCTGTCCCCCTGCGAGCAAACACCAGTGCGTAATCGCAGCGGGCCGCCCACCACGGCTGCAGTTGGCAGGACGGACGCGGGGCCCAGTCCGTGGTGGCTCATCTCTCAGCGTCTGCAGATTCCTTCTGTCTCTCCCGGAGCCTGCACACCCCCTCTGTCACCTTGCGGGTCACCTCGCTGGTCCCGGAGTTCCAGCCCCGCTTCAGATCTTCCTCCTCTTAGGGGAAAATGCCAGGGTCCCCTTCCCTTGTTTGCTCTCCCTCCCTCTCTCCCCACCCCCACCCTCCCTTCCTCTTTATCTTCCCCATCCGTGGTTCAGGGTGTGTGCTGTGATTTCGGGCACTGCTCTGCTGCTCCCTCCAGCATTCACCCTAGGACGCTCCCAACGCCCCCACCCCCGCCCGGAAGTCAGCACAGGGCAGGTGGTGGAGACACAGGCAGAGGTCACGGCTCTCGTGACCATCCGAAGATCCTCCCCGGGTGCTGTTGTGTTTGTCGCACCCGACAGTGGTATTCTTTGGTTTCTCTGCTCTTCTTTCTGTAATTCAATCCCAGTTTGCTGTCTGTCTGCGAGAGACTTTCCTCGTCGTCAGTGTCCCAGAGCACACTTTGTTGTCGTCCAGTGTGGTGTGCATGTTTGTGCGTGTGTATGTATAAAATATGTAATATGTGTATTATATATAATATTCGCGTCTCATCTGTCATTTGAAAGAATATGGTTCAGGATGAAGACAGGATTATTAAGTCAAAAATCTTGATCCACTCACACTATAGACTATAAAAAATCAGAATAAATATTTCCCAAACCCTGGGGGAAACAAAATAAAGAAAATACAGTATGCAGTGGGTGCGGGGAGAGGGTCAAAATAGGAATAAGATCCTAATTAAAAGATCTTGTCAAAAGATAAATGGAACTGTATCCTGTTTGAGAGATACAGCCATACTACAAAAAGTTATGAATAAAAGCAATAAAGACAGTTCATGGAATAGCAAACCAAAAGAAAACAAACACTAAATGAAATAAAAGACCAATTTAATTGATTAAACATACATTCGCCACTGATGTTGTCTTGAAATATATAAAAAGTCACCGTAAACCTATTTGCCCTCAGTGGCAATGATAAAGAAGAAAATAATAAAAACAGACACCATTTGCAATTACAGCAAAAATTAGATGCAATATTCATTTTAAAAATCAAATAAATTCTAGGGGCACCTAGGAGGCTCAGAAGGTTAAATGTCTGACTCTTGGTTTCAGCTCAGGTCATGATCTCACCGTTGGTTCTCTCTCTCTCTCTCTCTCAAAATAAATACACATTTTTTTAATTAAAAAAATAAAAATCAAAGTCTAACTAAAGATTGATAAATGAAGTATTAGAAGAAAACAGATTTAGTGTTGAGAATTTCTAATTTCAGTGAGAAAATGTGTGAGAATTTCAGTGAGAAGATGTGAAGAGTCATCAATTTGACTATATAGAAACTTAAAACTTGTGAGTGAAAAAAACCCACCGTAACAATATGAAGACATATACTGATGGCACACATGAACTTAGTCTTAAAGAAAAATTTCTACATATTTTTCATAAATCCTATTTTCTTCATTATGACTCATTTTTAAAGTTAAATGCAAGGCTTTACTGCTAAAGTTCATTTGGTGGTTTCAGCCCAGTACTCCATCTTGTACAAATTAGTATTATTTTTTAAACATTTCATTCATTTTTGAGACAGAGAGACAGAGCATGAGCATGGGAGGGGCAGAGACAGGGGGAGGGAGACACAGAACCCAAAGCAGGCTCCAGGCTCTGAGCTGTCAGCACAGAGCCCGACGCGGGGCCTAAACTCACGAACTGTGAATCGTGACCTGGGCCGAAGTCCGACGCTAAACCGACTGAGCCACCCAGGCACCCTTGTACAAATTATTTTAAATGCTGACTTTGTCACTGATAGTATGAAATTCAAACCTAAATATGTGTCGTCTCCCCCTTCTAGCTTTACCATCCCCAAAACTTGGTGGCCCCTCACTGGACAAGTACAGGTGGTATTAAAGAGAAGTTTAAGGAATATTCATTATGCATGAATTAAGGCTCTGTTATCTCTAGCATTTGATCCCATACATATACCTAGAGTTAAAAAATTAGAGATCCTAAGGGAAAATCTTGTCATGCTTGATCATTAAGGGGCCACAATGATTACATGTAATAATGGAAATAAAACGTTTTGTTTATAGATTTGTAAGTCAAGGGGTCGAAGACTGGAGCTACCAGACTTTTTCCGTGTGGGTGGTGTCTCATCCGGGACAAGTGGTCCTCACAGTGGTAAGTTCATTTGAACTAGACTGCCAAGAAAGCAAAGTGTAGAAATAAACCATCATGAACGGTACTTATATGTGCCACTTACTTTGAAATGCATCAAAACATAAGATGGACGAACGGATGGATACATGGACAGATGTGCGAGAAAGCAAATGTAGCAAAAAATTAGCACATAGGTGGTGGGTATATGGGTATTCGTTTTATAATTCCACTTTTCCGTGCTTTTAAATGTTTTCATAAGAAAACGTTGAATGAAAATAAATCGCACACTATTTTCTTAGGGATGTCCCTCTGTTGCATTGTGTTTGTTTTCTACCATCGCCATTAGAGAGTTACTGCAAACTTAGCACACATTCATTACATCGCGGCTCTGCCGGTTCCAGGCCTCCCTGGGCTCACTGGCTAAAATCAAGGCGTCAGCCGGGCCACATTCCTTCCTGGAGGCTCTGGGGGAGCCTCCCTTTCCTCATCTTTTCCAGCTTCGAGAGACCGCTGACACCCCTTGGCTTGTGGCCCCTCCTTCATTTTCAAAGCCAGCGGTGTTTGTGTCTCTCTGGCCGGTCTCCTTCGTCTGACCTCCCTCTGTTTGCAGGCAGAAAAAATTCTCCCATGTGATCATATTGGGACCACTCAGATAATCCAGAGTAATCTCTCCACCTCACGGTCTTGATTTAATTAAGTGAGGTGCCAGAAGCACCTGGGGATTAGCACCTGGATATCTTTGCAGGGAGCCATTATTCTGGGCCTCAAAGGAGAAGAAGAAATAAATGCAAGGCACGTGTGGTACCAAGAAAGCCAAGGCAGGCAGCTCCTGTGAGCAGAGCCAGTGAAGTAATGGCTGAAGCTGAGAGAGTGTATGGAACCTGCAGAAAAAGACAAGGAAGAGGAAAGACCCCAGTGGACACCCACCTGTAACAAACAGAAGAAGGAGGGGGCTGTGCAAGGATGGAATCGAGCGCCCAGGAGGGGGGTCCTGGAAGCTAAGGGAGGAGAGAGGGAATTTGATGGACTTTTCTCTAGAAAAAGTGCATGGTCATCATTTTAAAATGCTCTAGAGAGGCCTGAAGAGTCCTCTGTGTCCGTGGGCGATGAGGGTCTGCAGGAACCACGGAGACCGTAGTTTTCCCGCAGTGGTGAAGGCGGAAGTCTCGTCATCAGGTGTTACTGTCGTCGAGTGGCTTTATTAAATCCTCTGTTAAATGTAAAACCAACGTCACCTCGTTTTACTCTGCCTTGTGCCACCACAGCTGCCGAGTCTCTGTTAAGAGAACCTGGGATTATGGACCCGAATTCCGATGTCAAATCCCCTTGGTCCCGTTTGTCGTCCCCTTGACTGAATATCGATCAGATCCTCTAAGATCCTGGGCTGAGGACTTGCTGAAGCTGTTGTCTGCAAAGGCGGCGAAATTGTAATGAATCCATCTGGATGTTTCTGTGGTTTACCACGCATTCGAATGATCGAATCTGCTCTACGAAGAAAAGATCTTCCCCAGATCCCTGGTCCTCCAAAAACGTTACCAGTAAGAAGCAGGCTGGATCATTTCCAGAAATGCTTTATTATAGGCTTGAGCTTAAATCACCGAACAGACTTTGCCCCGTTTCCTCCCAGGCTGCCCACTGCTCATCTCTCCTCCCTGTACAGTTGAAAGCCTCCCTTTCTCCTGTGCACGTGACGTGACTGGGAACCTTCTCCCGGCAGACACCTGTGGGCGGGCGGGGGTGAGATGTTTGCACGCGCTGGCCACCGACAGAATTCCAGAATCCCAGCGTGGGTTTATCCAAGCCGTAGCGAGTGAGGACTCCCTTCCATCCATCTACATAAATAAATGAAGATCTGGTTCCCAGTCCACCTCACTGGGACCAAATCCTCCTCCGTCCCCACTGCTGCAGCCCAGGGAGGGCACTCGGCCATTGGATGCTCTCCCCCGAGGCCGGGAATCTTGAACAGATGCCTCAAACCCAGCAGTGGGGTGGCTTCGGCTCTGGTAAGTGCTGTGGCCTCGATGACGGTCCCTGCCGCCTGGCCCAGACTTGCTCCCGCCTACTTCCTGAGCCTCCGTGTCCAGCCTCCTGTTGATCCACTGCTGTGGGTTACCACGTCCTTGAAGAAAGTCAGCCAGCAGCACCGACGGGTGCATCAGGTGTCCCATCCTCTACCCTCTGACCTTGCTCTGGGCAAAAGCTCCCCCCCACCCCCCACGCTATGCAGATTACCTCCATGTTAATTATTCCGGTATTTATTTCTTCACAGACTTACTTATATGTTTCTTAGGCACTTCAGATTCATAAAATCCCAAAACGAAATCACTGTCCGCTCTCACCCGCAGCACACTTCTCCCTCAGCAGGGCTATCCTGGTGACCGAAATCACGATTTATCTCATTATGGGGCAGAAGCCTACAGGCCTCCTGACGTGTCCCCTCCACCGACTTCCAGGTCAACGTGACGTTAATCCAGTAGCCTTCTTAAAACAGCTCTGGCGTTTACGGGAAGAGTGAGCGTCCGAGGATGGATCAAGCAACAAGTTATTCGGAGTTCCTGAAAATGATGATTGCAGACACCATATTCGAAGACTAGTATTTCTGGGTTCAACTGAGGAAACGGTGCTGACTTCCTGTTGGGGTTTTCTACCATTATTACTGTCCCTGGATTATTACTCAGGCTGGTGATGGTGGTTAAGAATACAAGATTTCAGGGCACCTGGGTGGCTCGGTCGATTAAGCGTCCAACTTCAGCTCAGGTCCTGATCTCGCGGTTCATGAGTTCAAGCTCCACGTCGGGCTCTGTGCTGACAGTGTAGAGCCTGCTTGGGATTCTGTGTCTCCCTCACTCTCTGCGCCTTCTCCACTCAGTGCTTTCTCTCTCTCTCAAATAAATAAACTTAAAAAAAAAAAAAAAAGAATACAAGATTTCAAAAGGATAAACATTGGTGGTAAATACATCTCGGCTTCTTAAAAAACAAGGGCCCCACAGGCGTTAACCGGAGTTCAGTGTCTTACTCTCAGATACGTACAAGCGGGTAAACCGCGCACACTCACGTGGTATGAAAACGTCTGGTTTAATTCATCAAGTTTATTCTTCACTCGTCATCTTGACCTCTTTTTCAGAGCCAGATCATGTTTTCTAACGATTGCATCAGAAGTTTTGCGAGTTCTCGTTCAAGAGAGGAGCTGGAGAAAGTCCGTGCTGGTCTGATGGGTCAGCTGGAGGAGATTTCGGAGCTTGTGGCGCTGGATTGCGGTAACGCGCGCACAAAAGCCGTCCTGGGGGCGCTGCTCACGCTGTACGTTCACTGCAGAGACATAGTGGGGGACCTGCTGCTGAAAGGGGTCTTCAGTGCAGATGATTTTGAGTGGACAAGGTAAGTAGGTGAGACGACAACACCACCTAAAAAAATAACTCGTCCCTCGTCCAGCGCTCCCTCTCGGTAAATTAATTCTCTGGCTCAGATTTTGTCGAACCCAAGTTTTACTTTTCCAGGACGTGTAGAAATTCTGAGCAAACCGTGTCGGTTTGGATACCGCGTGCCTCTGCTGCTTCCTCCTTTCCACTGTCCTTCCGCTTGGTTCGAACCTCTTTCTGCTCCATCTTCCTGGACTGGCTTCCTTCTTCCTGTGGTTGCGTTTTCCCTCGCCTTTCAGCCAGAGGGCAGCTCTCAGTGGGCAGTGACAGCAGCTCTCCCTCGGGCCTCCCAATTCCCCCCCGTGCGCGCTCAATTCTGGGACACAAGTCAGGTGTCAGAACCCCTTCCTCCCAGCAGGAGCCTGGGAGCGCGTACTCACACTTACGTGGTGTTTCGTGTGCAAACACGACACTGTAGAAAACAGAACCACCGGCTTTGGGGAGAAAAGATCAAGCAGAAGAGTCCTGTAATGTGCAGTTTCAAACTTCGGAGCTAATTTTTCTCTACGGTTTCCTCTGTTCATAGAAAAACAACTGTCCTGCCTGCGTAAGGTCTTTGGTTCTTAAGAAAAGCTCACTGTTAAGAAATTCTGCGTTACTATAAATCTCCTTATTTTTGATGTAACAATTTCCTTAAACTCTAGGGAAAATGGAGCAGAGAGGCCGATATATTTGACTAACACCACTTGTGTATATCTTACCCGAGTACTTTCTATTTGACACGTATTCACACGTTCGTCTTCTGACAGAAGTATAACGGTCTGCATTTTTAATTGCCAAGGAAATACGCCATCTTTTTGAACCATCACCCCAGAGTTTAGTGTGTCATTGCTACTTTGCTAGTGACTCTCGGAGAGTGAAAACCAAGGGTGGAAGAGCATATGTAGAGAAGCAAAGTGGAAAAGACGGGATTCCAATAAACCCTGAGAGCACCTGTGATTCTAGGGCTACGGTTCCCAAATTACGGGCCAGCATGACCTAAGGCACCACAGGGAACTCACGGGACACCAGTGAGCAAAAAATGTTAAACTTCTGAAGGACTCGGAGGGATACAGAACACCTGTCAGACACCAGGCAAACTAGTAGCTCCGAGTAACTGACAGGTTTAACGTGAGACCGCGCGATAAACGGTCAGTGATTTCTTATCCTTGCAAAGCTAGGTTTTGGACAGTTTCCCTGATTAATAAAAAAGGCAAGCACTAAATGAAAATTAACGTGAAACAAGATTGGCAGTATACTATCTGATTCTAAGGTTTGAGGAATTATGTAGTGCACAACACATACACACATCCCGTTAGTAAATAACTGTGATTATTTAACAATGACCAAAAAAAGGATTTTCTTTTGGGGCACCTGGGTGGCTCAGTCAGTTAAGCATCTGCCTCTTAATTTTGGCTGAGGTCATGATCCCGGGGTCATGGGATCAAGTGGAAAGATAACCCATGATCAAGGATTGAAAAAAATTAATACTGTTAAAATGTCCATACGACCCAAAGTGATCTGTGGATTCCATGCAGACCTTCTCAAAATTCCAATGGCAATTTTCACAGAAATAGAAAAAAAAATCCTAAAATTTCTGTGGAACCACAAAAGACCTCTCAAATATACAACACAGTCTTGAGAAAGAAGAACAAAGAAGGAGGTATCACACTTCCTGATTTCAAGCTATATTACAGAGCTATAATAATCAAAACACTATGGTATTAGCATAAAAATTGACACATAGACCAATGGAACAGAATAGAAAGCCAGGAGATATATATATATGTATAGACACGCATATAGACGTATATACGTGTATATGTATGTTGACGTATATGTAGTCAATCTGTGACCGAAGAGCCAAGAATAGGCAATGGGGAAAGGATAGTCTCTTCAATAAATAGTGTTTGGAAAACTGGACAGCTGCATGCAAAGAATGAAATTGGACCCCTACCTGATGCCACTCACAGAAACCAACTGAAATGGATTAAAGACTTGAACATAAGACTTAAAACCATAAAACTTCTACACAAAAACATGGACAGTAAATTCCTTGTTATTGGTCTTGGCAATAATTTTCGGATTTGACACCAAAAGTAAAGGAAACAAAAGCAAAAATAAACAAATGGGTCTACATCAAACCAAAAGCTTCTGCACAAGAAAGGAAACCATCAATAAATTTAAAAGGCAGCCTATGGGGGCGCCTGGGTGGCTCAGTCAGTTGAGCGTCCGACTTCGGCTCAGGTCAGGATCTCTCAGTTCGTGAGTTCAAGCCCCACGTCAGGCTCTGTGCTGCCAGCTCAGAGCCCGGAGCCTGCTTCGGATTCTGTGTCCCCCTCTCTCTGCCCCTTCCCCACTCACACTCTGCCTCTCTCTGTCTCTCAAAAATGAATAAATGTTAAAAAAAAATTTTTTTTTAAGTAAAATAAAGGCAGCCTATGCAATGAGAGAAAATATTTGCAAACCATTAATCTAATAAGGGGTTAAGATCTAAAATATATAAAGAACTACAACTCAGCAAAATAAATTTTTTTTATTAAAAAAATGTGCAGAGGAACTGAATAGACATGCAGTCGAAGGAAGAAATGCAGATGGCCAACAGGTATGTGAAAAGCTGTTCGGCACGACTAATCACCAGGGAAATGCAAATCAAAACCACAATGAGATATCACCTCATGTGTCACAATGCCTATTACCAGAAAGACCAGAAGTAACAAATTTTGGTGTGGCTGTGGAGAAAACACATTTATACATTGTTGGTGGAGACGTAAATTGGTGTACGTACTCTGGAAATGGTTGGTGGTCTCTCATAAAATTAAAAATATAACTACCATGTGATCCAGCCATTCCACTTCTGGGTATTTTCCCTAATGAAATGAAATCACTATCTCAAAAATATATCTGTACCCCCATGTTCATTGTACCATTATTTATAATAGCCAAGACATTCATTAACTGATGAAGGGATAAAGAAAATGTAGGGGCGCCAGGGTGGCTTAATCAGTCGAGCGTCCGACTTCAGCTCAGGTCATGATCTCATTGTCTGTGAGTTTGAGCCCCATGTTGGGCTCTGCTGACAGCTCAGAGCCTGGAGGCTGCTTCGGATTCTATGTGTCTCTCTCGCTCTGCCCCTCCTTCCCTCTCTCCCTCTCTCCCTCTCTCCCTCTCTCTTTCTCTTTCTTTCTCTCTCTCTCTCTCTCTCTCTCTCTCTCAAGAATAGATAAACATTAAAAAATATTAAAAAAGAAAATGTAGTACATGGATAGAATGGGATATCACACAGCCATAAAAAATGAAGGAAATCCTACAACATGGATGGACCTTGATGGCATTATGCTAAATGAAATAAGTCAGATAATCTATGACCCCACTTATATGGGAAACCCCAAAACACTGAATTCATAGAAACAGAGAAGAGATTGGGGGTTGCCAGAGGCCGGGGATGGAGCTGGGGTGGATGATGGATGAAGGAGGTCATAGTACCAACTTCCAGTTATAAATAAGTTCTGGGGATGGAATGTATAGCACGGCACCTGTAGTTAACAATTCTTTATTGGAACGATGCCAAGACAGTAGATCTTAAATGATGTCATCACAAGAAAATGAAGTTCATAACTGTGTGAATGAGGGATGTTACCTAAATTTATTGTGATTCTTTCGCAATATGTACGTGTATCAAATCGTTATGTTGTGTGTTCACCTTTAACACAAAGGTATATGTCGATATCTCGATAAAAATGGGGGGGGGGGAGAAGAACACATACTGTAAAGGTACAGATTGGTCACAAGTTTTACCCAGAGCCTCTTATAGAAGAGAAGATTTACAGTTACCACACAGTTGACGGGGTCATAAGATAAATACAATGGTTTTGTTCGATACTAAGAACAAAGAGCATTTCCCTCAGTTACCCTTATAGGAAGGGGCCTGGTTATAATGAGCAATGTCATAAGCCACGTTTTTATTGAAAACCGTAATAAACTTCATAGGGATGATTCTTGTATAAATCCTCCGTTAGTGCTGCCCACACCACACCAAAGCAGCGGCAAGATTCAGCAAGGCCATTTTCCTCGCCGGGAAAAGTGCTCGTAAGTTTGTAGAGTTCTGAGTCCTAATATTTCGTGTCTGATGTAGTCGCTGAATGATCTGTAACTCCTGTCATTTTTATTTTAATGTTTGTACTTGTTTTTTAGTCATCATCCCGTTTTTAGTTTTTATTGTGTTTCTACATGTGCAAAAAAAACTAAAAATAATTTTGTCCAAATAACATGAACATTGAAAATACCGTTCTCAGACATTTGCAGTATCAGTGGAACGAAAAACAACAGCTGTGCTACGTGTCCCAAGGCGATGCCAGCTTTACTTATGGCTACGAGTACCTGGGCTGTACCCCCAGACTGGTCCTTACGCCCCTCACCAACAGGTGCCAGCTCACGCTCACGGGGGCTCTGCTCTTGAATCTCGGAGGCTGCCCCTCTGGGCCCACCGGGACGGGCAAAACAGAGAGTGTCAAAGATCTAGCAAAGGTAAGCGGTTTCTGTATCCAGAATAAATACACAGACCTTAACAGTACCTTAAATTTACACTGTTCCTGCTATTGAGATGTTCCTAACATTTAACAGACATCTCACCACACTTATTAATTCATATAGTTCGTCCTTTAATTTTTAAATGTCCACAGTGCACGGGGACTTGGCCTCTCTGCACGCCGAGCGTGCGTCGTGTTTGGGATTCCACCGGACAAGCTGACGCATGAACGGTGGTCTTGTCCCCCTTCATTTAAGGGTGACCCGTTTTGTTTGAGCCCCCCACACAGACTTTTACCTAGTCTTTGTGATTAATAGCAGTGTGTGTGTGTGTGTGTGTGTGTGTGTGTGTGTGTGAGACAGAGAGAGAGAGACAGAGACAGAGACAGAGAAGTAACTGATGAACGCAAGACGTATTTGACGTCCCTGGAACGATGTCACTGGAATGCTTTTTTCTCAGTTACTCGTTGGTGCGTTTTAAAAACAGGACCTTAGCGTTCCACGTACTGATCAACTTAACAAACAGCGTATGCGCATTCAGACTCCACTCGGTTTTGAGTGTTTCTAAATTTGGTGGGTAATCCATGCTTATGTTGCAACGTTTTCTCAAAAGAGTAAAGACATTTTATTACTCTAGAAGTTTTAACATTAGTATTTCGCGTCAGAAGCTGAGCAATGTACTAAAATAATGTTGTTGTTTTTCAGTCGTTAGGCAAACATTGTGTGGTGTTCAACTGTTTTGAGGATTTGGATTATAAGGTAAAGTCTATTCATATCTATGCAGGAAAAAAATAGCATACATAGAAATAGTCATGGAGGATTGAAAGAACAAGGAAAATATTTCCCTTGGAGAGACACTGAATGTTAACAACGGCAAATGCTGTTAATTCTTTTAAATTAACGTAACTGAGACTTACAACATTATGCAGTTGAACTACCTAAGACAGTGGTTTTCAAACTTTCTAATGGGGGACTTTTCCAAACAAAATCTGATATGGGACGTGACTATATTAAGAAATTAAGAGTACTGCTTTATTAATATAAATGTATAAGTTCTAACCTTATACCTTTATTTCCTGAAAAGGTAATCATTAAGAACAATGAGGCTATTAACACAAAAATGTGAGGCAGGGTTGATACGGAGGATTGAGTTTATGTCAGCCTTGTTATGATAGCACGTGACCTAAGGCGTAGCTCGTAACATTCTGAAATATTTATTAAAATTTAATGTACCTCTGTGCCTGTCCCAAATTAACCTGAAGTTTCAAAACACTCTATTTTGTCTTGCATGTTAAGTTCCGGCCAGTTACCTTTTATGGCAGTCAGTTTATTTGCAGTTCAAAGTCCATTATCGGGAGATCTTGCGTTTTCAGTTTGTGCTCACTTAGCACATCAAGAATATCAGTGAAACCTAAACAAGCTGATTGCATCCTATCATTAAGACCCTTAGGAAGTAGTCTCTTGTCTCTTCCTGCGGTGGGGGCAGCAGGGCTGGGGGAGGGACAGGACTGAGGCGCCTGCCTGCCCACGCAAAACCTGAGGGGGAGCCGGGAAGCCTGCTAATCAAATAATATTTTAATGCAATACTTTTTTAGAATCAAAATTAGTGCCAAAAAAAACCCACGATAAACCGAATATCAAAATTTTAAATAAAGACACGATGTGATTCCTGCAGCCAGTGGGGAGAACCAGGCCCTGTGTCCCACCCGGAGGGGCTCCCACGTGTGCTCCCGTCTCCCATGCCCCAGCTCACACGGTCCCTAGCCTGTCTTCGTCCACACAGGTTCTGCTGGGCCTACAGAGTTTTCACTTGTTTCTGCGGCCAGCATTTACCCATTGGTAGGTTCCAGACCGTGAGTCTCCCGGGAGCGCCGAGAGCCCCGGGCACTCCGACCTGCACCTGCCGGGGCTCTGGGGGGCCGCCCCAGCGTGGCCCAGCTCCCGCAGGGCCTCGGGTGCATCACCCAGCAGCAGCACGCCCTCCACTCAGCCCCAAGGCTGTGGCTGCAGGAGAGCGGATGTGAGGACCCCTGTGCTGAGAGCCTTGAGCTCCCCAGAGCGCCAGCCTGCCCTGCGGGGTCCGAGCACCTGCCGCGCGCACGGAGCCATGGCCCCGGGAGAGTGTTCAGCTGTGTAATAATTGTTTTCAAGATAATAGGAAGACTCTTCCTCGGACTGGTTCAGTCGGGAGCGTGGTGCTGTTTGGACGAGTTCAATCGGATCGATGTGCAGGTCCTCTCTGTGATTGCGTCGCAGATCCTAACAATTAAGGCCACAAAAGACAGCTATTTGGTCAGGTATCGGTTGAATGTGTTTGGTTACTTACTATCAAATATTTGTTGTACAGTAAGTGTTTGGGTTTGGGTTCTTCCCCCCTCCCCAAACATAGACCGAAAAGAATGACATTTGTCTTGAATGTCCCCTTTGCTCATCAAGTAACGTGTGAATACATGTAACTAACTTTCATGCCAACCTGGGGGTATCCAGGCTCTTGCCCAGCCTTGGAACGGTCTTGGGAGCCACCAGGACAAGGTCGCAAATATGTTCCAACTAATTTTACTTTAGGGCTTAAATTCAATTAGTACCTATTTCACGTGAAGAAACCAAAGACTTTTTCTTTAATTCTACATCTTTTTAAAAAATAAAATTATACTGGCCACACACCTGAAGCCCTCCCTTATCCCATTACTCTGAATTAATAGATTTGTATTGAAAAAATCCTGTAAAAATACTATTTGTATGTTCAGATTACTAATGTTTACTAATCCAAGCAAAAATGTCTTTCTCGTCGGGTAAATTCAGGAGCTTACATGATTTACTTTATGGGTGTAATTGGACTTGTGGGTTTAAAATGTCTATTACAATCTTTAAAAAAAAAAGTGTGGGGGGGTGTCCCCAGGCTTTGTTGCCAGTGTTTTTCCTTTCCTGCTTCGACCACCCTCACCGGTGGTCGAAAAAATCACTGGAGGATTTCTCTCCATGGTCCCTCTGTCTGGTGCTGACAGCAGGGCGCTAATGTCCATGCCAAGGGTTCCTCTTCCCAGCGTTCCCAAAATTACTTAGTCGGGGAGCTGAGGGTGGGCTGTGTCCCGTGCTAATGCAGGAACTCTGCGCCATGATCACTCTTTGCCCCACGGTGTCACCACGGGCGAATCCTGTGTCCGAAGGTCTCCTAGGGTTCTTTTCCCGTTCAGTCAGTTCATTCAGGTGGCTGCCTTCCCGCCTCAGGCCCCACAAAACTCCGCAGACACAATCAAATAAATCTGAACCCCAGCAGGGCTCACAACATGGGCTCGAGATCAGCCTCTTCTTTCCCTCTTACAGTCATTTTTTCCCCAGTCCGTGCGGTTTAAATTTAAATGTAAAACAGCCTTAGGAAAGTTCCCAAGCTCACTTATAGTTTGAACATCCTTTGGCTTAGAGAAAACAGTCCTCTTAGTAATGAATCATATTGTACAGGGGAGGAAAATTTTTCCTTTACCCTTTTAGGCTCTTTTGGCCGACGTAAGATAAATTAACAGGAGAAAACTTTAATTCCATACGTAGGGGAGCCTCACACACACGTGAGACGTTCAAAGACAGGCAGATGGTTAAGGTTTGTGTGCCATCCTGAGCTAAGGAGAAGGGGGAAGGAGTCTGGGGCTTCGAGGGAAGGAAGAGAACTCACAGAAGATGGGAAGAGCACATGTTTGGTGAACAGACAGTTGTCGTGTCCTGCAAAGACCATGGGACACAGGAATTGGGATGAGCAGGCTGTGCTGAGCTCCCCACAGCTCGCCACACGCGGCCCAAACCTGCCGTAGTCGTCTCTGGTGACCGCTCTCTTTCTGGACCGGGCCCTCCGTCTGAATTCTTAGAAGCAGTTAAGGGGGAGGTAGAAGGTTCTTTCTGGGTTTTTCGGGCCTTCGTTTTCAGGGAAAAATAATCCACCTACCAGAGTGGCACGTGGGGGTGGGGGCTCATTCTGAACCCCTTTCCAATGTCTTCTAGGTTTGTACTGGAAGGAAAAGACATTCGTATCAATATGTCTTGTGCGGTATTTGTCACCATGAATCCTGAGTAAGTATCGGTTAACCTGTGCTGGCGGTTGGAGACAGGTCAAAATCTTTCCTTAAATCTTAGCCATGACGCAGTTGCCTCACACTGTAATCTGCCATCCCCTCGCCAACGGCCGAATCTCTCTGCCCCCACGTGTCTTAAACAGCCGTGGCTCCGGAATTATCCACGTGGACGTTTCTGACTGAGGGATTTTTCACTTCATGAATAGCCAGGGAGAAAGGCAAAGGTCAGCAGTTTGTCACAAAGAAGACAGAAAACACACAAACAGAGAGTAGCAGAGGGAGTAGAATATGGTGGTTACAAGGAGCAGAGGCTGGGAGGGCTCGAGGGAATAGAGGGAATACGGATGGTCCCATCTGACGAGGGGATGGGGGGCCCTGTGGGAGGAGGCACAGGAAGAAAGGACAGTAAAGGAGGAAGCTCTTGAGATGAAAACTACAGTAGAAACTGTCTTGCAAACTTGTTTTCAGGTAAAGGTCACACAGGGCACCTGGGTGGCTCAGTTGGTTAAGTGTCCCCCTTCAGCTCAGGTCATGATCTCACGGTTCTTGAGTTCGAGCCCCGTGTCGGGCTCTGTGCTGACAGCTCAGAGCCTGGAGCCTGCTTTGGATTCTGTGTTTCCCTCTCTGCTCCTCTTTCCCTGCCTCCCCCTCACCTCCCTCTCTCAAAAATAAACTTAATGTGACAAACTAGTAGAAAGCTAACTGGATTATTTGGGGGGAAACTATATTGTGTGGTTCCTCATTAGAAAAACTGAAAAGTGCTCTGGTTTTTTTGTTTCTTTGTTTTTCTTACCCGCTTAAGGTACAAAGGCCGAGTAGAACTCCCAGATAACTTAAAATCTCTGTTTCGCCCAGTGGCGATGATGGCTCCCCATTATCAAATGATTACTGAAATAATGCTGTTTTCATCCGGTTTCAAATCTGCAAAATCCCTCTCTGGAAAGCTGGTTAGCATTTACGAATTAGCTAACAAACAACTCTCACAACAGGTAACAAACTGCTTTTCTCAAAATAGAAGTGATTCTATGAAACTTAAAATGAGACTCTTGGGGCATCGGACCAGGGATGACCTGGGGAAATAATGGAGCTGGAATCCTGTTAGCACATCGGGTTCATGAGCCAGTGCGGATGTGAGGTGATGTGTAAAGTCAGGCAGGGCTCTAAGCCTTTCCTCTGGGCCCTGGAGACAGTCATGAAGCATCTGCTCTTTTACATGATAGGCTGCTCTCTCCATACCATGAAGCTGACAGATATAGCGGTGACTGTCACACCTCATTGTGCTTCGAAACACTTGGGAGGACTGGTTAAAACACCAGTCACTGGACTTCTCCCACCAGCTTTCCGCTTCTCTGGGGTGGCGCTTGAGACTTTGTGTTTCTGACAAGTTCCTAAGAGTGCCTGACGCTGCTCATCTGCGCGCCATGTTTTGAAAATGATTGTCCTGGGATACGCCAGCGTGAAGAGTACTTGTCTGTAACCCAACATGGTTGGGACAGGGACAGCTAACTTTCTTTTTAGAAGGAGGCTTCGAGGGTCCTCCTGGGGGGCTCAGTCGGTCGAAGCATCCAGCTCTCGAATTCAGCTCAGGTCACGATCTCACAATTCGTGAGGTCGAGCCCGACATCAGGCTCTGCACCCAGCCTGAGTGGGACTCTCTGTCTCCCTCTTTCTCTGCCCCTCCCCCTGCTCGTGCGCGCATGCGCGCTCTCTCTCTCAAATAAATAAACTTTAAAAAAAAAAAAAAAAGGAGGCTTGGGGCACCAGTTTGGGAGGGAAGCGAGGGGATTGGAAGCAAAATGGAGGCTTTCAAATCGAGTTGCATCATGGTCTGTCTCCACGGTGTACGTGAAGAGGGGGTTGACTGTGTCGGAGACCCATTTATTTCCAAGTTCCGTTTTTCCCTGAGACACTTTAATAACTCAAATATTTTAATGCTTTATAGGATCATTATGATTTTGGCTTGAGGTCTCTAAAGACAGTTTTAATAGCGGCTGGAAGGAAGAAATGGGAGTTTAAACGGTGAGTTGAATTTTGATTGAGTGTTAGGTCAAAGAGTTACATGACATGGGGAAAATAATTTGTAAAAATCTGAGTCATGATGTCAAGATAAAACAGGGAGCTCTCAGGATGTTTAAGTAGAGATAAAAATATGGTAGAGGTCGGGGCGCCTGGGTGGCGCAGTCGGTTAAGCGTCCGACTTCAGCCAGGTCACGATCTCGCGGTCCGTGAGTTTGAGCCCCGCGTCAGGCTCCGAGCCATCAGCCCAGAGCCTGAGCCTGTTTCCGATTTTGTGTCTCCCCCTCTCTCTGCCCCCCCCCCGTTCATGCTCTGTCTCTCTCTGTCCCCCAAAAAAAAAAAAAAAAAAAAATATGGTAGAGGTGAAGAATGTTTAAGAATCTGAAAGAAGAAGAAGAAAAAAATGCACAAAATCCCTGGGTATTTTTCCACAAAAGGACCTGTTCTTTTTAAAAAAAAAAACTGTGTCTTAGCTTTATGTAATAAAAGATACACTGGGGCACCTGGGTGGCTCAGTTAAATGCCCGACTTCAGCTCAGGTTATGATCTTGTGGTTCGTGGGTTCAAGCCCCACATCAGGCTCTGTGCTAATGGTTCAGAGCCTGCTTGGGATCTTCTGTTCTCCTCTCTCTCTGCCCCTCCCCACTTGTGCACATGCTCACACACGCTCTCTGTCTCAAAATAAATAAACCTAAAAGATACACTGGAATAAAAGGCCTCATTTAAAATGAGAAATGTAAAAAACCTATATGAATATGCCTGTATGAAAAATGTGTACAATCCACACGAAGAAAACATTCGTAAAGGACACAAATGAAATGTGAATAAATGAAATAATATACCATATACGTAATATTATAACATCTTAAAGGGCTTAGCATCATAAAGATTTAAAGAGTCTAAATGTTCATTTATAGATAGAAACACAGCCCAGTGAATATACCTAAAGGTATTATTTGTTTTTAGGTGGGCTGATTCTAAAGTTCACCTAGACAAACAATAAAGACTAGCTAGAAAAATGTTTAAAAGTGAGGGCAGTGAAGGAGAAATATCCCTGTAAGTATTGAGACGTATTATGGAGTTTCACTGGTCCCGGCACCGTGGTGCTGGCTTACGGACGGAGAGGCGAGCCATCGGGTCAGGAGAGCAAGCCCAGAGGTGGGACCTCACGACTGGGCATGTATTCTGTCATCAGTTGTGAGGCAAGAACAGACTTCCGGTGAGTGCTGATGGGGAACTAGACTGCCATGTACATAAGACTGAGTTGGAGCCACAGTCAACGTCATTTTCCCGGATGAAAGGACCAAAAACGCACTAAAAACATACAAGTATTTGAAGAAACAAAATGCCCTTTATATCCTGCAACTAGAGAAGACCTTTAAAACTAAGACTCAAAATCCAGAAGCCGTAAAGGTAAAGACGGATTGATAATGGTCGAAAAACACGGTAAGGTCAGAAGACAGATGACAAACTGGAAGAAAGGTGTTTGCATTTCCTGTCACGGTGGGATAGGTCATCCCCATGACGCGCGAGGACTGCCTAGAAAATGCAGGGAAGACATGGTAGGCCCAAGGACAGTTCTCAGAAAAAGAAACATAAAAATCTTGAAGGGGCGCCTGGGTGGCTCAGTCGGTTAAGTGTCGGACTTTGGCTCAGCTTATGATCTCGAGGTCCGTGAGTATGATCTTGAGGTACAGAGCCCGGTATCAGGCTCTGTGCTGACAGCTCGGAGCCTGGAGCCTGCTTCAGATTCTGTGTCTCCCTCTCTGTCTGCCCCTCCCCCACTTGCAGTCTCTCAAAACTAAAGTTTAAAAAAAAAAAAAAAAAAGTGCCCAGTAAAAAGTACCTAATAAATGTTAGCTATTACCTCTCTTTACTAAGGATCGAAGACTTAAAAATTACCACCATCCTGATGAAGAATTTCTGGACCATCCGTCGACAGGAGAGGAGAAGGACACTTTTGCACAGAAAACTTTTCTTCCTTTTCCTCTCTACAATTGTATCACACCACATGCAGTTACTTCTTTCGGTTGCCTGTTTAATATATAAGAATATGTGGTGAAGGGATGAATGTGTAAAATGTTGTTATGGGACAACATATTATGTGACAGCTTTTACATCTGGAGCCCTTTGTGGCAAATGACAGAAAACTGAAGCTGGCTTAAACAGTAGAAGGAATTTACTGTTTCAATCAGAAAATGCAGAGGAGGGCGGGGTCTGATGACTTGGATGCCGGTTTCGGCTTTATTTCTCTTCGATGTTGTCAGCACTGCAGCCCTGCGCGTCCTGGCTTGGTCGGCTTCCTTTCTGGTGGTTTGGAAGAATCCCCGGAGCCACCCGCCCCACTGAACCGAGTCCCGAACCACTCTGAACACACAGGGCATTGGAATCACTGTGTCCTCGTGACTGCCACTGACCAGAGCTGGGATCACATTCCTTTAAGGAACATTTGTTAGGCCCCATTCTTGTCTTTCTTTTTTTTTCTTAAATTTTTTTTTAACGTTTATTTATTTTTGAGACAGAGAGCATGAACAGGGGAGGGGCAGAGAGAGAGGGAGACACAGAATCTGAAACAGGCTCCAGGCTCCGAACCGCCAGCACAGAGCCCGATGCGGGGTTTGAACTCACAGACCGTGAGATCATGACCTGAGCCGAAGTCGGACACTTAACCGGCTGAGCCACCCAGGCGCCCCCATTCTTGCCTTTCAAAACTCCCTTATAATCATGACTTAAACATACAGCCTGGGCAAACCAGAGACAGTTAAACTACAGTCTGAACCTGAAGCTAGTGGGAAAAGAAATTGGATCTGCACAGAGGGCATTCAGGCAAGGGTGACAGCCAGCAGTCCTGGTCACAGCATGAGTGGCGTTCACACGCAAGGCCCCTGGACCTGTTACGTTAGCTGTCAGGTGTTCACAGGACCGGTTCTGTAGCATAGTCTTGGCCACTGTTCCCAGCTATATAGCCTGCGAGCCGACTTCTCTGGCCCACCTAGAGATTTTTAATAAATCATCATGTTACTTTCCATTTCATATCAGCCCACGTGAATTTCTGTTGTTGGCAGCTGAAACACCTTACTGATACAATGCCCATCCCTGAATCAGTGACTGGGGAGTGACATTATCCTGATTGTTCGAGACCAGCCACGGTCCGTCTCTGGATCTGGGGACCAGATTAGCCTCACCCACACCACGTGGCTGCTCTGCAGTGAAGGAGAGGGGGAAAGGATGTGGGATGGCCACCTCTAAAAAAGACTAAGGATGGCCTTTAATGTCAGCAGAGCGTACTTGCTAACTTGTTCTTTATATGTCTTTTCTTCCCCCCCAAAGTAACACCAATAGCGAGCTTTCTGAAACGGACGAAAGTCTGATCCTTACCGAGGCTGTAAGAGAAGTTAGTTTACCAAAATGTCTCCCTGAAGATGTCCCACTTTTTGAAAAGATCATGGCAGACATTTTTCCTGGAGCAGCAGTTTCGACAGAAAATCAAGTTGCCTTGGAGGTAATAAGACTTTTGGAAATCGTCACAAATGGTTTAGATGTGGAATATTAATTAGGATAAAAAGTGTAATGTAAGTTAAAAATATTATAGTTCTTCCTGAAATAGTCTATTCCTGTTATAATTGGGGGGATAAAAATACTTGCACGTATATTTTCCCTTTGGGAGAGACACGGCCTTGACGAAGCTTCAAGCGAAGAAGGTGCTCTCTATTTGGTTTCCCGTTTTCCCATCTTTCCAATGGGGGTGATAATGTTTTCTCTTCCTCCTGTAAAGGGGTGCTTTCAGAATCAAATTAGGTCAGAATTATGAAAAAAGACTTTAACATGCAAATAGTTTGTGATCGTGAAAGATTAGGTGTTAATGATTGTAGAGCCCTCTGTTTTCCCTCTTACACCTGCGGCCTTACGGTCATTGCCTTCATGTGGGTGGGACCCCGACAGCTCTCGTACTGGGAGCCAGCCTCCCGCTACCCCCTGGCCTCATCTGGGACCGGTGGCTGCCAGCAGTGCTTTCCAGAAACATATGTTTGATCACATCAACAAAGCCACTGTTGGACGAAACCCAAAATCAGTTACCCTGACATATATTCTTACGATGCCTCCACGGTCTGGCCAAACCGGGCCACCGTTCCAGGATCTCCCATCCTTTGTCCTTCTGCCGTTCTTTCTGTCCTGGATTTCTCCCAGTTCTCTGGCTCTTCCTGGGCTCTTATCAGGTGTCAGGCCATCAAACCCACAGATTCCTTTCCCTGGGACCCTGCCCAGTTTTTAAAAAGACTGTGTAAGTTTATTTTAAAATACATGGGCACCTGTTGGGATGAGCACTGGGTGTTGTATGGAAACCAATTTGACAATAAATTTCATATTAAAGAAAATACATGGTTTCAGTAGTTTATAGTTGAAACACCTTCATAATGATCTGTTCTTTAAATACAGGCATAAGCTATATATGTAACTTCATTCCCAACAGGCGCAGAATACGTATTATTTGTAGGCCACATGAAGCACTTCGCAAAAAAAGCTCTTTCATTAGGTTATGTATTTGGGAGCATGTTCCTTGAAAACCACGTGGACCAGGAGTTTTATGACAGGGTAGTTCTTTCATGGTTCTGGTCTAGTTAGATTTCATGTCCCTCCTGGGTCAGTTTCGTTAAACTAGATAACATTCTCATTTCATTCAAGTGTTAGAACGCCCCATGTGGACTTGAGCAAACCCCTACCTTGATATCCTTTCAGTTTCCAATTTCTGACGTCATTTGCCTGGTCATTTCTTGTTTTCTTAACTTGGGTTTTCTCCATTACATAGATTGCCTAGAAGTTTATCTAATTGCTTTCTTCAAAAAACCCAGCTTTTTATTTATTTAATACCTCTTTTTGATTTCCAGTCTTTCAATACCCGTATTAATATTTTTTAAGTGTCTTCCTTTATTCCTCTGGGTTTTGTGTTGTTTTTCTCTGTCCAGCTGTTTGAGGAAGATGTCTAATCCATGTAGTTTATTTTTTTACTAATGTGAGTTCATAAAACTATATAACTTTATCCAAGCACTGCTTTAATTACATATGCTTAAGTTCAGGTAGGTAGGGTTTTCCCAAGCATTTTTTCTCTAGAAATTCGATAGCTAACTCTTCCTTTTTTTCCCTAAGTATTCCTTTTTTTATATATAATTTTTTTAATGTTTATTTATTTTTGAGAGAGAGAGAGAGAGAGAGACAGATGTGAGCAGGGGGAGGGGCAGAGAGAGAAAGAGACACAGAATCAGTAGCAGGCTCCAGGCTCTGACCCGTCAGCACAGAGCCCAATATGGGGCTCGAATTCACGAACCGTGAGATCATGACCTGAGCCGAAGCCGGGTGCTCAACCGACTGAGCCACCCAGTGCCCCCTCCTAAGTGTTCTTTTAAAACAGGGTTTTTTCATGCTTTTAATTTCCAGGTAAAGAATCTTTTCATTTTCTGATTCTGTTGCCAGCTACTTACTGAATTATGTTCAGAGAATATTGTCTTTGTTATTTTTCCTTAAGAATTTAATTTAGACTTTTTAATGGTCTAATATATAGGTAATTTTTATGAATATTCCCTATGCACATGGAAAAAAGATATATTCTCTTATCGGCTGCAAATATAGACAGAGTTCAGTTTATCTCCATTTGTTACGACTCTTAAATTAGCGTTCGTTAAGTGGAGCGCAGGATGTGGGAGGGTGAGCCACGGTCAGCAAGAGACCACGAGAGACACTGAAATCAAGGTGCTTATTACGGGCAGTACTCTGTACAGGCCTCCAGGGCCCCTCAGGGCAGGGTGCAGGCAGAGAGCAGCCAGGCCCCCGGCACATGCCTTCATCAGGGTCCGTGGGTGGCGTGCTTTGGGGGCTCCAGGCTAAGCCGGGGTTGGTCAGTTCACACCACGCACAGCAGGGTCTTGGAAAGTTCCACGTGGGTCCTACCTAAGCTGTGCATGGGGAGAAGGCCCTGGGTGGTGGGAAAGACCTACTGGGAGCTCGCACCTGCTCCCGACTCCGACTCCGCGGGCTCCTGTCCCTGGGGGCGCTGGCGTGGTGGCTTCCTGTCCCCGCAGGCTGTCGGGCGGAACAAAAGTACCTCTGAACCCTCAACCCCATTTTCTCTGTCTTCTTGATTACGTTCTGTGTCCTTATAGCCAGACGTGTACCTGTGTACTTGTTTTTCTTGGGCCCAGAGAAGTGAGGGGATGTCTCCTAATAGCGCATGAATGTTTACTCTTAGGATCTCTGCCCTCTCCTAGTTGTTAGTATGTTGTTTGATATACAAACATCAATACCGAGTCATTGTATGAGTTGTGCCCTTTAATAATATACAGTGCTTTTGCATTTCTTGGCTACTGCTTTTTGGCTTGAATTCCACTTTGGTAGGACTGTTACTCCATTTTTTGTTTGCCTGGTATACTTTTGGACTATTTTTCTTTCAAACTATAATTTCCACCGAGTGAAGTGGTTTTTTAACTTTTGTTTTATTCTGCTGATGTTCCTGCAGGTTAATATTTTACTCTAAGGGTAACTTTGTACATTTTTATAGTAATACCCATAATTTCCTACTTACTTGGGTATTGTCTGTTAGTTCCCTGATATGAACAATGAGGAAAATTAGTTCGTGTCTCTTCTCCCCTTTCTGTTGTCTCTTTGCCCAAATTTACACAACAGTATTACCTGCCTTTTTTTTTTTTTTTTTTGAATCTTTGTAAATTAGAAATGATGTCTGTGACTCTGCGGGAAAGGCACCCGTGAACTTCCCGTGCTCCCCAGGCCCCTGGCCTCATCCCTCCCACTCTTCTCAGCTGTGTCACTGCGGCACGGCCTAGTGACACAGTCAGCTGCTTCCCGATGTCGTAGAGTTTTTGGTGAAAGTGGTGTCATATTTTTATGATACTCCTAGAGGTTTATTACAGGTGTATCGAAATGCCTTTGATTCGAAGCTCCTCTTGAATATGACAACGTTGCTGAATTCTCTTATTCGTCCAAAATTAGCTCTGATTTTGTGTGTCCTCTTGGGGGTTCCCATCATACAGACAGTGAGACCTCCTCCCTCCAGTCCTTGGGTCTCCTGTTCTTCTTACGATACTTTTCCGGTGTGAAATCACTCCCACATTCCTGGGATACTCCATGCTTTATCGCCATGTGATTTTTAACACACCAAGAGCAAGTTAGTTAATGTCTTATTTAGGATTTTCACATGTACACTTACACGTGAACTATCCTTATCTGTTTTTAGAACCAAGATTATTTCTAGCTCCTCAAAATAGGCTGAACGACAGATGTTCTTTTGTTTTCTGAAAAAAACTTGCATGAGATTGAGATGAACTATTGCATAGATTTGTGGTCAAACTCACTATGGAAGTATTTGGATCTGGGTTTCGTAGGGGTGGGAAGGAGAAGCTTTGACTACTATTTTAACTTTTTGTTACTTAGCGATCACATTCCCTATTTTGTATATAACATTTCTGTGTTTCTAAATTTATTAACTTATATCTCCCACTCTCATCAGTTTTCAGTCTCTGCTACAGTTATTTCTTTTTCTCATTACTGATCATTCTTTCTTGAGGTCTGCCAATAGTTAGTTTTCCAAAGAGCTAACTTTTGGTTTTGATTATTCCCCCCCCCCTTTTTTTTTTTTTGTCTATTTGGTTGATTTCTTTCCTTCACTATTTATATATTCCTTTATTTCATTGGACTTGTTCTCCTTTTTCCTAGTTTCTTGAGTTTAATGCTTAGTTTATTTACCTGTGTTTCTTCCTCAAGTATTTAAAGATCTGAGTTTTCCTCTATATACTCTTTTGGCTGTCTCCCACAAGTTTTCACATGTAGTGTTTTAATTAGCATTTCTCTAGAAAGGTTTCTTAATTGCCTTTATGACTTTTTGTCACCCAGGAGTTTGTTTGTTTGTTTTTTTTTTCCCAAATTCGGAGAATCTAAACTACCCTTTTATTATTAATCTCCATTCATGGTTAGTTTTGACTGGGGACAATATGCTGTCCCGTATGTATTTATCCCTTTGAGATAACCTTCTTTGAGCTTTTCGACCTCCCCTAATGGTATTGTTTTATAAGTGATTCATGTGTGCTTAAAACAATATGTATTCTGTGCCCATTGGATGTCATGTTATATATGTACACTATTCTGTCCCTTTGATATGTTTCATTTTTATCGATCCATCAGTTTCTGGAAGGGGTCTATTAAGGTCTTAACTACAATTGTTGATACATATTTTTTCCCGGCCTTTCCATCAATTGCTGGCCTTAAATAGTTTGAAGATATAAGTGGTATGTATATTGATGTCTTCTTCTTAAATTCCACAGAAGGGTGAAATCATATGGTATTTGTCTTTCCTTGACTGACTTATTTTGCTTAGCATAATACCCTCTAGTCCCATCCTTATTGTTGCAAATGGCAAGGTTTCATTCTTTTTATGGCTGAATAATATTCCATTGTGTATTATACCACATCCTCTTTATCCGTTTATTTACCAGTGACACTTGGGCTGCTTCCGTATCTTGGCTATTGTAAATAATGCTGCAGTAAACATGGGGGTACATACATCTTTTCAAATTACTGTTTTCATATTGTTTAGGTAAATACTGTGGAATTATTGGATCATATGATAATTTTATTTATTTACTTATTTATTTTGAGGACCCTCCATACCGTTTCCCACAGTGGCTGCGCCAATTTGCATTCCCACCAACAGTGCACAAAGATTCCTTTTTCTCCACATCCTCGCCCACACTTACTGTTTCTTGTAGGGTTTTTTGTTTTTTGTTTAATTTCTTTATTTTTAAATTTTTAATTCTGATGTAGTTAACATACAGTGTTGTATTAATTTTAGGGGTAAGTATAGGAACTCAATAATTCCATATATTGAATGCATTCTTTTTTTTAATTTTTTTTAATGTTTATTTATTTTTGAGAGACAGAGAGAGACAGCATGAGCGAGGAAGGGGCCGAGAGAGAGAGGGAGACCCAGAATCCAAAGCAAGCTCCAGGCTCTAAGCTGTCAGCACAGAGCCCAACGCGGGGCTCGAACTCACGAGCCGTGAGATCGTGACCTGAGCCAAAGTCAGACGCTCAATTGACTGAGTGACCCACGTGCCCCTTGAATGCATTCTTAAATCCCCCTCTCCCCCCCACATTTTAGGTATATGGTGTCATACTGTATATCCTTTTATTTTGTGAATCCCTTGACTGATTTTTATGGATACATGTAGTTTTACCTCTTTTATGCTTCCTGCTATTCTTACTTCTGCTTATGATCTTTCCTTTTCACTCAAAGAATCTCCTGTATCATTTCTTATAGGGCTGTTTGGTGGTCATGAATTCCTTGAAATTTGTCTGGGAAACTCTGTCTCTCCTTCTGTTCTGAAGGACAGCCTTGCTGAATAGAGTGTTCTTGGCTGTAGGTGTTTTCCTTTAAGCAACTTGAATATACCATTCTGCTCCCTCTGGCCTGCCAAGTTTCTGCTGAACAATCAGCTGATACCATATGGGGTTTCTCTTGTATGTAACTGTTTTCTTTTCTCTTGCTGCTTTTAAAATTCTCTCTTTATCACCACTTTTTGCCATTTTAATTACTATGTGTCTTTTTGTGGACCTCCTTGGGTTGATTTTTTGGGGGTTCTCTGTGCCTCCTAGATCTGGATTTCTGTTTCTTTCCCCAGATTTGGGAAGTTTTTGGCATTATTTCTTCAAATAAATGTTCTGCCCCCTTTTTTTCTCTCTTCTCCTTTTCGGATCCCTATAATGCGAATGTTACTACACTTGAAGGTGTTGCTGAATTCTCTTAACCTGTTCTCAGTCTTTATTATTCCCTTTTTTCTCTCCGTTCAGCTCGATTGCTTTCCATTACTCTGTCCTCCAAGTTGCTGATCCATTCTTCTGCTTCCTGTAGTCTGCTGTTGATTCCCTCTTGTGTATTTTAAATGTCAATTATTGAGTTCTTCATCTCTGATGGGTTCTTTTTTTGTTTTCTCTCTGTGATGGTCTCGCTGAGGTCCTCCACCCTTTTCTCAAGTCCAGTGAGTATCTAATGACTGTTACTTTACATCCTCCATCAGGCATATGACTTATCTTTGTTTTGTTTAGATCTCTTGATGTGAATTTTTTCCTGTCCCTTCAGTTAGAACATATGCCCCTGTCTCATTTTGTCTCTCTGTGTCCGTTTTTATGTGTTGGGAAAGTCATCTACGTCTCTTGCTCTTAAAAGTAGTTGTCTTACAAAGAAGTCCTATGGTGCCCTCTGTTCTGTTGACTAGAACTTGGCACTTCAGGGGCGTCTCCTTTGTGTGACGCGTGTGTCCTACTGTTGTGGCTCAGCCGCCTTTGCCTTCAGTCCAGTCGTCTGCAGTGTCTCCCTTTGCCTCTCGTGGGCAAGGTCCTTGTGTTGTTAGCGGGCCAGTCTGGGGCTCCCTGGGCTCAAGTCGGGCCAGGCCTGGCATTTGCCAGAGCTTTGGTGGCGTCAGACTACAGGACATATTCCCTGTGTTGGGTGGGGCCAGAGTCAAACTCATACGTGTGGTTATCCCACCCTTTCCCTGGGGGCGGGAGTCACTTCAGAGTGGTGCTGGTCGCTGTTGGAACTGTCTGTACCCTGCCGTGCTTGTGGTCCCACATCGGATAGGCTTCTGCCGAGGGTGTGTTGGAGGGGGCAAGTCTGCAGGAGAAGGTGCAGGGGCGGGGTGGGAGGCGTTAGCAAGGTTTGCGTGGGTGCGTGTGGGACCCAGAGCTGAGGCCTGGCCGGAGGTGGCGTGTCCGCAGGAGAGCACGGGGTGGAGCACACTGTTAGCAGGCCGGCTGGAGAGTGTCCCCCTGCACTGGTTCCTGCAGGTGTCTGTGTACCTAGGCCAGGGGACGAGGGAGGGAAATGGTGCCCACCAGCTCCTTTGTTGTTGGACGAGTCTCCGAAGATCCCCGCTCCTCTAGCACGCGTTCCGAGATGAGCAAGTACGCCTCTTCCCGTGTATCCCACGTGTTTTTCAAACTGCTGCTTTTTTTTTGCTGTGTCTCAGAGGGGCCGCTTGTTGTGCTGTGTCTTTAAGGGCAAGGACTCGACTTCCTCTTCGAGCTGCTGATATTTAAATTTCCAGGTGTTAAGCCCCACTGATAGTAAGAACTCTTGAAGTTAGGCCCCTCTGGTTTTCAAAGCCCAATGTTACCGGGATTTGTCTTCCCCATGCAGCACCCCTATGTCTGGGGTGCCCGGGGCGGGGTCTGCTCCTCTTCTCTCTCCATGCCCACAGGTCCCTCCCTCCCATGGACAGTGTCACAGGTCAGTTCGGTTCCCAACGCCATCTCTGCCCTTCCTACGCTCTTCAATGTGGCCTCTGGTCTACGTTTAGCTGTGGGGAGTCTGTCCTGCCGGTCTTCGGGTCATTTTCTGGGTCATTTACGCGGATGTTAGCGCTGTCTCCTTGTAGCCATTGTATCCACGGGATGAGGTGAGCCCAGGGTCCTCCTACTCTGCCAACTTCCCTGGAAGTCTCTCTGGGAGTTTTTAAAACTTTCATTTTGTCTTTGATATTCTAAATCTCACTTTAAATTCTCTAGTTAGGAAGTTTCATATTCTGTTAGCCCTTTTAATATGTAATCATTTATTTTTAGTTCTCTAAGTTGATAGCAAGGAGACTTACCCTGTCAGATTCTCTCTTCCACATGATTAAACGAGTTGGACTTTTCCAGACCACCAAACTGTAGGTTCAAACTCTAAGCTAAGTAAGCTGGATAAGCTTACCTATTCTCACAGCACTTACATGAGTTTTAGCTTTTGTACGTATTTTTTTGTGTTCTTATTTTAATAAAAATGCAGTTTGATATCAATTCTATGTATATCTCTCTGTGGTGCTCTGTGTGGTTTCCAGGGGAAGCACAGTGGATATTTGCCCCTAAGCTGTTGCCTGTATTTTGAATTGAATGCCTGTACATTTACATTTTGAGAATTTTCACTTTGCTAGCACAAAGGAAGGAAGATGTTAGTTGACAAGTCTTGCTTTCTCTGTCTTATATAAGCATTTTTCATCCCAACCCGACAGGACCCACAAATTCCTTCCTCTCCTTCCTCCAGTTATGTGTTACCCTTAACATTTCTCAAGTCACAGCTAAAACAAATAGCGTGGCCATCATAGTAGCATTTCTACATGCACATCGATGATGTGACTTTTTAACTTCATTATATATTCACATTTTCATCAGTTTTACAGTTTTTTGCAGGCTGAGCTTATAGAAAAGTTTTCTGTAAAACCTATCAGTGTATTCTGCTACTTTCCCCTTCATACAATTTTTATATTGCTAAATATGCAGGCTCTCAACTGTTAAATAAACAAACTGTTAATAAAATGTCACCAAATAGCAATATATGGCTCAAGAAATAGCACAAAGATCGCGATTTAAAGTTATCATTTTAATATTAAATTTCGAATAATCCAGTCTTTTATTTAATGGTGTATTTTTGATGGTTTACACACTGATCGGTCATATAGCATATCCACACAGGAATATATGTTACTAAATAAATATTCTGTAGGCATGCTGTTTATACTTCTTGTTCATTTGAGATACAAGAATCCAAATTGCATGCGATGGGCGATTGGAATATATCCAACTTGTTCACGTTTCTGTCGCTGACAGTATCTAACAGTGTGGGTGGGGGAGGGTCATTAACTCAGAGCAACCAAGGGATTAACAGAGAATTACTGAAACCATATCCTGCAATAAACTATATATAGTTTGTCATCCGGTTGACTCTACGGGACATCGTTTACAGCCATAAATACTTGACAGTACGATTATGATTTTATGTTAAAACCTTCTGTGAAAACCTTTAGCCAACTCGGATTACCTGTCCAAATATCTCTTCTTTGACTCTCCCATTTCTGCTGATCTTCTGTGCTAGCCATGCTATCCCTAGTCCACTCCTGCGGGCCTGTTTGCTTACATCCAGGGAGATGTCTAGGTTTGTATTATCCGTGGCAGAGGACTCCTAGCCCCTGCATCTAAAACCGCTCCAAGTACACGCCTTAAGTGGGTGTCTCATCAACTCCATTTAAAAGAGATTGCTCTCAGCTGATTTCCTACCCCCAGGGGCCTTGCCGTAGGAACTATTTTTTCTCTATTTGTACAGCCCCTGCTGAGTGTTCTGGGTCTCCTTCAGCTGCTCCCTTGTCCCACTGTGGGAATGCAAGGAATGGGAAATGGACTGGGAGAGGTCGGTGAGAAAAAGGATAAATCCCGCTTTTTTCTGCCGACAATTACCAATAGTATTGACCCCACTGTGGGAGGAAACCTGGCTGCCCTCATAATTCCTGTGTTATAATATTAAGCATCTTTCCAAGCTGCAGCCACTTCTGGATGTTTTAATATATAACCACATCAAGTCTTCAATCTTAACAAATTGTACTTACTATCCTAGAATATTCTGAACATGGAAACATTAAAATACTTGTTGCAGAGCTGAAAATCTACCTTAATGGTGATTGGAATTACACAAAGATAGAGACTCTTAAATTTTCTTTTAGTGTAGGATAATTAGACAATTGCACTATGGTAACAGATAGTTCTTAAATACATCCTAAAGAATAAATTCCTAAATTGAAGGAAGGTCTATGAATCTGCTACCAGGGATCTGTCAACATAAAATTTTGTGTGTATCGTAGTTTGGGGGGAAAGTAACAATCAGGTTGAGGAACTAAGAAATTAAGAACTACTATCTTAAAGTGCAGTATTCAGTACCTAGTTAAGAGAGATTTTATAGGATTATGTATTAAGGGTTCAATTTGCAATGCATTTTAAACGTATTTATTTTCTTTTAGAAAGTAGTATCTATTGCAACACAACAGTTGGGTTTCCATCAGTGGCCAGCTCAGAACAAGAAAACCATACAGTTTTATAATCAACTTCAGGTAAGTGTAGAATGGCATGTTGGCACTTCTTTGCTCCTGAATTATAATAGGTCTGATCAAGGAGAAAACCAGGATAACGATAAAAGAGAACTAGTCTAATGTTCTTCAGCGTAAAGTGGCTTACTCATTTATTTACCCACATGTGGTTATTCAGCCCTCACTTTAACTTTGAACAGATTCATTTTCTTCACCTTCATCCCCTTAATACATAATCGTAAAAAAAACCCCACAAATGTGGTATAAATGTGGCCTTCCATAACTACACCTTCTTTGAATTTCCTATCCCTGTGAATGAACCATTTGGAAACGGTGATGCATTTCATTGATGACTGGTAAAACTGTATGCCTTTGTCTATATTTACTTGCCATTTGAGTGTCCTGTGAATTGCCAGATTATGTAATATACTCATTTCTCAGTTGAGTTTTTTGTCTTTTTCTTACCAAACGTGTAGGCTTTTCATTATGCATTTTATATCCTATTTCTTAATTGTTTATATGTGTGGCAAATAAATGCTCAAAGTCTTGGGTTTTCAGGAATGTTCCTTGAGTTCAGTTGCGCAGGAGACGTTGTTAATGCAGTAAAGTCTATTGATTTGTTGTTATGGTTTGTGTTTTTCTGAATTTTTAGAAATCTTTTCTATCCTATTTCATAAAGATATTTTCTATAATTTTTTCTAAAAGTTTCTGATATTTGCACTTTCCATTTTTAAGTTGTCTGGTATTTATTTTCCTCAAGGAGGATAAAGAGATTGGAATGGAAGGGAAAAAATGTTTTAGCTTCATCCATATTTGAATTTTAATGTATGTGTGTGATGCGTTATTAAAAATAATCCTTCCTTTACTACTATTACAGTAGTCTAGAAGAGGGCGAGCTTCACCATCTGACCCTTTCCCCCTTGGCTTAGTCCATCTGGGAGGATATGACAAAATACCATAGACCAGGCGGTTTAAGCCACATTTATTTCTCACAGTTCTAGAAGCTGGAAAGTTTAAGATAGAAGCGTTAGCAGGTTTGGTTCCTGGTGAGAGCCTTCTTCTGGCTTGCAGGTGGCCACCTTCTCACTGCGTCCTCACATAGTGGAGAGATACGGAACTGGTCTCTCTGCTTCTAAGGACACTAATCCCATCACAGACCCACCCTCGTGACCTCATCTAAACCTAATTACCTACCAGAGGCCCCACTTCCAACATTATTACATTGGGTGTGGGCTTCAACATTTGAATTTTAGGGAGACACAGACATTCACAGACTTTCACTCCATAACAGCGATTGTGATTGGGTTGGAGAAGAAGATGGAATCAAGCAGATTTTATAAGAGCTGAGGGACTTTGGACAATGTATAGCTAGTGATTTTATTTACTAGATCAGGAATTAAGAGAAGTGACAAGTGTGAAAAGAAGGTGTAGAGTAGATTATGTTGACTCTGAAAATCTTGTGAGATATCCAGATGGAAATATACAGTAAACTACCAAAATTTCACTCAGGCACACAGAACCAGAGACTGGAAGAAATGCGTACGTTAGGAAGTCATTAGAACTCAGGTTGTAGTTAGAGATATTCAAGTTGATGAGACAGGATAAGGCCAATGTAGGAGAGAGAGAGAGAGAGAGAAGGATGAATTAGGGAAGACTAACACGGAAATGGCATTCAAAACTCAAAAGAGAAAAAATTCAGAAGAGGAAAGCTGAGAGAAAACATATTACAGAAACCAATCTTCGAGAAAGGTACAGAAATAAAGGAGAATAGGAAAGTGAGACAAAGTGTCAAAAACAAGAATTGACAGTTATGCTTTGAATTTGAAAATTAGGAGATCTCTGTACATTTTGACATTAACCTAGTCAATGAAAACAGAACACAGATTACAAGAGATTGAACAATAATTTGAAGGAAGGTTTTGTGGATATCAAGATGTATTTGTAAATTAGAACCTTCAGATTTCAATTTAGCTGAACCATCAGTAAACCAAAATTAAATCATAAATTTGCAATTTTGTTTTAGACCTGTATTGGTGTGATGTTAGTAGGCCCAACAGGTGGAGGAAAGACAACAGTCAGAAGAATTTTAGAAAGAGCATTAACACTATTACCAATTGAAGACTTCCTATCAACTAAAGAAAGCGAATCTATTTCACAGGTAAATTGTGTACTAACCAGATGTTTCTCTATTTCTTCAGATCTTTATACTTCAGTAACATTTTATATCCTATTTATATAAGTATATTCTTGTTAAATTTATTGCTGGGAATCTTGTAATTAGGAATCATTGTAGTAAATGGGACTTATTTTTTTCATTTGAATCTCAAACTAGTAATTACTAGTGTAAAATAAATGTAGCGAATTATATATTTATTTTGTATTTAGTCACCTTAATGGACTGGTAATGGTAAGTTGTAATTGTTTTTATAGATGATCAATTGAATCATCTTCAGTGAATATAATTTTGTCTCTTTTGTATTATTTATATAATCTATACTCTTATTGCATTGATTAACCCTCCAAAACAACGTTAACCGTAATAATATTCCTTACTTTATCTGAAATGCAGTTAATGTTTCTACATTTAATATGGTATTTGCTCTTGGTGTATGATAGATACTCTTTCATACTTTGGAAATTTTCTTCCATTCTCATTATACTTTGGTTTTTGACTTTTTGGGGTTTATGAAGTAATTTTTTAGAATCTATTTTTTTATGTTTTAATTGGTTAATGTAATAAGTTATGTTGATAGATTTGCTAATGTTAAATTGTCCTTGAATTCCTAGAATAACTCCCACTTTTTCATGATATGTGTATTTTTTTTTTAAGTTAAATTGTAGTTAACGTACAGTGCAACATTGGTTTCAGGAGTAGAATTCAGTGATTCATCACTTACATACGATACCCCAGTGCTCATCACAACACGTGTCCTCCTTAATACCCATCCCCCATCAGGGCGCCTGGGTGGCTCAGTCAGTTGGGCATCCGACTTTGGCTCAGGTGAAGATCCCACGGTTTGTGGGTCTGAGCCCCAAGTCGGGCTCTGTGCTGTGGGAGCCTGGAGCCTGCAGCCTGCTTCGGATTCTCTGTCTCTCTCTGCCCCTCCCCCACTCACACTCTGTCTCTCTCTGTCTCTCAAAAAATGAATAAACGTTAAAAAAAAATTTTTAAAGAAATACCCATCTCCCATCTAGCCCACCCCCACCCACCTCCCTCCATCAACTCTCAGTTTGTTTTCTTTCATTAAGAGTCTCTTGTGGTTTGTTTCCCTCTCTTCTCTTCCCCCGCCCCCCATATGTTCATCTGTTTTGTTTCTTAAATTCCACATATGACTGAAATCCCGTGGTATTTGTCTTTCTCTGATTGACTCATTTCGCTTAGCAGAATACATTCTGGCTCCATCCACGTCATTGCAAATGGCAAGGTTTCGTTTTGTTTTTTTGTTTTTTGTTTTTTTTTTTTTAATTTTTTTTTTCAACGTTTTTTATTTATTTTTGGGACAGAGAGAGACAGAGCATGAACGGGGGAGGGGCAGAGAGAGAGGGAGACACAGAATCGGAAACAGGCTCCAGGCTCCGAGCCATCAGCCCAGAGCCTGACGCGGGGCTCGAACTCACGGACCGCGAGATCGTGACCTGGCTGAAGTCGGACGCTTAACCGACTGCGCCACCCAGGCGCCCCAAGGTTTCGTTCTTTTTGATGGCCGAGTGATGTTTTATTTAATATAAAGTTAGATTCCAATAAATAACGTGTACTTCAGTTCTCTTATTTAAAGACCCGTTGGCAGTATATTCCAAAAGTTTTAGAAAGTCAAGTTCTCAGTTTTGTGGATTTTTTTTTTCAGTTAGTGTGCAATTCCCTGCTTCAAAATCGTGCCTGTGGCAGTTCATAGCCTTTGTTCTGTTCTCTTTCTACCTCCCTGTCAACAAGTCTGAATTAGTTCTTAACCAATTATTGTCATTAATAAGAGGTGAGCTATGACGATAGTAATAATATTTATGGAATACTAAATATGAGTCAGATACTGGCTAAAGCACTTTTAGTTGAATTGTCTCATTCGTCCTCACAGTAGCCCTGTGGGCAGGAATTTGTTTTATTAAAAACATTTTTTAAATTACATAAGAAGTATGTACAACTGTGAGAAACTTGGGGAAAATGCAAAAACATAAAGAATTAATAACCACCTAGAGAGAATGACTACAAACATTGCTGTATTCCCTTTGATTATTTTTCCTACACAAAATATATTTTGAAATAATTGAGATAGTACTGTGCATAAATTGCCTCAATTTTATTAATGTTGGCATTTTCACCTAATACTGTATACTGAGAATTAACCCCATGTCATTCAAATTTTCTTACAGTGTGATTTCAGTGACTGTATTCTGTATACATGACTATACTATCATTTATTTATAATTCTCTCATGCGTAACATTTTTAAATTTGGTGTTTTTAAAAATGTAATGACAATAAAATATTTAGGTTGGTGGCAGGGCCTTAGGTAATGGAATTGTTTTTGATCTTCCTCCTTAGTTCATGGCTTTTTGCTCATTAGTCTCTTCAAGACCTTCTCTTTAGTTTCTTTTAGTGCAATTTCATTTCCTTCATTTCCTAACCTTACCCTCTCTTCCCTCTTCGTCATAGGATCTCTGTAATGTGTTTACTGTGGGTCCTTGTATATGTGTATCCCTTGAAAATGTCTCTCTAGGAATGGGATTGGTTTGCAGTAAGGTATAATTTCGCTACCTACTGTGAGGTGAGATTGAAGGTGAAACTCACATATCATGTAATTAGCCACTTCAAGGTGTACGGTTCAGTGACATTTCGTGCACTCACAGTGTTGTGCAATCACCACCTCTCTCTGCTTTCAAAACTTTTTCATCACTGCAGGAGAATACCCCGTATCCATTAAGAAATCTCTCCCCATTACCTTCTCTCTCTATTCTCTGGAAACCGCTGGGCGGCTTCCTGTCTCTATGGATTTGTTTGTTCAGAATGTTTTGTGTAAAAGAAATCACAGCATGTGACCTCTTGTCTCTGGCTGCTTTCAGTTAGCATATGTTTTTCAGGTTCATTCAAGGTATAGCATGTGTCGCTGCTTAATTCCATTTCATGGCCGAATAATGGTCCATTTTGTGGAATCTCTGTCAATCCGTTCATCACAATGTATCTGTTCCTCCTTTGATGCATATTTGAGTTGTTTCCACCTTTTAGCTGTGATGAATAATGTCACTACAAACATTTGTGTACAAGCTTTTATGTGGTTATATGTTTTCATTTTACGTGGACATCTGTGCCTAGGAGTGGACTTGCTGGGTCATACGCCAGTTCCGTTTACATTTCTGGGGAAGCACCAAACTCTTCTCCACAGCAGCCGAACCATTTTAAATTACCACCAGCACTGTAACGAAGCTTCCCGCTTTCTCCAGATCCTCACCTACACTTGTCTTTGTTTTTTTCCATTTTACTGGATGTGAAGTGGTATCTTGTAGCAGTTTTATCTGCATTTTCTTAATTACTGATAGATGTTGAACACCCTGTCACGTGCTTACAGGCCATTTGTGGATCTTCTTCGGAGAAACACCTATTCACGTCTTTTGCCCATTTTATAATTGGATTGTCTTTTTTGCTGTTGAGTTGGAAGAATTCTTTATATATTGTGCTTATGAAGCCCTTATCAAATACACGATTTGCAAATATTTTTTCCTGTTCTGTGAGTTGCCTTTTTGCTTTCTCGATAATGTCCTCTGATGCACTAAGGCCGTTGATTTTTATCGGGTCCAATTTATTTTTTCTTTTATTGCTTGTGCTTTTGGCATCCAATCTAAGAATCCGTTTACAAATTCAAAGCCGTGAAGATTTACCCCTGTGTTTTCTTCTACTAATTGTGTACTTTTAGTTCTTAAACTGAAGGAACCCATCTATTTTGAGTTAATTTTTTGTATATGGAGTGAAGTAGGGGTCCAACTTCATTCTTTTGCATGTGGGTATCCAGTTTCCGTTCGTTAACGAAATTATTATTCTTTTCCATATAGAATGGTGTTGGCATTCTTGTCAGAAATCAGTTGGCCATAGGGATGCCTGGATAGCTCAGCTGAGCATCTGTCTCTTGATCTCAGCTCAGGTCCTGATTTCAGGGTTGTGGGATAGAGCCCTGCATTGGGCTCTGTGCTGAGTGTGGAGCCTGCTTAAGATTATCTCTCTCTGCCCCTCTCCCCTGCTCCTGGTCTCTCTCTTTCTCTTTAAAATAATTTATAAAAAATCAGTTGGCCATAGATGTTTGCGTTTGTTTCTGGACTCCCAGTTTTATTCCATTGTCCTGTGTGTGTCCTTGTCCCAGGATATACATAATTTGATTATTGTAGTTTTCTAGTAAGTTTTGAAATTGGGAAGTATGAGTCCTCTTTGATTTTTTTTTTTTTTTGGTTTGTTTTTGTTTTTTAATATTATTTTGGATATTTGAGGCCCCTTTGGATTCCATATGAATTGCCTATCCCATTCTTTTTTCTGCAAAACAGGCCATAGGAACATTCATAGGGATTACAAAGTATCTGTAGATTACATTAGAGAATATTACCATGTTAACAATATCAGGTTTTCTAGTTTACAAACATAAGATGTCTTTCCATTTTTAGGTCCATCGTTAGTAAGTAAGAAAATTTTTTTCTTTTTTGTAGTTTTCAATAGGTAAGTCTTTCTCCTCCTTGATTAAATTTATTTCAAAGCATCTTTTTCTTTGGATGCTACTATAAATGGAATTGCTTTCTTAATTATTTTTTTGTTGTGTTGAAGTGGGTTCATTGGTGCTATATATAAATGCAGCTGGTTTTTGTATGTTGATCCTGTACCCTATAAATATGCTGGTTCATTTATTAGCTCTAGTAGTTGTTTTGTAGATTCATTGGGATTTTCTGTATATGGAATCATGTCATATTTAAATAGAGATACCTTTACTTCTTTCTTTCCAATTTGGATGCTTATTACTTTTTTTTCTCACCTAATTACCAGGCTAGGACTTACAGTACAGTGTTTCATAGCTGTGGTGAAAATGGGAAGTCTTGCCTTGTGCCTGACTTGAGGGAGAAAGTTTTCAGTCTTTCACCACTGAGTATGATGTCAGCTGTGGGTTCTTCACAAATACCCCTTATCACAGTAAGGAAGTTCCTTCCTATTTCTAGTTTGAGTGTTTTTCTCATGAAAGGGTCTGGAATTTTATAAAATGCTTTTTTGCCTCTCTTCATATGATTATGTGGTTTGTTTCTTTTGTTATATTAACATGATATATTACATTGATTGTCTTATGTTGAACCTGGTCCTCCATTCTTGAAATAAATCTCATTTGGTCTGAGTGAATAATCCCTTAATGTGTTGTTGTGTTCTGTTTGCTAGCACTTTCTGGAGAATTTTGCATCTGTATTCATAAGGGATGTCTGTCTGTAGTTTTCTTATGGTGTCTTTGTGGGGGTTTAATATCAGGGTAATTCTGGCCTCATAGAATGTGTTAAGAAGCATTCCCTCCTTTTCTATTTTTTGCAAGAGTTTGAGTAGCATTGGTGTTAATCATTTTTCAAGTGTTTCGTAGAATTCATCTGCCATCTGATTTTGGACTTTCTTAGAGATTTGGGTTACTAATTCAATCTCTGTTTGTACAAATCTGTTGAGATTTTCTACTTGTTCTTGAGTCACTTTCGGTAATTTTTGTTATTTCTAGGAATTTGTAGCCCGTGGATTATGTAATTTGCTCCTGGTGTTCTCTTATAATCCTTTTAATTTCCTTAAGGCGCTAGTAATGTCCATACTTTTATTTCTGATATTATTTATTTGTGTCTTTTTTGTTTAATAATTATTTCCTTTTAATTGAGGTATTATTGATATACAATATCATATTGCTTCAGGTGTACACCTAGTGATTCGACTTTTATGTACACTGTGAAATGATCACCACTAGTCTAGTTACCATCTGTCACACACAATTAATGCAGGATTGCTGACAATACTCCCATGCTGTGCATTGCAGCCCCATCACTTACTTATTTTATAGCTGGAATTTTTACTTCTTAATTCCTTTCACCTATTTTGGCCCCTCTACCAAGACTCTTCCCCTCTGGCAACCACCAGTATAGTCTCTGTATCTGTGAGTCTCAGGTTTGTTTTGTCTTTTAGGTTCCACATATAAGTGAAATCATGTGGTGTTTGTCTTTCCCTCTCTGACTTATTTCCTGAGCATAACCCCACGATCTATCCATGCTGTTACAAATGGAGAGATTTCTTTCTTTTTTAATGACTGAGTGGGATTCCATCATGTGCGTGCATGCGTGCATGTGTGTGTACACATCACATCTTTATCCATTCGTCCATCAGTGGACGTTTAGCTAGCTTCTGTATCTTGGTCATTGTAAACAATGTTGAAATTAACATGGAGGTGCATATAGCAAATTAGTGTTTTTGTTTTCTTTCAAATAGATACCAAGGAGTGGAATTGCTAGATCGTATGGTAGTTCTATTTTTAGGTTTGTTTGGGTTTTTTTTTAGGAAACTCCATACTGTTTTCCATAGTGGCTGCACCAATTTACTCACCCACCAAGAGTGCAAAAGGGTTCCCTTTCTACACATTCTTGCCAACACTCGTTTGTGGGGTTTGGGTTTTGTGTGTGTGTGTGTGTGTGTCTTTTTGATAATAGTTGACAGATGGTATCTCACTGTGGTTTTAATTTGTATTTTCTTGATGATGAGTGATATTGGGCATCTTTTCCTGTGTCTGTTGGCCATCTGTAGGTCTTTTTTTGAAAATTGTCCATTCAGGTCTTCTGCCCATTTTTTAATCAGATTGTTTGGGTTGTTTTGGTGTTGAGATGTATAAGTTCTTTATATCATTTGCAAATATCTTCTCCCACTGAGGAAATATTATAATTAAAACATAAAGTTGTTTTATGTTTTATGTTTTGTTTTGTTGTTGATTTCCTTCACTGTGCACAAAGCTTTTCATTTGGATGTAATCCCAATAGTTTATTTTTGCTTTTGTTTCCTTTGCCTTAGGAGACACATCTATAAAAATGTTGGTATGGCCAGTGTCACAGAGATTACTGTCTGTGGTTCTCTTCTGGTTTTTTTTTATGGTTCCAGGTCTCACATTTAGGTCTTTAATCCATTTGGAGTTTATTTTTGTTCATGGTGATGGAAAGTGGTCCAGTTTCATTCTTTTACATGTAGCTGTCCAATTTTTCCAGCACATTGAATGAAGAGACTGTCTTTTCCCCATTATATATTCTTGTCTACTTTGTCATAGATTAATTGACCACATAAGTGTGGATTAATTTCTGGGCTCCCTGTTCTGTTTTATTTATGTGTCTATTTTTGTGCCAGTACCATACTGTTTTGATTACTGCAGCTTTAGAATACAGCTTGTAGTGTGGAATTGTGATACCTCTAGCTTTGTTGTTCTTTCTCAAGATTACTTTGGCTATTCAGGGTCATTGTGGTTCCATATAAATTTTAGGATTGTTTGTTCTAGGTTTGTGAAAAAATTGTATTGGTATTTTGATAAAGATCACATCGAATCTTTAGATTGCTTTGGGTAGTATCAACATTTTAACAGTATTTGTTCTTCCAATTCATGACTATGGAATATCTTTCCACTTAAGTGTCATCTTCAATTTCTTTCATCATTGTTTTATAGTTTTCAGAGTATGGGTCTTTTACCTCCTCGGTTAAGTTTAATCCCTAGGCATTTTATTCTTTTTGGTGCAGTTACAAATGGTAGGGTTTTTTTTTTTTATTCCTCTTTCGCTACTTCATTATTAGTGTATAGAAACACTATTTCTTGGTATTAATTTTGTATCCTGCAACTTGACTGAATTCATGTATTATTTCTGATAAGTGTTGGTGGAATCTAGGATTTTTTATGTATAATGTCATGTCTTTTACAAATAGTGCCTTCCTTTCTACCAGTATGGATGCCTCTTACTTCTTTTTCTTGTCTGATTGCTGTGGCTGGGACTTCCAGTACTAGGCTGAATAAAAGTGGTGAGAGTGGCTGGCCATCCTTGTCTTGTTCTTGATTTTAGGGAGAAAGCTCAACTGAGAGTTATTTTATGGCTTCTTTTCAGACTAACCTTCATCCAGGATGGTTTCTGTCAATTTATTGTCTTTTTAATGGACCAAGTTTTTATGTTTCTTTACATGCCTTGTGATATTTGTTGAAAATGGGGCATTTGTAAAAACAGCCACCTTTCCCAGTCTTTACAAAGCTGCTCTGTCACGGGGTTGTTCCTCACTGATTAGTGGGGTCTCCTCTCTGAGATGAAAGTTTAACATCTTCTCAGGTTTTTTCTGGGCAATGCATCTTGACTGGGCTTTCACAGTTTGACTTTCACCATTCCACTGGCTACACAGCTTAACTTAGTTTCCTAAAAATTCCTCCTACCCTAGTGTTTCCCTCAGGCTATATATGGTCTTAGTCTTAGTTTCCTAAAAATTCCTTAGTCTTAGTCTCAGTTTCCTAAAAATTCCTCCTACCCTAGTGTCTCCCTCAGGCTATATATGGTCTGTTGCTTGAATTCATCCATAAGGTCTGGTTTTGGGCTTTTGTGGGTCTGTAGTCTCCCTGAAGCCTTCACAAGAAGTGCCTGACTCTTTTCCCACCTGAGATCTGAGTTTGGTGGAACGGACACCGGTCCTGCAGGCAGCCCCCAGGCAAGCTAGAAGGTAGCAGACAAGGTCTTCTTGGGTGCCAGCTCTGACCTGAAGCTAAAAACTGTCTTCTGCTCTCCCGCATCCATATGTCTAGCCCTGACTCCAGACACACCACATCCCAGTTCATATGTTGTGTTCCTGGATGAGGACCAGTGGGATTTTTCCCCCCATTTCTTCCAGAGATATCATTATAGTATTTAGAATTTTTAAAGTAGTGATTTGAATATTATGGCTCATTTTAAAAAGTCAATTGTTACTGTCCTTTTTAAATTGCTGTCCTTTTTAAAATTTAAGTTACTGTCTTTATCGGGTATCTTTCTTTGGAGTGAAAAACCTCTCCTAAAACCCTTTGGTGTTAATAGCGCAAAAATGTAAATAATTATACTTTGGCTGATGCTTTTAAAAACCACACTGGATTTTGTTCAGGTTCCAGGAAGAAGAGGAAAGGTAGATATTTGTGTTTTAAATCCAAAGTGTATCACTCTTAGTGAACTATATGGACAACTGGACCCTAACACTATGGAATGGACTGATGGATTATTATCAAGCACAGTTCGAAATTATGTATATTCTAATACTGCAAGGCACTCAAAAAAAGACAGCGATCTTGGACTGAAATCAAGAATCTCGGATGCATCTAATGTAAGTTAATATGGAAGGATTATTATTATTTGACTCTGTGGATTACTTCATTGATTAAAAATTGGTATTTAAGCATTATTAGATACTTACCAGTATAAAAGTAAATTTAAAAGTTATTATAATCAGTTTTTAAAAAGAAAAATTATAAGCTCTGAAAAACAACAGAAAATATGTCATTGCGTTTTAAAATGGTTGGGAAACAATAAAATGAAAGATACTTGCTTTTCAAGGAACACAGGGGATTAGGTGTTAGTGGGGGTTGCTCTAGTGAATCTAGCACCACCAGGACACCTTACAAATTGATGAGCTACGAAAACACTTCAGTGGAAAAGCGAATAAAGCTTTTGATACGAAGTTCATCGTAGAATAAACATAAATAGCAAAAAACTTTTGAAGACTTGTATTCTCATTAGTTATAGAGCTTACTAGTAAATTTCATTAGCCAAACTATATTAACAGAAAAATGACATTTAGAACCAAACAGATAAGCAGAGTTGGTTTTTTTTTTAAGTTTTTACTTAAATTGTAGTTAACATAGTATAATATTAGCTTCAGGTTACAATATTGTGATTCAGAACTTCCATACGTCACCTGATGCTCACGCTCACAGGTGCACTCCTTAATCCCTGTCACCTGTCTCACCCACTGTCCTACCCACCTCCCCTCTGGTGACCAGCAGTGTGTTTTCTGTAGTCAAGAGTCTGTTTCTTGGTTTGTCTCTCTCTCCCTCTCTTTTTTCCCCCTTTGCTCATTTGTTTTGTTTCTTAAATACTACATATGAATCACGTATAGATTGTTGAATCACTATGTTATAGACTGAAACTAATGTAACACTGTATGTTAACGACACTGGAATTAAAATAAAAAAAGAACAATATTGAGTCTTCTAATCCATAAAAGTATTTATATCATGGACACACACACACACACACACACACACACACCTGTATATTCTGGATACAAGTCCCTTATCAGGGACTATGATTTGCAAACACTTTCTTTCATTTTGTGGGTTGTCTTTACTTTCTTGAAGGTATCTTGTGAAACACCAAAGTTTTCAACCCTGATGAAGTTCAATCTACTTTTTACCTTGTCACTTGTTTTTTGTTTTTGTTTTTTTTTTGATATCATAGTTTTAAAAAGCTTTGTATAATTCAAGGTCACAAAGACTTTCTTTTAAGTTTTATTCTAAGAGTTTTATAGTTTTAAGTTTTACATTTAGGTCTTTAGTCTATTTTGAGTTGATTTTTTGTGGACAGTACAAGGCAGGGATCCCAGTTCAGTTGTTCCGGAATTATTTGTTGAAAAGACTATTCTTAAAAAAAAAAAAAAAAAAAGACTATTCTTTCCCCCATTGCTTGTATTGTCTTGTCACCCATGTCAAAATCGCTGATCATAAATGTAGGGATTTATTTCTGGACTCATAGTTCTGTTCCATTCATCTTCATATCTGTCCTTATGCTAACGCCACACTTGAAAACTAGAGCTTTGCCCTGAGTTTTGAAATAGAAAATTAAAGTTGATTTTAAGACCTTGGCAAACTGATTCTGTAACGTATATAGAAGAACCAAGGGCCATGACATTCCCGAATTTAAAAAAAGGGAAGAATTTGGGTGATGAGATCTGCCAGATGTCAAGAATTATTGTAAAATTAGGGGAAAACAGTGTGCTCTTGGTGCAGAAAAAGATGGCAGTTCTGGGCTATTAAGTACCTGTGACATAATGTAAACATGTACGTCAATTTCATAGGGAAATTGACAAATGCAAAGCTAGTGTGAGATTTTATTACATCTTCCTCAGTAATTGACAGAGAAGGAACATGATACAGTTCACTAATTATACCAGTTAGAAATGGAAATAGGAACAATTCTAACAGTGATGCCACTATGAAAACTATATTGGAAAAATGTACAAGAAAGGAACTTGTCATAGCAGGATGGCAGGGACGGGGGCAGGGGAGGGTGGCAGGGATGCCTGTGCAGTTGGCAAAAATGGAATAAATGGAAGATATACTCTATTCCTGTATAAAAAGACTTCCATCCTAAAAATGCCAATCTATACCAAATTAATATATGTATATAGTGTCTTTCCAAGCAAAATCCCAATTAAAAAAATCGAATTAAATGATTGTAAAGTTCATTTGGAAGCATAAATGTTCCAAGAGTTTTAAGAAATCTGGGAAGAAAACCATAGTACTTTATATTTCTAAAATGTTATTACATTTTAGAAACATTTAACATTTTAGTGTGTTACCCCCAAATTTTAAAACTACTGTGAAGGAGGGTCTAGGAAAAATATATACTGAAATATCAACAGTTTCTTTATAGATGGTGGGAATTCAGAGAACATTTGCTTTTTTGCTTTATGGCATTATTTTAATGCTGAACAACAAACATGTACTAACTGGAAAAAAAAACAAAGAATTTTCTAGAAGAAAATGGCCTGTACTCACAACTCAGCTCAGCCACCCTGTGCTGGTTACAGGGAGGTCTTTCAGCCACAGAATGTGTGCCTTTTCTATTTTAGTACTCAGCATAGTGACGTGTTTGAGTTGGAAAGTGTGATGAAATAAACATTATTGATTACCTGTTTTAGGTTTTCAAACTTGATTCCTCTGATATAGCAGATATTGACGATAATATTTCTAAGAAGGAGATGGAGAAAGATGTTAAAATCCCAGAAAGTCAGAGTAAGTGTTACTATTAAATTCAGTAAAGATGATTCATTAACAGGGAAGAAACTGAACAAATGAGCTGAATCTATATCTTTAAAAACGTTGATGTTTGTTCCTATGCTATTTACTTTTCCCTCACTTAAAATTTATATACGTGCGTATTTACCACATGTTATGCCATCCTACCTACATACATAATCATGGCGCTGAAGTGGTAGGTCGTGCACGGCCCTTTCAGCTTATAAACGGACATTAATATCTCACAAGAACCAAGCAGACGTTCAAGTAGAGAGAAGTCTTGGGTGGAAGCCTGCGGACGCTCCCAGCCCAAATAACACAGCCCATACACACGCGTCTGAACAGAACTAGGCATCCATCGCGTGCTGCTTTGTGGCGTGGGTGTGCGGTGCGGGGTGCGAGGAGGCGGGGCACGGAGAGCGTGTGGTAAGGCGCCTGCTCCGGAGGAGGTGAGCGTCCCGGCCGGAGCCCCATCAGCTCACTGCTCCGGGCTGAGCCTCGAGCACCGCAGGCACCAGCCGGACGCTTATGTTCCAGGCCCGGAAAGAGACTTCTGCTCTTGCTTGTCCTGATTCAGAATTCCTGAATGTCTGTGTGTCCCTCTCCTGCATTCAGGTTGGGGAGGGTGGTCTGCGGGCAGAGCAGGTGCCTTCCGGGGACCTGGAGGCAAGTATGGCAGCTGCTGACTTGGCATCCCGGCCTCTTGGCCCCGGCTCTGGGATCCTTTAAAGTCCTTCAGGCGGCTAACTATTTTTCGTCTGCACGGTGACCCACACGCTCCTCCCCTGTCTTGACCGACAGATTTCCTAGAACTGAGGAGCAGGTTGGCGCGTGTAGAACATGGAAAGAGGAGCCAGTGGGGCCACAGCGCAAACAACTCTATTTGTCTGCTTCCCTTCTCTGTCCCCCAGAGGCAGCATGTCCAGAAAGTATCCTGGGTGGAAGGGGAGCTCACCAAGCACATGATTATGGGAAAGACAGATCCAGGGTCTTGCTCTTCTCCGAATGTAAGGGCCGACTACACAAGCAGCAATCAGAGAACGTGGGCCAGGTTTGAAGAGTGGTTAAGCCTGTGGTCCGAGTAGTTATTTCTACCTAACATGTTAGAGACTACACATGAACACATTCACTCTGCTGTTCTCTAGGGTGTCATTTTTCACCTTGTTAGAAAATATTTTCCAAACAAAATAGGGAATTTGTAAAATTGTAACACAAGAAGACTGAGATACTCTGTTACATTAAAAATATTTCTCTCTCCAGACCACGATTGGCAGTGGATTATTTTGGATGGTCCAGTGGATACGTTTTGGGTAGAAAATCTAAACTCCATGCTGGATGATACTAGAACACTGTGTCTGGCAAACAGTGAGCGAATAGCCTTAACTAGTAACATACGAGTGGTTTTTGAGACGGACAGTCTCTCTCAGGCCAGTCCTGCAACCGTCAGCCGGTGTGCGATGGTCTACATGGTAAGTTCCCAAAAACAAACGTGTTAAGGAAAACGTGTTGTTTAGGGTAATAAGGGTAATAACTAGTCATTACCTACAGCGTTCCTGATGATGGTTTTATGATTACCTCTGGACCTGGCAGGGTTTTGTGTCCCCTCAAGTCTCCTAACCCAGGAGTGAAAGGAGCGTAATCCCTGTTTAAATGAGGACGACCCGGTAATTGGGGTGGCAGGTGTCCCACAACTGTGAGTGGTGCTTTCGATGGACAGCACAGGCTGCTGGTGACTTGTCTTTCCCACGGAGGAGAGACACCTTTCCTCACCTGCCTGTGACCCTGAGGGCCCGTGAAGTATATTTTGCCAAGACAGTGGTGGGGGATGGAAGGCACACAAAGATTAAGTGTCTTCTCTCCATGAAATTAATCATTAGCCACGGTTGGCCCTGTGTTCTGATCCGCTGAACGGATCTTAGCTGTAATGAAGCTAAGAACAGCGCTGCTTTTCTGGCTAAGCCACTCCCCTTGCCGGGGACACGTAACCTCCCCCCCAACCCCTCCCTACACACAGTTCCCCACCACATGTTGTCTTGTAAGACCAGGGTTAAAACCATAAGTCGTCTCAGAGACAGGTCCTTCTTCAAGGTCTTGATCAGCTGCCCTTTGATGACTGATGATGCTGTGTTTTGCTGGGGGCGGAGGTGAAGTAAAGATAGTAAGGAGGAGGATGGACGCCTCATTTTTCTTTACTTACGTAAAATTACCTTGTGCTTTATATTGTTAGGATCCTGTTGATCTGGGATGGGAGCCCTATGTCAAGTCGTGGCTGTTGAAAACTTCTAAAATTATGAGTCAAACAGGAGTGAGTTGTCTTGAATTGTTGATTAAAAATAGCGTCACAGACGGACTACAGTTTATAAAGAAGCATCAGAAATGTCAGCCGTTTCCTGTACAGGACCTAGCAGTGGTCACAACTCTCTGCAGGATTCTTGATGCCTTCTTTGAGTTCATGAGTGAAAATGGAGGCTTTGGAAAATGTGAGCTTTTTCCCCTTCTGAGTCATATCAATGGTCTTGTGTGTCACTTAATCAATGCTAACTATTTATCACCTTCTATTAAATTTTACAAGAGAAAACAGAGAAAGGAAGACCAGGAATTTTCAGTCTATTTGAACCAGACACACACATGGAAGAAACTAAAAATCACTAACAAAGGGGCATATCAGTGACATAAACTAATGTCGTACATATGTTGGTGGGTCACATGGAAAACGAGGATAAGGAATTCCAAGAGGGTCTTTCTGAGGGAAGAATGCTTTGCTTGTTTGTTGGTTTTAAGGATTCTTAGAGATGGAAATAATGGAGGGAAGTGTGTCCAGGATCCTCGGCAAAAGCTGTAATCATGCACAGGTGTAAACCTGGAGAGTAGTAAAACGTGTTGGGTGAGAGCAAAAGATTCCGGAAATAGTGCGGCATTATTGCTAACAGCACGGCCCCTGGAGTCAGAAGCCTGCCTCCCAAGACCAGTTCCATTGCTTCCCGAGGAGATGGCTAATTAGGCCAGGCTCCCAACGCTGTCTCCAAAACCCAATTCTGGATCCCCCAAACTAACAGAAATGGTAAGAAGCCCCTGGGGTGACAAGAGGGTAAGGTCCCACGCGGGGAGCACGGTAGGTCCAAGAGGAAGAGAGCCGGATACCACGAATGGGCGAACATTTAGGTTGGCCTCTCCCCTTCTCGTGGTTTCCTTGTAGCTTCCCTCAGCGGCTGACCTTTCGTAGTCCCGTTTTCACCGGGAAGTTCTTTCAGGGCCTCAGGGCCCCAGGTCCATTCAAGAGTCTAATCCTGCTGCCTTCCTTCTCTTGCACAAAGTCCACCCTCCTGGATCACTCATAAAAGCCCGGTTCTGCCGCAGCCTGTACTGGGTGGCACACCCCGGGGCGCAGTGGGTGGTGCGTGTGCATTTACTCCTCTGACTTTCTTCTTTGTGTCTGATTCTGAGGGAGCGCCCCACCCCCTTTTTATAGCTCAGCTGTGGTTAGCTCTTGTTAGGATAGTTTTTCTCCACACTTATGTGTTTGTGGTGGTAGGTAGCCGTCTATTTCTGGCTGATTTGCCACATTAATGAGATTCAGTAAATTGGAAAACCTATTTGAGATGGATAATTTTGAAGTGAAATATAAATTTTCCCAAGTGATCTTTAAAAAAGGAAAAATCTGATAGAAAGTTGAATTTTTTTAACATTTATTTTTGAGAGAGAGAGAGAGAGAGAGGGAGGGAGACACAGAATCTGAAGCAGGCTCCAGCCTCCAAGCTGTCAGCACAGAGCCCGATGCGGGGCTGGAACTCACGAACGGTGAGATCATGACCTGAGCCGAAGTCGGACGCTTAACTGACTGAGCCATTCAGGTGCCCTGAAAGTTGAATTTTTAAAAGGCTTCTCCCACCCTCCCAAAAATACTGAGCCAAGCTCATTAAATTTTGTTGGTAAATTTCACCAAGCTTTTGCAGAACAAATTATCTTTATAGAATCTGTTCAAAAGAATAGAAAAAGAAGGAAAGCTACACAACTTGTTTTATGAAGTTCGTATGCAGTTGATGCCCAAACCAGACAAGGTGATACAGAATGGACAATTATAGACCAAGTCTGTTCATAAATGTGGATGCTGAGATTATAAAAAAAAAATACTAGAAAACTAGGGGGACTAAAGATACACCACGACAAAGTAGCTTTGCCTTCAGCATGTAAGAATGATTTAACGTGACAATTATCTGTCAGAATAACTTGCCAAATAAGCCTATCAAAAGAAAGAAACTATGTCATTATTTCAATAAATGGGAAATACGTTTAAATAACATTGTACAACTTATATGTTAAAAGACACTTGGTGGGGTGCCTGGGTGGCTCAGTTAATGGACTTCAGCTCAGGTCATGATCTCACGGTTTGTGGGTTCAAGCCCCGCGTTGGGCTCTGTGCTGACAGCTCAGGGCCTGCAGCCTGCTTTCAGATTCCCTCTCTCTGGAGCCTGCTTCCCTCTCTCTGACCCTCCACCCCCCCCAAAAAAAAAAATAAATAAACATCAAAAAAATAATAAAAGATACTTGGCAATCCAAAAAAAGATAACTTACTTTTTTTTTTTTTTTTAATGTTTATGTATTTTTGAGAGAGACAGAGACAGAGTGTGAACGGGGCAGGGGCAGAGAGAAAGGGAGACAGAATCCGGAGCAGGCTCCAGGCTCTGAGCAAGCTGTCAGCACGGAGCCTGATGCGGGGCTTGAACCCACAAACCGCGAGATCATAACCTGAGCGGAAGTCGGACGCTCAACCGACTGAGCCACCCAGCCGCCCCAGAAAGATAACTTTCTTAACCCTTGGCTTTTTCTATTAAAAACCTACAGTAAACATTTTCAGCAGTAATCATTAGATGCATTCCTATCGATTCAGAACCTTGGGAGTTTCTTGGGTGAATCTGAAACTGGCACCCACGCCTGGAAGGTGAGGAGAGACCAAAGAAAGAGGCAGACTAATCCAGATTGGGAGCTGGCAGCGTTTTCTTTTTTGTAACTGAAGCAGAGTTAACAGACAGCATTGTTAGTTTCGGGTGCAGTACAGTGATTCAACCTTTCTGCACCTCACCCTGTGCTCAGCATGATGGGTGTTCTCTTAGTTCCCTTCACCTGTTCCATCCATCCCCCACCCAGCTCCCCTCTGGCAACCACCAGTTTGTTCTCTGTTTTTAAGGGTCTGGGGTTTTTTTGTTTTGTTTTGTTTTTTGTTTGTCTCTGTTTGTCTTTGTTCATTTGTTTCTTAAATTCCATGTATGCTCGAAATCATATGGTATTTGTCTTTCCGACTGATTTCACTTAGGATGATGCCTTCTAGGTCCCTCCATGTCATTCCAAATGGCAAGATTTCATTCTTTTTCATGGCTCAGTAACATCCCACTACACACACACACACACACACACACACACACACACCACTTCTTTATCCATTCATCTGTTTTTTGTAAGTTTTTACTTAGATTTCAGATAGTGAACATACAGTGTTATATTAGTTTCGGGTGCACAGCACAGTGATCCAACACTTCCCTGCATCACCCGGTGCTCATCACAAGTGCCCTCCTTAATCCCCATGTCCTATCTCCCCCGTCCCCCACCACCTCCCCTCTGGTGACCATAAGTGTGTTCTCTAGAGTTAAGAGTCTGTTTGTTGGTTTTCCTCTCTCTCTCTTTTTTTCCTTTTGCTCATTTGTTTTGTTTCTTAAATTCCACATATGAGTGAAATCATATGGTATTTGTCTTTCTCTGACTTACTTTGCTTAGCATCATACTCCCTAGCTCTGTCCACATGATTGCAAATGGCAAGATTTCATTCTTTTTATGGCTGAATAATATCCCATTGTATATATATACACCACATCCTCTTTATCCATTCATCAGTCACTGGGCACTTGGGCTATTTCCATAACTTGGTTATTGTAGATAGCGCTGCTATAAACATAGGATTGTATGTCTCCCTTTGAATTAATATTTTTGTATCCTTTGGGTAAATACCTAGTAGTGCAATTGTTGGGTCATAGGGTAGTTCTATTTTTAACTTTTCAAGGAACCTCCACACTGTTTTCCAGAGTGGCTGCTGCACCAGTTTGCATTCCTACCAAAAGTGCAAAAGTGTTCCCCTTTCTCCGCATCCTCACCAACATCTGTCCTTGCCTGAGTTGTTAATTTTAGCCATTCTGACAGGTGTGAGGTGGTATCTCCTCATGGTTTTGATCTGCATTTTCCTGATGATGAGTGATGTTGAGCATCTTTCCATGTGTGTGTTGGCCATCTGGATGTCGTCCTTGGGAAAAATGCCTGTTTATGTCTTCCGCCCATTTTTAATTGGATTATTTGTTTTTTGGGTATTGAGTTAGATCAGTTTCTTATATATTTTGGATACTAATCCTTTATTTGCAAATATCTTCTCCCATTCTGTAGGTCACCTTTTAGTTTTATTGATTGTTTCCTTCTCTGTGGAGAAGCTTTTTATGTTGATGAAGTCCCAGTGGATTATTTTTGCTTTTGTTTCCCTTGCCTTAGGAGACTTATCTAGAAATAAGTTGCTACAGCTGAGGTCAAAGAGGTTACCAACTATGTTTTCCTCTAGGATTTCTATGGTTTCATGTCTCACACTTATGTCTTTCATCTATTTTGAATTTATTTTTATTTTGGTGTAGTTCCATTCTTTTGCATGTAGCTGTCCAGTTTTCCCAACACCATTTGTTAAAGAGAGTGTCTTTTTTCCATTGGATATTCTTTCCTGCTGTGTCAAAGATTAACTGACCATAGCGTGTGGATTCATTTCTGGGTTTTCTGTTTCATTCCACTGATTTATGGATGGACACTTGGGTTGTTTCCGTATCTTGGCTATTATAAATAATGCTGCAAGAAACATACGGATGCTGTATCTTTTTGAATTAGGGTTTTCAGTTCTGTTTAGGTAAATACCCAGTAGTGGACTTCTGTTTTCAATTTTTTGAGGAACCTCCCTACTGTTTTCTACAGTGGCTGCGCCAGTTTGCACCCACAGCGGTCCAGCACAGACCTCATCTGTCAGTTTCCTTGCCTATAAAAACCGCCTGCTTCTGCTGCTACAGTTTAGTAAGCTAGGGAACTAAGAGATGACGTTTGTCTTGGGCAGCTATGAGTAGGTCTCCACACCTGCTTTCCAGAGTTTTAAAAGTTTATGTAGAGGCCTTCATGAGGTTTGGTAACGTACATAGTCCAGATGGCGTCAACACGTTGCTGTCTCAAGGCCGCGTCCTTGAAATGGCTCCGAGTGGAGGAAGCGGGCAGAACATCCATCCCCAGGACAAGGGAGGGGAAGGAACCTCTGATTACCTCCATCCAGCTTAGAGGTCACCAGCAGTCATGTCTTCTCGATGACTTCCTTCACCATTTTATCTCCTGCGATGGGTTTTTTACAATCTTAATTGCCCTCTCTTCCACAATGTGCCCTGAGTGGTCGGCATGGGGTCTCAGCAGCATGGAGATGGCTCGTTTGGTGGTTATCTGGCTGCACTGGGGCAGGTACCACAGCAACAATACAGGCACATTCAGGAGAAGACACAGATGAAGATAATGATTCCCAAAATAAGCAACAATGTTTGTTTCCATTCAGAGCCCCGTGACCCAAACCACTGATTTATCAAGTGCCCGAGGTTGGGGCTGGGATCATTAACACCTTCACTTGTGGGTTCATGTGACTTTATGATACATTAACAGACTCATCAGGTATGAACACATAATATTTTGCCTGTATAATAGTATGGGGGCCTCCTTGTTAGACAGTAATCATGTCCAAGGCCGTCTTATTTTGGAAGACAGCTTTTCTCATTAGAGATATTTTCGGATTCAGTAAAGATGGGCTTTGTTGGCTCTCATTTGAGGCTTGCTGAACGGATTTGGTGGCTTCTGTGTGTGCTGTGGTGCCCTCCAGGCCGGTGGAGGAAAAAAGATGACAGCCACGCGAAAACAGGACGTGCCCACCTTGCCTTGGGGTGAGAGAGGTCGACAGCTTTAGAAACCTGACTCGGTTGTGCACACCATACCTGTTGGCCAGGGGCGGGAGCTCCTCTGTTCCAGTGGGATGACTCATTGCAAGTCCTAGAAGATAATGTCTTCCCAGGCACGATGGGGCTGGGATGTTTCCTGTGATTTTACGTCTTTATGCTACCGGGTGTTTGGGCTGGGGTCCGCAGTCTGGCCCGTGGGGCAGTGGACTCTGACTCTTCACACGTCTTAAAGCCTGGGCGGTACTTCAGTCTACCTGGCCAAGGAGATTTTACTCGTTAGTAATTCAGTCTGCCGCTTTATATTTTTTTCAGTTAACCTTTCTGCTTGCAGAAGATACTGGAAGGTGCATCCTGCATTTAGTGTGGTGTTCTTTCGCCTAGTCTTGTATATCATGACCTTTAAAATGTGGCCCTCAGTCATTGTTCTGTTCAACAAGGGCATTGGTATAAGGGGCTCAGCTTCTTTAGTCCCCTCACGACAATAGCCGGGCTTGCATGGCAGTAGGGGAAAGCTTGGGTGAGACCCCATGTGGCGTCCAGACCAAATAGGACATGTTTAGAACCCTCGCTCAGAGGGAGGAGTTCAACATAACCAGTGTGCTAATTCTTGATACCAAAGCTTATTTTTCCTTAGGCCGATTAAATAGAGATCTTTTATAAATTAATTTTGACAATATAATCTGGAGGTACAAAAATGTTGTTTATAGAGAGCATATACCCAGACACATACATACACACCCAGACAGCTACAGAGACCCTATAGCTTTAATAATAAAATGCACCCAGGAATCTGGTAAAACCCACTAGTTTATAAATAACAGTTGAGCTCAGACCGTGTCTGTGGCAGATGGGGCAAGTTAAGGTTTCCCGACCGAATGGCCAGAGTGTTTTACTGGTATTCGCGGGGAAGACTTAAGGTTTGTGTTTGCCCTTGATGAGTTTCCTCCTGGAGGCTGAGGCCTGGATGTGGGGGAGAAGCTTGTACTGCCCCCTGTATCCACCCTTCTGTTCCTGTCTCAGGTGCGCAGGGGCGGCGTCTCAGTTCTCTCGTGGGGTAATCACATTTTAAAGACACGATCAGATTTCCATTTTCAAGGGACAGAGAGAAAATGTAAGTTTTCCTCCTAGGACTTTTGGGGTGTACTTCTGTATTAGCAGACGTCCGGGGTAGTCGCTGTTTAAAATCTGTCTTCATATTAGGGTCAGATGACATGGGGCACTTCATCTGCTCCGTTGTCCAGCCGAACGTCCTCCCCTCTGCTGCCCTCATTTTGTCCGTGATTCCCCCTCTTAGATTCCCCATCAGGATATGTCCGAGGGCTCGGGCCGTGACGGGTGGCACTTGGGCCCTCCTCGTTCCGTAAAACCAGCAGACGGAAGAGGGGGCAGACAGGTGCACATCTCGTTCTCACCTCGGTTCTTCTCACTTCCTAACCCGAACTCCAGACCCCGCTCGGGCGTCAGTGGCCAGCCCCTCACGGCAGCCACCGGCGCCCTTCTCTGCTGCGCCGTGCTACCGTGTGTCCTCAGCTCACATCCGACTCAGGGGCCATCCCTCCCTGTGCAGAGGTTCGTGGCTAGCCTGGGACTTCCCCTCGTGGATGCCTTGTTCCCAAGTCGAGTTTCTTTTGTCCCCTGACAGTTGTAGGTTTGCTTCCCGGGTGGAGTTCAAATTGGCCCCTATACGCGGAGGCAGGGAGACACCCAAGAGGCCACTCCAGGTTGTAGGTGGCTGTGGCGATCAGCAAGAGAGCCTACATACAAGGCTCGTCTTGAAGGACTGCAGGATGAGCGGATCCCCGCACCCACGCACAAGAATCTTAAAAGCTTATACAGAGGCCTTAGTGGGATTCAGTCGTCCTATTCATTCAGGGTGTTCTTGACAACACGTTGCTCTCTCGAGACCACATTCTTGGAATGGCTCCTGGCGTTGGAACAGTGGGCAGCACGTGCACTCCAACGACGGGAGAGGGGTAACAAATGTCCAGTTGCCTGGGTCCAGCTTGTGGCCCAGCCGCGGTCGCGTCCTCTCGATGGCCTCCTCCAACAATTCTGTTAATGCTGCTTTTACTCCTGTTACTATTCAACATGGTCTTGGGGGTGCTAATCAATGTAGCAATAGTTAGAGGGGAAAAAGGAGGTTTCTGAGAAGTAAAAAGGAAGAGGGGCATCTGGCTGGCTCAGTCCGTTAAGTGTCTGACTCTTGATTTTGGCCAAGGTCACACATGAACTCAAGGCTTATGAGTTTGACCCCACGTCGGGCTCCGAGCTGGCAGTACAGACCCTGCTTGGGATTCTCTCTCTCTCTCTCTCTCACTCTCTCTCACTCTCTCTCACTCTCTCTCACTGCCCCTCCCTCGCTCATGCTCCCTCTCAAAAATAAACATTAAAAAAACAGAAAGAGACAAAACTATTACTGTATGCAGAGGCTATAGTCCTATTCATTATTAAAAAAAAAAAAAAAGAAAAATCAGCAGTTGATTAGAATTGGAGATTACAGCGAAGTCACCAGATGTTAAATCAGTGGGCAAACATCAGTAGTGTACTTACCACCAAGTTTCATAAAAATATCCCTCTATATTTTATAACCTGGTTATGAAATATATTTTGTTATAACCTATACTTTTTAACCTTGTTAGAGTTTTATTTTTAGCTTAAATTATCAACAGTGTAAAAAGAAAACCTCAGACTGGGAGAAATTATTTTCAAATCACATTATCTGCTAAGGAGTTAATATCCAGAATATATAAGGAATTCCTGCAACTTAACAAAAACCCAAACAACCTAATTAAGTTTATTTATTTATTTTGAGAGAAAGAAAACAGGGGGTAGGGGCAGACAGAGAGGGGTGCAGAGGACCTGAAGCAGGCTCCGAACTGTCAGCACTGAGCCCGACGTGGGGCTCGAACTCACGAACCGTGAGATCGTGACCCGAGCCGAAGTCAGACACTTAACCCACTGAGCCACCCGAGCACCCCAAACAACCTAATTTAAAAGGAGGTGAAAGACCTGAATAGACCTTTCTCCAAAGAAAATATGCAAATGGCCAACAAGCAAATAAAAAATGCCCGACATCACTAATTATTAAAGAAATGCATGAAGGCAAACCCACAGTGAGATACCACTTCATAGCCGCTAGGATGGCGATTATAAAATTTTTTGAAAATCAGAAGATAACAGATTGGGGCATGGATGTGGAGAAATTGGAACTCTTGTGCACTGTTGATGACCATGTAGAATGAGGCAGCCGCTATGGAGAACGGTATGGCTGTTCCTAAACAGATTGGACATAAAATTATCACTTGACCCAACAATTCCACTTCGGAGTATATATGCAAAAGACCTGAAGCAAGGACTTGAACAGATATTTGCACACCCGTGTTCACAACAGTGCGATTCATAATAACCAAAAAGTGGAAACCACCCAGTGGTGCCTTGACAGAAGAATGGATATTCTTCAGCCACCAAAAGGAATTCTGACACATGCTACAACATGGATGACCCTGGGGGACAGTATACTAAGTAAAATAAGTCACAAAAGGACACAATTGTATGAATCCACTTATATGAGGTACCTGGAAAAGGCAAATGCACGGGGACAGAAAGTAGACTAGCGATTACCAGGGTCTGGGAGAAAAGGGAATGGGGAGTTGTTGTGTAAAGGGTGTAGAGTTTTAGTATGAGATGATGGAAAGTTCTAGATATGGATGGTGGAGATGGTTGTGCAAAGCCGTAAACGTACGTAATGCCATTGAACTGTACAGTTAGTGGTCAAAATGGTCAATTTTATGGCATATATTTTACCTAATAAAAAGAGTTTTTTTAATTATTCCCCCAAATTTTTCAGGACTTGATATAAACCCTCAAATATGCAGTGGCATTCCTGCCCTCATAGACCATTCCACACCCTACAATGTATGCGTATACAGAGGATTCTTCCTCCACATTTTCAGCTAACCTAGCGACTGAGACAGGATAGAGGGGAGAGCAGATGTAGAAGTTACCCGAGTCCGGGGATCTTTTCACAACTACTAAAATTTCCAATACACAAAATTCTTAAGAAAATGTTTAACCTTACAGATCATGAAAGGAACATTTCTTTGAAAATAGCATACAATTTTCATCGGATAAGAGATTTTTGAATGAAGAAAACACACCGATAGCTAAATGTATTCACCTATAAACTCTCACAGAAGTTATTTGAGGTATAAATTGATTCAGCCTTTCTTAGTGAACCATCTGGCAATCTATGTTAAAAATATGGGGTGCTTGGGTGGCTCAGTCGGTTGAGCGTCCAACTTCAGCTCAGTTCACGATCTCACGGTTCGAGAGTTGGAGCCCCGTGTCGGGCTCTGTGCTGACAACTCAGAGCCCAGGGCCTGCTTCGGATTCTGTGTCTCCCCCTCTCTCTGCCCCTGCCCCTGCTCACACTCTGTCTCTCTCTCTCTCAACAATAAATAAACATTAAAAAAAATTTTTTTTGAATAGCAAAATACTCTGCCCTAGAATCTCTTATTCTAAGAATTCATTATAAAGAAGTAATAACTGAAGTATATAGATTTATGCACAAGGAGCTTTATTTATAGCAGAATTATTTATAATCCTAAAACAGCAAGAATCTGAATTCCATCAGCAGGAGAAGGACTTCCTGGACTGTGGTGTGGCAATGTCACATTTCACTGGAAAGACATGAAGACGAACTTAAAAAGCAGGATGAGAAGCCAACCCTCTTTCTAAGTTTTGATTTGAGCTTAGATATTAAAGTATTGTATTTAAAAATACTGGAATGACATTGTACTAAATGCCATCATGACATGCATGAGCATTTAATCATTGTTACCCACGTGTGGTGGAATGGTAGAATGGCAGGTTCTACAAGAAGCCTGTATTATGTCAGTATAAAGAAAACAAACATCATAACAACAAAAGTAAGCTAAAGGGAGGAAGAAATAATCGCTCACTCTTTGTGCTCCTGCATGGTGTGCGTGACGGGGACGAGACAGGTGGGTGACAGGAGATGGAAGGAAACCAATACCTCGACCCCGTGCCGAAGATGCACCTGTTTGCTGTTTGTTTCAGCGAATTTAAATCTGTTGTCTGAAAGCGTCCTTCTCTTCATCAGGACCCACGTATTATTTAGTTTGTCACATGCACCACATTACCTGAATGTTCTAGGGTTTCATGTTAGAACAGTCAAACTTACAGAAAAGTTGCTAGAATAGAATGACGAAGTGTGTAGATGTACGCTTCAAATAAGTAAGAAGCATTTCAGACAATGGCAGGTCCGTTCCCTGCTCCTCTTTCCTTCGAAAGGTAGCTCGCACTCTGGTCTGACGAGGTAGCTGTTATGTGCAAGAAAAACCTCTGTGACAGTTCAGAAATGAAACAGTGTTGAATGTTAACCTCGCTAATTAACCAGGTAAATTCTGGGTCTATTGTTCACTGTGGAAAAATACTCTTCCCTTTTTAAGGTGACGATTGGAAGGACGTTTCAACTGGGGAGAAAGATTCTCCACGTGCAAAAGTTTCTGCCAAATTCAAGAATACAGAAGAGAGGTCAGTTATTCATTCAGCAGACATGGTTAAGTACCTTCTGGGTGCCGGACACTCCAATAAGCACAGAATTACTAGGCAATAAACCTGTACCAGTTCTGGAAAGAAGGGGTCGTGTTTGTTTTGTCTGGAGTAGCTGATACACAGTAGGAATTCAGTAAACATTCTCTAAATGAACTGTTTCACAGGACTGGAAATTTCAAATACCGTTGTGTGTGTGTACTGTAGAAGAATGTTTGCCAGTACGCTTCGGTTCAGTGATCTGTTTTTAGGATTTTCATAATTTGTAAATAATTTTATGATAATGCTGAATCCTGAACTATTTTACATGCCTTGAAATCAGGCCCAAGCCCCTGATTCAGCTCCATCACCTTCGGCCCGGTTTCTGTAGAATTTCAGGGTCCACAGACCAGGGTGACCCCGTCAGCCCAGACTGGACGAGACTCTCCCCACACTTACAGCACCTGCCACTAGCCAGGTTGAAGTAAATCAGGCCCTCGGACTTGGTTGAGAGGAGACAGTATGAGTAACTATTCACTTGCTTGTGTATTTCTACATAAAATGGAAAAAGACCAGATCCTCTCCCAAAAGATAGGTAAATCTCAGCTAATAACTTGACCTAAAATAGAAGTGAATCACGTGTACTAAATCAGTGAAACAAAGGTTGACTACAAATCTCTTACACTAATGGTACTTTAAAAATAGTGACAATATTGGGGCGCCTGGGTGGCTCAGTCGGTTAAGTGTCCAACTTCGGCTCAGGTCATGATCTTACGGTTCGTGAGTTCGAGCCTAGCATTGGGCTCTGTGCTGACACCTCAGAGCCTGGAGCCTGCTTCAGATTCTCTGTGTGTGTCTCTCTCTGCCCCTCCCTCATTCACGCTCTATCTCTCTCTCTGTCTCAAAAATAAACATTAAGAAAAATTGAAAAAAAAATATTAACAGTATATAATCTACATGACTTAGCAAAGAAGATTCTACATTAACCTTAAAACATTTATGTCAATACCTAACTGTATCCTAACATTTAATAATGAGACTTGGACATGAAATTGAAATACATCACTGAACTTTCTTCTAAAAATGTTAACCTTCGTCCTTCTACATGCATCTACCCCAGAGCTGAAAGTACATGGTATCTGGAAAAGAATCCTGATAAATTGAAAGTAGTGATTCAGAAGCTCTTCATGTTTGCATTTACGTGGGCGTTTGGAGGCGTTTTACAACATGAAAGTGACCCTGAAGGTGAGACGGTGCTGTATCGGAGCTGTGATCCCAGTTCAGCCGCCAGAGTCACTTACGGCTTTGACAATCTCGTCCGCAAACTGTTTGAAAATAATCCACAAGTAGGTAAGTTCTGGGCGGTGTTCGGGGGAAACTCAGTCGTAATTATGCTCACTTTAGAATGTTAGTTTGAAACTCCGTATGGTTGGGCTCATATTAAAATGCCCGTCTTTGCAAATGTGAGGTGAAAGTCAAAACGTTAATATCCACACTCCAGCCCCATCCTCCCAGGAAAAGAGGTGGAAGGAAATTAGATTCCGGGCTGCTTCTGGTTTCCCAGGAAGCTGTAACACAAGTAAAGCAGAAGAACAGAGGTAGCACCTCAAAACTGTGACCTCAGCCCCGCTGAGCCCTTCGGCTGAACAGCTGGGTCTGTATTCTCCACAGCATCTCCCAGCAGGAACTTCTGCAGAAGGAAATACCAGTTTCATATGGTTTTATTTTATTTTTTAACGTATGTTTAATGTTTATTTATTTATTTAGAGAGAATGAGCAGGGGAAGGGCAGAGAGGGGGGAGAGAGAGAGAATCCCAAGCAGGCTCCACACCATCAGTGCAGAGCCCGACGCAGGGCTCGAACCCATGAACCGTGAGATCGTGACCTGAGCCGAAATCAAGAGTCACACTCTTAACTGACTGAGCCACCCAGGCACCCCATATTTAAAGACTAACATTTTAAAAATTATCTTAGGAGGACTTAGGTTTCTTTATTGTGTATGTTTTTTGCATCAGTTCTAACAAATGGAATCTATCCTAATGTTCTGAAACAGTCACCCTTACCAATTAGCTGTTGTTGATTAAAGGGACCTGGAAAAGACAAAGGCTTCATTGGTTCAGGTGCCCGAAAGGCCCAAATACTGAACGTGAATATATTTAGAAGAACTTTGTTAGATAAAGATGAGAGAGAAAAAATAAATGACCAGAAGTACAAATTCTACTGCTTTGTGTGATGTAACTCTTAAAGCATCCTTTTGAAGTTATTTCTAAAAGTTCTGTTTAAGACGTCTGGATCGCAAAGTTTTATGTTATTTCCTATGGAAATTAACTTTTAATGTCAAAGCATGGCATGTTAATTTGTTGTCAAACTCTGTGATTCAGCTTGATGTTGCTAACTCTTATGGTGTATAAACTGCCCTCAGTTCCATTGTTTCCTCTCCCTGTGAGCCTGAAGACAAGACCATAAATTACACATTATCTTAGATTGTTGATCTCAAAATGGTGAATATGAAATTCTGTTCTGTGATCTGAAGCACCAGTGGAAAAGCTAGTTTGGGACGAGCGTGTATGAAGGCAAGGAAGGAGAGGCAGGTGGTAGCAGTTGTACAAGGTATAAGACCATCAGAGTGGAAATGAGAAGAGAAGACAGCCCACAGACCTCCCACTCGTAATCATCCCGTGAACAAAATTGTAAAACACAAAACAATACCAACAAAGTCACCCATCATTATATTAACTCATTCCAGATGAAAGTATCGGATCCTAACAGAGACCTTACTTTAATGTGAATGTGTTTAGGGTTCTCTAAAAGATAAACAAGGAAATGGCATCTGTTTCTACATAAATAAGCAATTATGAAGCAAAAACAAACAAACAAAAACAAGTAGAAATGAACAAACATGTGGCTATGAAAAAGGACCAAATAGAAATTCTACTCTTGGCATCACCAGAGAAAGAATTAGTAAATAGAAACCTAGAGACAAGTCTTCGAGTTTTCTTCATATTGACTTTGTGTATTTCTTACTAAGCTTAGTTGTAAGTATTCCATCTTTTTTTCCTTTGGTTTTAGGTTTGCCATTCTAAATGGTGGCACTTAAAAGTGCTTCCCCAGTAAGTGTGGTCCTGGTTTTGTTGCTGTGTCCGCACTCTTCTCATTTTTAGGAGCTGTATTTGGTTCCTTTGTTTCAAATAGGCTTTGTCACTTTTTCATAGTTTCTCATCCTTTTTAGGTATTTTCAAGCTTACTTTTATTTCTTTCAACGTAACAAGCTTGGCCGTCTTAGATTATGCACCTGATCGTTCCAGTCATTCAAGTCTTGGTAATTTATGGCTGTTCCTTTGTTTCTGCTCATTACCTTTAACTGATGATTAAATTTGAAAAAACTATCTGTAGGAATAATTTACGGTTGAGGCTAACAGTTCCATTCTGTCGAAAGTGTACCCACTGCAGCCATCACAGCTAAAGATCATCAGTGCATGTTACCCTTAGGGCAGAATTAGGTGAGGGGCAGGCTCGTTCCCTGACCGGAAACCGTTTCCTCACAAACTAGCTCTTAGTTGCAGGAGATAAAAACAACAGAGAAAGAAGGCCAAGGACGGATGTTACAATGAGCCCCCTTGCAGAATAGTGGCTTCCCGGAGATTCCCACATCTCACCCCTTGGACCCTGTGAATATGCTGTCTCATAACAAAAGGGAGTTTGTGGATGTGATGAAGTGAAGGATCCTGAGATGGGAAGTTATCCTGGGTTACTTTACGGGGGGCCAGTCTCGTCACAGGAGTCCTTTCCGATGCAAGAGGGAGGCGGAAGAGTCCGAGAGCGGGTGTGAGGATGTAAGTGCATGGCTGAAGAGATGGGCAGTTGCCGGCTTTGAGGATGGAGGCGGGGCCACGAGCCACGGACAGCAGGTGGCCTCCCAAAACTGGAAAGGGAAAGAGCGGGATTCTCCTCGAGAGCCTCCAGAGGAACAGGGTCCTGCCAACACTCTGATTTTAGCCCAGTGAAAACGGGTTGGACTCCTGACCTCTAGGACTGAAAGAGAATAAATCTGTGTTGTTTTAAGACCCATAAGCTTGTGGTGATTTGTTACAGCAGCAATAGGAAACTTACACAAAGGCATTTTTAGCCTGAACTCCTGCTTTCTTTGCTTGATAGATACGCCGATCATGCAGAAGTGAAATCAGCATGTGTACATTTGTTGGCACAATAGACAACATTTCTCAGCTCTTTACTTGTGTCACCCTTCCCTTGGCGGCACAGCCCAGTGCCAGGAGGGGAAAGTGACGGCGTGCGTGTGAGCAGCCAGCTTCTCAGTTGTGCGGGACCCTACCAGGGAGGCCCATTTCTCGTTAGCCCCCCACAAAGGACTGAATTGTGAACTATTGAGTGTGGGGCAGTGAGTGGCTGGGAGAACAGCAGTCAGGATTCAGAATGGAGCATGTGAAAGGGACACGAATCCTGCTGAACAACTTTAGGACTCCCAAGGAGCTCTACCCATGAGCTGCTGGGGACACCTTGCCTGAGGATCCCCTGAACTGGCCCATGGGCACCCGAACACTCCATGAGCCTCACCCATAAACACCCTCATCCGGTGGCCAGCACCCTGTGTGCACCACAGAAGGGAACTTTTTCAGATGGCTCGTACAAAACTAGCCCAGCTGCAGGATTGGGAGAAATCACACGCAAATACAGCATCCAACACCACCTTAGGGAAAGCAACAGGGAGGCTGTCGGTGCCCCGCCTGGCCAGGCAGGATGGAGAGAAGGCATACATGCCCAAAAATTACCCAACTGGAGAGAACCAGAAGAGTGCAGCAAGCGTTTCCATAGAAAATACTGAGAAAGCCTCAGAATCCTCAATGGGTCGAAGGGAGTTTTTTCTCTCCTACAGCCAGTTAGTAAACACTTGAGGAAACTGCATCATCAAATGTGGAGACTGCAGTGAAGGACTTCAATGAGCATGAAAAGTCAAGGACACATGGCAGCCAAAGAAGTGCAGTATTTTTATAGTAACTGGCCCCAAAGAAACAGAGGTCTGTGGTTTTCCCAGTAAAGAATTTAAAATACTTGTTTTGAGGAAGCCCAGTGAGCTAAAAAGAAAATACTGGAAGATGATTCAATGAAATCAGGAAAACAAAATAAGAAATTTAACATGAACAAAATAAGAAATTTAACGGAGATAGGAATCATAAATAAGAACCAAACACAAGTGGTGGAGCTGGAGAGCACAACGAGTGAAACAGAACATCAACCAGACTGGATCAAGCAGAAGAAAGAACCTCTAAGACAGAAAGCAGGTCATTTGAAATTATCCACTCACAGGAGAACAAAGAGAAAAGAATGAAGAAAGCCTGTGAAATATGGGATATCATTAATTTTTAAAACTCTACACATTACTGGGGTCCCAGAAGGAGAAGTGAGGGAGAGAGGGGCAAGGGCTTAAAGAAATTATGGTAGAGAACTGACTGAATCCAGGGAGAGATTTAGATACCCGTTACATGAATTTCAGAGGTCCTCCAATAATTTCAACCCAAGAATCTTCTCAGACACCTTATAAACTATCTAAAGAAAGATCATTTGAAAATAGGCAAGGGAAAAAATTGCCCACCTACAGGGAATACCATAAGCCTCAGAAAATTTCTTGGCACAAACCTTGCACACCAGGAGAGAGTAGGATGATATATTCAACGTGCTGAAAGAAAAAAAAAAAAAACTGCCAACCAAGAATACTTCACCCCACAGAGTTGTCCTTCAGAAATGAAGGAGGGATGAAGACTCTCCAACACAAAAGCTGGGGAGTTCATCACCACTAGACCTGCCTTACAAAAAATGCTAAAAGGAGCTTTTCAAATTGAAATGAGGAAGGATGTTAATTAGTAACAGGAGAACACGTGAAATTATAAAAAACATTGGTAAAGGTTAGTATATAGTCAAATGTTCTAATATTGTAACATGTCGGTCTGTGAATCACTTAACTCTAGTATAAAAATTAAAAGATAAAAACATTAAAAATTACTGTAGCTCCAGTAATAAAGAGAAGTAAACTGTGACATGAATAGCATAAAATAGGAGGAGGGGTAAAAGAGTTTTTGCATGTGACTGAAATGAGCTTGTTATCAGCTTAAAAGACTATTATAGCTATAAGACACTGTATGCAAATGTCATGGTAACCACAGACCAAAAACCAAAAACCAACTGTAGATACACAAGAGATAAAGAGAAGGAAATTCAAGCACACCACTAGGGAAAATCATCAGTTCACAAAGGAAGGCAGGAAGAGAGGAAGAGGGAACAAGGGAACTATAAAAGACTGAGTAGACAAAACAGTCCTGTTTTGGCAGAAGAACAAAGCTGAAGGCATCGCACCCCCTTATATCAGACTGTATTACAAAGCTATAAAAGTCAAAACAGCATGATGCTGGCACTGAACACAGACACATGGACCAATGGAACAGAACAGAGAGTCCAGAAACAAGCCCATGCTTATATAGCCAACCAATTTTTGACAAAGGCACCAAGAAGATAGTCCCTTCAATAAAGAGAATTGGGAAAACTGGATAATCACATGCAAACTGAATAATGAAGTTGGACCCCTATTTACACCACTGACAAAAATTAACTCAAAATGGGTTAAGGACATAAATGAATCCATAGAACAGGAGAAAACACTTGAACGCCATATACATGTGTGATAAGGGGTTCATAGCCAAAATATATAAGGGACTCCTACAACTCAATAGCAAAACATAAATTCATAAATAACCCCAAATGCTCTGATTAAAAATGGCAGAGGACCTGAACAGAAGACACTTTCCCAAAGACACACAAATGACAAATAGGGCCATGAAAAGTCCAGTGTAATCATCACGTAAATGCACATGAAAACCGCAATGAGGTATTATTACCTTACATCTGTTAGAATGACTATTACTAAAATGGCAAACGACGGCAAATGTTAGGATGTAGAGAAAAGGGAACCTTGTACACTCTTGGTGAGAATTTAAATTCACATGGCCACTGTGGGAAACAGTATGGGGTTGGTGCAGCCACTGTGGGAGACAATATGGAGGTGACTCAAAAAATTAGAAATAGAGCTACTGTGTGATCCAGCAATCTTATTTTGGGTGTATATCCAAAGGCAATGAATTCACTGTCTCCAAGAAATAATATTATCCCCATGTTCATTGCAGGATTATTCATAATAGCCAGGACACGGAAACAACCTAAGGGTTCATCGACAGATAAATGGATAAAGAAAATGTGATATATATGTAGCAAAATAAGTCAAACTGAGAAAGACAGATACCGTACGATCTCACTTATACGTGGGGCCTAAAAAAGCCACACTCGTGGAGAATAAGACGGTGGCTGCCAGGTGCCCGGCGGGTGGGGGACATGAGGAGATGTTGGTCAACGAACACAAACCTCCAATTATCAAATAATCAAAACTGGGAATGTAATGTGCAGACTGTATATCGGAACGTCGCTAAGAGGGTAGATCGTAAATGTTCTCACACGTTCATAGACAGATAATTATGTGAGGCGATGAAGTTATTAACTAACCTTGTTGTAATTTTTTCTCAATATATGTATGTATCAAATCATCCCATTGTGCACTTGAATCTTACGTGATATCATTTGCCATTTATGTCTCAATAAAGATGGAAAACTAAAAATTTTTTAAATCAATACCAAGTGTTAGCATGGCTATATAGCAACAGGTGGTTTCATCTACTGCTAATTGTAGGATACAAACACAGCCACTCTGGAAAGCGGTATGAGTTTCTTAAAATGTTCAATATGCATGTACCATAGGACCCACCATCATGCCTCTAGGTACTTATCCCAGATCAATGAAATCTTATATTCAGTCAAACCTACACACAGATATTCATGGCAGCATTATTCGTAGTTGACAAAAATTGGGAAGAACTCAAGTGTTCTTTAATGGGTCAGTGGTTAAACAGACTGTGGTCCACCCACACAGTGGAATACTATTCAGCAGTGAAAGGGAATGAGCCATTGATGAAGAGTGATGAACGACAGGAATGAATCTTAAATGCATTATGTAGTGACAGAACTCAGTTTCAAAAAGGTGCATACTGTAATTTTCCATTTCCATGACAGTTTGGATAAAGCAAATATAGAGAACAGGGCCATCTGGGTGGCTCAGTTGGTTGAGTGTCCAACTCTCCATTTTGGCTCAGGTCATGATCCTGGGGTCACGGGATCGAGCCCCACATTGGGTTCTGCACTGATAGTGCAGAGCCTGCTTGGGATGTGTGTTCTCTCTCTCTCTCTCTCTCTCTCTCTCTCTCTCTCTCTCTCAAAAAATAAATAAATAAATAGATAAAAGTAAAAAAATAATAGATCAGTGGTTATCAGGGGTTAGGACTGAATACAAAAGGGGTAGGCACAAGGGAATTTTGGGGGGTTTTGCAATTGTTCTCTTATCTTGTCTACTGTAGTGATTACAAGAATACATGCATGTGGTAAAAAAAAAAGAAAACAACTCATAGAACTGTATACTCCCCAAAAATGAATTTTCCTGTGTATGGAAATTTTAGAAATGATTCAAAGAACTATATGAAATATAAGCACTGTTATCTTCATATGGTGAAACCATGGCTAAATGATCTGCTTTTATTATCCTGTATTTTCCCGAATCTATTAAGAAAATTTACTAATTTTATAATGGAAAAGTGAATGTGATTTGCAAATAAGTGGCAGACTTACCTGATATATTGTTTTGGCTCTACCAGTGACTGTCACTTAATAATATCCAGCACAGGGTGATAAGCGGGACGTCCGGGTAAGACCTCAAAGAGTATCACATCATGATTCACCTTGCTTTGGGGATATAAAAAGATGTTTTTATATAATTAAAGATAAGAAGAAGAAAAAGATAGGCCTGTTTTATATATTTGGATATACCCTTGGTGAATAGTTACTGTTTCTAGTTCAACAATCAGATTTTTCACATAGAGATCATATCATTAATGAAAATTCCATAAACAAACCTTTCTTACTTGGACCCGTTTATTTGTCATTTTCAAACACAGGCATCAGCCTACCAACTGGTAAGCATTCGATCTTTGGGTATTTTGTGGATTTACAGCAATGCGAATTCATACCATGGTCAGAGTTACTTCCTAGTATTCAGACACTCATTCAGAAAGGTAAGACTAATTCTAAGAACCATTCTCTAACTTTTCTAAAATATTGGAATTACTCTACATATAAAAGTAGATATGTCAGCAACTTTGAAGATTGATATATTCCAAGTTCGTGTGGGATCTAGTTTTTTTTCCCCCTTTTTTAAATATGATTTGTTGTCAAATTGCCTTACATAGAACACCCAGTGCTCATCCCAACAAGCGCCCTCCTCAGTGCCCATCACCCACTTTCCCCTCTCCCCCACCCCCCATCCACCCTCAGTTTGTTCTCTGTATTTAAGAGTCTCTTGCGGTTTGCCTCCCTCCCTCTCTGTAACTATTTTTTTCCCCTTCCCTCCCCCATGGTCTTCTGTTAACGTTTCTCAATATCCACATATGAGTGAAAACATATGGTATGTGTCTTTCTCTGCCTGACTTATTTCACTCGGCATGATACCCTCCAGTTCCATCCACGTTGCTGCAAACGGCAGGATTTCATTCTCCCTCGTTGCCAAGGAGTATTCCGTTGTATATATAAACCACATCTTCTTTATCCATTCGTCAGGTGATGGACATTTAGGCTCTTTCCATAATTTGGCTGTTGTTGACAGTGCCGCTATAAACATTGGGGTACAAGTGCCCCTATGCATCAGTACTCCTGTATCCTTTGGGTAGATTCCTAGCAGTTCTGTTGCTGGGTCATAGGGTAGATCTAGTTTTAATTTTTTGAGGAACCTCCACACTGTTTTCCAGAGCGGCTGCACCAGTTTGCATTCCCGCCAGCAGCTCAAGGGGGTTCCCGTTTCTCCACATCCTCGCCAGCATCTGTAGTGGAGCCAGTTTAGATCTATGTTTACAAAACATGCCTTCAAACAAGTAACCACTGCGTGTTGCTTTCTGAGAAACTGGAATATATTTGATTGTGTCAGGTGTGCATGGTGAAGCTGTAGTTGATTGAAGGGCTTCCTGATGGAAAATACGTATCATTTTAATTAGCTGTGATGACTGAGAGCAGAGAAGGGGGAGGACTTCTTTTGAAAGAGGAAAAGCAGGGGAGCCTGGGAGGCTCACGTCAGTTATACGTCCCGACTTCAGCTCAGGTCATGATCTTACGGTACATGAGTTCGAGCCCCACGTCAGGCTGTCTGCTGTCAGCCCAAGCCCACTTTGGATCCTCTGTCCCCTTCTCTCTCTGCCCTTCCCCTGTTCACATCCTGTCTCTCTCTTTCTCTCTCAAAAATAAACATTTAAAAAAAAAAAAAGGACAACTGTATATGTAAGAACTACACTTGATTATAAAAGAAACTGCTGATGAGAAAACCAACCGTAACCTAACACCCACAACATGCTGCATGGTTTTCATTCTCAATCTTCTGCTTATACACATAGAAAACAAAGATGTAGAAAATTGTTGTGCCGTGAGAGCTCGGTTGAAGTTGAGGCAGAGCTGCACATACAAGAAATTCAATAAATGCAAGTGGAGTTGAATTTCTTTGAGGTTAGGCTTCTCTCATCAGTGAATTTCAAAGTTTGGTTGTAAGACTTTTTGATAGAAAACAGCCAGAGATACCATAATTATAGGCATCCAGAAAGCTCTGTTTTTGAACTAATTTATACAGACATTCTACGTATAGGATGTGGAGAAATGCTGGTACCAGATCATTTGCATAAATAGAAGCATCTTACATACCTGCTCAGTAGGTCAGGAACAGGGAAGAGTCCACCGGTATAACAAAACAACTTTAACTGGTTGGTACTATTGAAGATGCGTACCTTCAATCTGATAGTTATGTGTTCTTTATTTTTTATTTTTTTAACAAAATAAATTATACAATATTGATCTTAAAAAGTACGTAAGTATTAGTGGGTGATTCTGTTTCTTTGAAACCTCTGAATTGTGTCTCATATGTCAAAGCAGCTAATGTTGGTTATTTTTATCCTTAACTTTTACTACTACATACAAAAGTATAACAACGTCAGTGTACGTGACTCAGTATCTTAGTGTGCCGTTCCTATGGGAAAACAGAGGTATTTATTTCCTCCAAACCTATGAAGATCCCACTTCCCCCGGTTCCGTCTTATCCTAATTGTAGGCAACAGGCTTAGAAGAAACTGAAACCCTCTCAAGCTTTCAACCCCAAACCTGTAACAGGAATCTAAATGTCACAGCATCACAATGTCCTCTTCGATCCAGCACCATGCAAAGTAAGTTAGGGGTCCTGGTCCAGGCCAGTCTCTGGCATTCCCACAGAAAAAAAAAAAAAACAACAGAAAAAAAAAACCCACATTTGGTTCATACAATAATCCAGAAAGCATCTCAGAAATACCACTGGCTGTGTGAGGTGCCATATCAAAATTATAAACCGTGTCCCACTTTGTAGTGACCCGACAACTGTGCACATGAGAAGCTATGTGCAAAATGGTAGGCGTATTTTACATAAACTCAGCCCAAGACCGAAACCACACTAATTATCCATTGCTGGAGCGCTGGTAAGAAAAGTACGATACGTTCGTCAAATAGAAGAACATTAGCTAGAAAAAAGTCTCTGTGGGATAGAGGATCTCTAAAATGTACTAAATTTTTAATAATTGCTGTGCAGGGTACACAGTGTGGGGTGGGGACTAGTCCCTGGGATGAAGGAGTGAGGAAGAGACCGCTGAGTGCACCCCCCGATGTACGTTTGAATTGTGCACCATGTGAATGTCCTGGCTGGTCCGTTTCTAGTGCTTCAGAGATGAAGTGAGGTCTGTGTTGTATTTAACCCTTTCGAGAGTTTTGGCTGTGTAATGTGGGGGGAAGAATTGGGATGGTATTCACAGGAAGCTGTTGTATCAAGAGAGACTTGGTTTAGTTTTTGTTTGTGGGTGTGTGTGTGTTTGTGTTTTACTTCCTATAAAATTGCCTATATTCAACGGGTTTTTACTAAATGTCAGTTTCCCATAGTTCAACCAATAAAAAGATTAGAGATACTAGTGCATACGTGTTTCCACAATGGAAAATTTCAGCAGAAAGAAAGAGACAGATCACGGGGGGGGGGGGGGGGGGGGGGGGGGGGGGGGGGGGGGGGGGGGGAGAAGGCTCACCAAAGGACCGAAGTTCTTTAAAAGGACGCAGGAGAGGGGCTGTCTTCACTTGCACTCCAGGGAACGAGGAGGAGAAGTGGGCAGAGCACGGGGGTGGGAGGGTGTGTACATGGTAGACTTAGGAATGGGGGGGGGGGGAGTGGTTTCCAGCTGCGAGTGTGGATGAGATCCGCAGGGACCCCCCTCCCAGGCACTTGCATCGGGTTTCGCTTATCCGCACATGTTGATATCGCTTTATACCAAACAGACTTTTCCAGGAAGTATTTAGAACCTAAGAAAATAGCTTAACATTTATGTATAGGCTATTTGAAACTTTTTTTTAAAACTTTACCTTAGGAACTTCAATGCTAGCTGACCCGCAAGCATCCAGCGAGAACCTCTTGAAGATCACAGAGTACGGCGAGAACATCAACCATATCGCCACCAGCGACACGGTGTCCTTTTCTTTCCTCATCAGCCTTCTTTTAAAGAATTTCTGCCCTGTACTTCTCACAGGTATTAAAAAGATTTAAAGAAGGAGAATTTCAGAGGCACCTGGGGGACTCAGTCAGTTAAGTGTCCAACTCTTGATTTCAGCTCAGGTGATGATCTCACAGTTCGTGGGTTCGAGCCCCACGTCAGGCCCTGTGCTGACAGCTCAGAGCCTGGAACCTGCTTTGGATTCTGTGTCTCCCTCTCTCTCTGCCCCTCCCCCACTCACTCTCTGCCTGTCTCTCTCTCTCTCAAAACTAAATAGGTAAACTTTAAAAAAAAAAACAGGAGAATTTCAGGGTTAGGAAGAGGCTTAGTAATTACTTAGTCTAAACATTTTATGTTAAAACTTGGGGAAAAGATACGCCCTGAAAGCTTTATACACTATATATCAATATATATTCTTACTAAAAGTATATGAATGCCCATTTCCCCACGTGTTTGCCCACAGAGGACATTATTGGTCTCTTCATGTTTTCATTCCTTCCCAAATTCCAGAAGTAGACTACAGGATTCATACATGCATGGCCTTCACAGCCTGTGGGCTGATGGCCCCAAAGGGTGCCTGATGGTAGGAACGTTGATTGGTTTAGCTAAATTTACTCACATAATTACATACAAGGAAAAAATTAAAAGAAACTGCCTGATTTTTTAAAAATTTACACATATAGTTCCTCAGCCCAATGTGAAGAATTTTCAGTCTTTTAACATTACCAAATGAGTAATTCAATACGGTCCCACTTCTTTGTTAGCATTTATTTTACCCTTTTCTTACCATTTCTGGCTCCTGCGCTGTGCTGCCGGTCACCAGAGGCAACAGGACGACACTCCGAGTCCCGTACTCGGCAAAACAAAATCGGAACTCTCAGATAATCCACACCTTGCCTCCAATTTGGTCTAAGAAAATTCTTATTCTTACTTAATATTTGGTGGATTGTAAAGTCATGACTCCCCATTCTGTTGCTATAGTTCATCCTCTCCTCTCTCCCCAAGACTGTTTTGGCAAAAATTTTCAGGGAAATTCATTTCATGGAGTAGCTCTGCTCTGCTAGAAGCAAAAGGATTTGTGATAGGTGTGAATGAACATTTGATTAAATACAACGGCTCACTCCTGGGGCATCTGAGTGGCTCAGTTGGTTAAGCGTCCAACTTCGGCCCAGGTCATGATCTTGTGGTTCATGAGTTCAAGCGTCAGGCTCCGTGCTGACAGCTCAGAGCCTGGAGTCTGTTTTGGATTCTGTGTCTCCCTCTCTCTCTGCCCCTCCCCGGCTCATGCTGTGTCTCTGTCTCTCTATCTGTCAAAAATAAACTAACTAACTAACCAACTAACTAACTAAATAAATAAATAATTTTTTTTTAAATAACGGCTAACTCCTAATCTATCCTTTTATAAGAGATGTAAATACTTAGAGCAGATTTCATATTTACTCGCCGGTTTACCCAATCTTAACCACATTTTTTAAAAAGGGAAGAAAAGAATCCATTTTTTCACGCAATTTTCAAGTAAAATGTTACTGGTTCATCTTAATATGTTAACGTCTATTCATTTTCTTGGCTATAAATCTAACCTGATGTCTTTTTTTTTCCCCCTTAGGAGACGCTGGTGTTGGGAAAACCACTACCATTAATCAAATGCTTGAAAGGTTGGAGGGCCCTGGAGCATTTGATGTGAAATATGGGTCAATTTTAGGAGAAGTCCTGTTGTATAACGAAATTAAAAAATCAAGGTTGTATATTTAAACTCTAAATTTGATTTGTCTGGTAAAAAAAAAAAAGTTTGCTCTAATATATAAATGTGCCTTGTTTTAAAAAGCAAACCTGTTATGTAAAAATGCAAAATTACTCAAAAGAGGAGTTAAGAAGAAAATCTTTACTTTTCCAAAGTATTAACTCCCGGATTAATTCCTTTAAATGAGAAATTTTTACATTTATTTTAAATATAACTAAATTTAAAATCTCAATTTTTTTTACATAACAAAGTTATTTAAAATCTCAATTTTTTTTACATAACAAAGTGCAGGTATGAGCTATTTTCCTTCCTGAAGAAGTGCACCTGAAACATACAAATGAAGTGTTGCACGTAATGGGTTCTCTTGCACTACAAATACATTTTCTTCTCATGAAATACAAAAGTATTCTTTACAAAGAACTTTGTCATTCTCTATGTCTCCTCCTGAATTACAAAAGAAGGAATGAAAAAGAATCCTAGAAAAATGCAAAATTTTGAAGTTAATTAAAATGGTAGGTGTGCTGTTGTTTGGACGGAATAAGCAGGTGGACCGTGGGGACACCCGTGTCGGGCCCTCTTGTAAACGTCAGACACCCGGGTCCGGAGCCCCCTCGAGGCCCAGCACGAACCCCGGCCCCGTGGCTCAGGCGCAGGTGCGGAAGAGACACCTGCCCTCCCTGCAGGTGGTCTCCTGGTGGGGAGCCTGGCTGATTCCCCCCAAGCCGCGTTCCCATTTTGCATCCGCGCTAGTCAAGGCTGCCCTGTCTTCCCAAGACATCATGAATTCCTGCCCCTGTCTTTACCCAATACCACTCTTGGTCTGGGCCATTGTCACCTATGTGTTACGCAAATGATTTTGGAATAGAATCCCACTGACCTTAAATGAGGCTGTGAAAAATCAGAAAAACATTTAATACCATAGGAATTCTTCCTTATCTGAATTGTTATAGTGGACCTTAAAAAATAAATCTCACTCTATGCTCACTATTTAAACTGAAGATTTTAATAAAGAAAGATAATATTAAAAAGAAACACCTGAAGCCAAAACCAAACTAGACGTGAGCAGGGCTTTACAAAGGGACAAGTGAGTTAATGGTTCACTACCCATCGTAAATACCAATAGCCTGGAATCCTAAGAATTTGTTTGTTTTTAAAAAAATGTTTTTAACGTTTATTCAGTTTTGAGAGACAGAGCGTACGTGGGGTTGGGGCAGAGAGAGGGAGACACAGAATCCGAAGCAGACTCCAGGCTCTGAGCTGTCAGCACAGAGCCCGACACGGGGCTCGAACCCAAGAGCTGTGAGACCTGAGCCGAAGTCGGATGCTTACCTGACTGAGCCACCCAGGCGCTCCTGTCTGGTTTGTTTTTTAGAGTCAGCCTGTGTTGTTAAGTCTGGGTATCGGTTGTGATGGTGACAGTGGTGACACGGTGTTACCTGTCAAAAAGTGGAAACGAAAAAATATTTGTTTCCCTGTAGGAGAGAGAGATAAACTCAACACCCTGACACTTTGATTACATTTTGTTCCTCCAGCTGCAGTGGTAAACGGGCAAATTTTGAATCTTTAAAACCTTTTGTTCCAACAGCCTGAAGCAGAATATCAGCATCTTGCTTTCTGAAAGTCACAAGACAGGATCCTCAAGTCTAGGTGTGTATTAATCACCTCATGTGAAAACTGCTTCCTGTCTCTGCTTGTGCAAGTCACGGTGTGCTTGTCAGGAATCTCGGAACCAACATTTCCACTGATAGTTTCAAATGGAAAATCCTGAAAAACATCCACTCTCCTGTCAAACGCCATGCCCCACCCAAATGCTGGAATAGTTATGGGAGAACTTGCCAGAAAGTGGGACTCTGGCTTCCCCGGGGATTCTGGACTAGGTCTACGTGTGCCTGAAGGCAGCGTCACCCTGTTCTATTCTCGTGCTTGTGGAGAAGTTAAAATTCTGGATGAGCTTCCGGAACCTCGTCCTGGAGAGCCCTGACTGAAGGGTTTGGGAGCAGCCCCCCATTTCTGAAGAGGAAGAGCCAGCCGCCCACGGGGAGCTGCGGGGAAGGGAAAGGGCCTGGCCGCAGGGTTCCTGCCACAAGAGTTTTGGGGTCTGGTTTTCCCATGACATTTGCTGTCGTTCCATCCCAAGTGGCCGTGGTAGACAAGCCTCACTCGGGGAATGAATGGGTCCTGCTTCCGATGCCTTCGGTGGACACACCTGTGTGCGGCCTTCACACCTCTCACGTGCACTTCCAGTAGATGCGTAATGTCTTGCAAACCTAGATATTTTTAAGTCGTAGAAAGTTACCCGTGTCGATTGTGCAGAAATGTACAGTTTGTGGCTGTCATACCATTGCATGTGGCCGTGGTGGCACAGAGACTCTGCACACCACATACGAGTAAGGAAGTCACTGGAAACATTCCTTCTCTCACTGAACTGTCCTCAGGGTAATTGCTTGAAAATGACTACAATATACTAAAATTATGTAATTTTCCTATTTCCTAACACCTTAAAATAAATCACGGATATTCTTAAAGTACCCTAAATTTGTGTTTCTTTCCATATTTGGCATAACAGATGGGAAGACTATTAAAAAGCCAGAAGTCAAAACTGAAGAAAGTTCACTGAAAGATAATAATAAAGGAATTATCGTCTCAACGATAAATTTTAGCATCAGTACGACCGCTGCCAAAGCCAAGGAGATGATCCTTAAGAAGTTAGTAAGAAGAACGAAAGACAGTCTTGGAGCGCCAAAGAGCAACCGGGTAAAGCCCTCCCATGCCTTCTGACCAACTTCACCCACTCACCTCATAATGTGACTTATTTTCATTAATAATAATAAACAGAAAAGGATAAGTGTGACATAGAGTCCTGCGCATTACTAGAAAATGCACTTTGAAACGGAGGCTTTGGTTTTTGGTTTTAATGTTTTTTTAAGTTTGTTTATTTTTGAGAGAGCGCGAGTGGGGGAGGGGCAGAGAGCGAGGGAGACACAGAATCCGAAGCAGGCTCCAGGCTCCGAGCTGTCAGCACAGAGCCCGACGCGGGGCTCGAACCCACAAGCCGTGAGATCGTGACCTGAGCTGAAGTCGGACGCTGAACCGACTGAGCCACCCAGGTGCTCCATGGAGACTTTGGTTTTAAAAATCAGTATAATATGGTTTCCAACACGATGAATTATACTCATTCAGAATTACTAAAGCCAAAAGAAGCTCCTGGAATCTACATTAAACGTGAACAGAGAAGGCAGGAAAATGTGTTAGATGCCATTGGTTTGGGAACAGTGTATTTGACCACGTTTTCTTCCCGTGAGCATGGCTCGGGACCGTTAAAAACCAAAATTTAGCTGAGTAAACTTTTAACATTTCTTGGCTTTATTCAGTTATTTGTGAATCTGCGAGGTATCCACCTAGAGACAGAGGGAGCTCCACGAAGCTGTACGAAATGAACGACTTTTCCAGGCACAGGGCGCGGGAGCAAGGAGGTTACTCCGGGCCAATAGCGGTTGGTCGTGGTGGTGTCACTGTCCTCCAGGCTGGCACGGTCCGCCGGGCAGATGACCTCATGGTGCTGAGGGTCTGCTTTAAGACTCCATTCTGGGAGAGCAGACAGCTGTCGCTCTGGGTTTGGTGACATGGGGCTTACTGTTAAGTGATGGCTCAGGGTCTGTTGTGTTATTTTGAACATGACAGAAAGAGGGAAACTACCCACAGCCTCAGGGAACGGTACCGAGAGGATGACCTTGTGGAGTAGTTTCTGCTCTTCTGAAAACGTGCTGCTTTCTAAAATCCTGTCTTCAAAACGGAATTGGGGCTGCTGCTTTTCATAGAAAAACAGGGCTGTCGTGACACATGACTTTGTTCGCACGCCGCAGCATAATTACTGTTCCTAATTTGTAATTTAAAGGAAGGCAGTACTAACTCATGTGTTCTAAAACCTTTTGTCTTCCTCAAGATTGTAATATTCATTGATGACCTGAATGTGCCCGAATCGGACACGTATGGGGCACAGCCGCCCCTGGAGTTAATCAGACAGCTACTGGATTTGGGAGGACTTTACGATACCAAAAAACTCACGTGGAAGGTACAGTGTACCTAAGATCTTGTTCGCGTTAACTGTTGTTACTCAACAATGAAATATTTATAACGGCTTTGAGTGAATTGAGAAATTTAGAATATCCAGTCAGATGAACATATAGAACAAATCCAAAATCCTAATTTCACCCTAATTTAACCAATGGCACCTTTTGCAATTTGACATAGGTCCGTGGGTTCATGGAGATTCTTGTAGTAGGATTAAATATTGGTAAAAATTACAAGTGTCCTGTAGGTTTAATTTCTGGGTATATATAAATGCTCCCTATTATCACATCAAGAGTTATCCAAACTTTTCAGTATGTTGGCAGTTAACGCATATGAGAAAAGCTAGTGAAAATGTGCCCTAACAAATACATGCTTACTCTCTATGGAAGACTACTCTTCGTCTTTCTTTTCTTTTTTTTTTATAAATTTTTTCGAATGTTTATTTGTTTTTGAGAGAGACAGACAGAACATGAGCAGGGGAGGGGCAGAGAGAGAGGGAGACACAGAATCGGAAGCAGGCTCCAGGCTCTGAGCCATCAGCCCAGAGTCCGACGCGGGGCTTGAACTCATGAACTGGGAGATCATGAACTGAGCCGAAGTCGGACGCTCAACCGACTGAGCCCCCCAGGCTCCCCTCTTCATCTTTATTTTCAAGAACACAGATCAAGGATCTTTAGTAGTATTGCAAAGTTCAACAAATTCCCAGGGAGCTGTTCCTGTGCGATTATTTTTGTTAATGGAACCAAATCAGAATGGCTTAAGGTTTTTAAAAAGTAAATGGACATGCCTCATTTGATTCCTTCTCGGTAAATCACGAGCCCTGTGCTCCAAAACGGACTTTATCTGTAGAATTAGATGGTTGCATTACAAATGGTTTCGTGTCTCAGAGAAACTTGGGCCCAGGATCCTGGACGACACACTGGCTGATGAGTGGTGTCAGCTCAGACACCAGACCATCCTGAACCATCCATTGAGCCCAGTGGAGGGAGAAGCCCAGGGAGAACCTAGGAGACTAGGGCAAGAGAGGGAGCAAGAAATGGGTCTGGAGGACAGCCTGGAGAAGTTCTGGAACTGAGAAGAAAGTAGCGAAACCGACCTTTTGTGGAGTTTCTGTGGCTGGGCCGGGGCCCCAGGCAGAAGCACACCTGTTAAAAAACATTTCCTGTGCGTAGATGAGACACCTGCAGGGCCCCACCCAGCTTGCAGGGCTGGGATGCTGTGATGTGACAGTGCATCCACGGGCTGTGGCTGGATAGACAGTCCCCAAGCCAGCCCTGGCTTTTCTGGAGACTCAGTCACGTTCCTCTGGTTCCTTGCTCATCACCAGGCTCTCTTCGCTAGCCTCAGTAACATGTTGCTTATTTTCCAGTAATTGCTTTTTAAAAGATAGGCTATTTCTGGGGCACCTGGGTGGCTCAGTCGGTTGAGCGTCCGACTTCGGCTCGGGTCACGATCTCGTGGTTTGTGGGTTCGCGCCCCATGTCAGGCTCCGTGCTGATAGCTCGGAGCCTGAAATCTGCTTTGGATTCTGTGTCTCCCTCTCTCTGCCACTCCCCTGCTTGTGCTCTGTCTGTCTCTGTCTCTCAAAAATGAATAAATGTAAAAAAAAAAATTTTTTTTTTTAAAGATAGGCTATTTCTTGATGGCCTTTAGAAAGCCTCCTAGAAGTAATATGCCTTGGAATTGCATTTTAGGATTTTGGTTACTTCTAAGAACATAGATTTCTGTTATCATCATAACTTTTGTTTTTGCAGTAAGGGATTTTTTTGTCTAAACAAATGTAAAGCTTGGTTCGTTGGGGGCTGGGAAATGGGTGATACCTCTCTTCTGCATTGTCCTTTTCACTCTTGCCACAGAATATTCAAGATCTTTCTCTGGTTGCCGCTTGTGTCCCTTCAGTAGCCGGGAGGCACATGAGCCCGCGTCTCCTCAAACACTTTTCCGTTCTGGTGCTGCCGCATCCTTCACAGAGCGCCTTACGTACGATTTTCCAGGTAACACGTCCACTACATTTTCTACTGAAAAAGAATTTTAGTTCCACAGTGTGAGAGAAAACGTGAGAGTTTAAAACCACTGATGTTGAACGAAAATTCCCTTAAGGGGGTGGGTTTTACTCCCCCGCTTTCCAATTCTTTCTGGCCTGTGGTTGTAATTTGTCTCTAAATAGCAAAAATGTTGTGTTAGTGTGCATAAGAAACACATGTGGTGCACACTTTTTAAAGATTTTTTTAGAGTTTATGTATTTATTTTGAGAGAAAGAACGAGCACGTGCAGAGTGGGGGAGGGGCAGAGAGAGAATCCCACGCAGGCTCCCCGCTGTCAGCACTGAGCCTGACGCGGGGCTCTGTCCCACGAACATTGAGATCATGACAGGAGCCGTAATCAAGCCCCCCAGGTGCCCCGAGAAACACCTGTGATGCACATTTAATGCATGTTTGCAGGGTAGACCCTCAGACCCCATCTTCACAGGATTCTGATCCAGTGTCTCTGGGTTGGAGCTCGGGGAGCTGAGTCATTAATCAGCACACCTGAATTTTTGCTAAATGATTTGTTCTTTTTGTTTCATTGTAGAATACAAAACGAGAGAAAAAAATCTGAAATGCCTTATTAGAAAAATAGCTCAACTTGAAATTAGTTTGATTAGAAAAATAAATCTGCGGGGCACCTGGGGGACTCAGTTGGTTAAGCGTCCGACTTCAGCTCAGGTCATGATCTCACTGTTTGTGGGTTTGAGCCCCGTGTCGGGCTCTGTGCTGACAGCTCAGAGCCTGGAGCCTGCTTCAGATTCTGTGTCTCCCTCTCTGTCTGCCCTTCCTCCACTCACTCTGTCTTTCCCTCTGTCTCAAAAATAAATAAAAACATTAAAAAATTTTTTTAAAGGAAAAATCTGCAAGATTACCAATTTCTTCAAAACTAATTATATGTTTTCTTCTTCATAATATAAAATTTAAATATTAATTTTTAAATCTATTTTTCAAAAAGCACTTGGTAATTCTACACAATAACCCACACCTAAAAGAAAAAGTCTTGATGTAGAAGAATGTGTGTGTGTACATGTGTGTGCGTGTGTGTGCGTGTGTGTGCATGTGAGTGTGCGTGTGTGTGCGTGTGCGTACATCAACCCAAACCAAGGTAATGGTTTTATCACTTTGTGTTTCATCTCATGATCTCTACTGAGGAGCAAAGAGGTACAAGAATTGCCAGGGCATCCGGTGGGATACACACAAGTAGGGCATGAATCTTCCCCAGAGAACGCACAACACAGCCCTCTGGATCATTCGCCAGACTCGGACTGGCCGGAATTCTCCCCAGTTTTCGAGAACTGAGTGTTTGCCGTCTGCTCAAAACGGATTCGAGATGCTAACGGTTTAAATGCCGTTAATCCTTCGTGAGAGCACACACCTCTCCTTTCTATCGGGGATTCCCTAGGAAGGATCGTGCTTAAGATTTGGGGCTAACTATAACATTTCTTTCTAAAGGCTCATTTGGGAGTGTATTTCTCCATCAATAACTTCACCGTCGACGTCCAGAGAAGTAAGGATCAAACGACATCTTGCTCTCTGGCTGTGTACCAACAAGTCTGCCAGAACATGCTGCCGACCCCCGCCAAGTGCCACTACATATTTAACCTTCGAGACATGTTTAAGGTGTGTTTTCAATTCATTCGCCAGCCTCGTGGTAAATGTTAAGTTGAGCAGATGTATTTTACTAACTTGATTCTTTTCTCCATTTCTCTTCCATCAACGTGCGATTATTAGAAGGGGGAGAAGGAGAAATCCAAGTCGATTCGTTTTGCTATTTCTCAGCCACTTATCCCGGGAGCCACTTAGAAAAGAATCATTAAGATAATTCCACGCAGAGAATTCGGTGATGGAGCTGCTAAGACCGTTAGCGTATTAAGATTCTCAGCGGGGAAGGCACAGACTTGGGGTCCGCTCTCTTTCCGAGATGTCACTGCAGCTCTCGGGAAGTGAAAGCGTACTTGCATTTCATAAAGATGCTTGAATTTCCACAAGCCCTGCTCTTCACGACAGGAAATGTTGCCCGTGGTGCCGATTCGGTCATTAGCCTCGGTCAAATAATTTTCCGAGTGAAAATAGGAAGACCGACTATTTTGAATTTGGTCTTTCTCTCCTTGCCATGGACTCCATAGTCCAAGATAGTGCATATCATGTTTGAGTCCCAATTCACAATCTTAGGACATGTCAACCTTAAGAAGCACGTCTCTGTCGCCACCGGCACCCTGCCTCCAGGTCGGCACCAAAGTCCAGACTCAGCTTCCCGTGCTGGCGAGGCCTCCAAGGCGCCTGGCCGAGGGGTCCTCAGACCCTCTCCCTCCAGGGGCGATGCCATGCCGTCTTTCCCTGACTGGTGACCGGCCCATCTCCTCAGAACTTCAGTTTGTCACTCGTAGAGATGGACAGTTCTTACCTTGGATAATTGCTTCCATTTTTACAGAATCCTAAATGTGCAAAAATTGAGCCTTTACTTCACACACTGCCTTCTAATGTTAAAAAGGAACTCTCATGCTGCGATCTCTAATAGCTTCTCCTAGGCTTGCTACAAGCTGAGAAGGCCGTTATCAACTCCAAAGAGACGGTGGCCCTGTTCTTTGTTCACGAAGCCACTCGAGTGTTCCATGATCGCTTGATTGACTCTGCTGAGAAAGGGCTTTTCTATCAGTTTCTTTCAAAAGAACTTGAGAACTATTTTCAGGTAAACTTCTATTTTAAAAAGTATTTCAAATGGTATCTTGGGCAAAAGTATTATTTTCTAAAAATCCTCAGACATTTCTGTTTCTTTATTTTAATTTTTTTAATTTTTTAATTATTTTAGAGAGCGCTAACGCAAGTGGGGGGGGGGGGGAAAGGGGCAGAGGGAAGACAGAAAATCCCAAAGGGGCTCTGCGCTGAGCCCGGAGCCCAACGCGGGGCTCGATCCCACGAACTGTGAGATCATGACCTGAGCCAAAATCAAGAGTTGGACAGACGGTCAACCAACTGAGACCCCCAGATGCCTCCTTAGACATTTCTATGGTATTAATGAAAGGAGCTTTATTAACAATCGCCTTTTTCACTTGATAATGTCTAAATAAGTCTAGATTTGATATGATGGAAATGATGGGGTCTGGATGCCTCTGCTCGTGCATTTGGCCTCCGCGAGCCCTGAAGCTGCTCATTTCTCTCCAGGCCGGGCAGGCGTGTGCACTCGCGGTACCTGCGCCCCCTTCAGCTTTGTTCTCCCAGGTGCCCTGTGGTCCAGGTCCCGAAGGAAGGAAGGAGGTTCCGTGGACCGGCCCACGAGGGTTGTAAGGAAGCAGAGGGACGAGCTCAGGGCCTTTGAGGGGCCTCCTTGCTGGCTCCTCTCAGGAGAATTAGGGAGACGCTTTGGAATTCCTTCCCAGAGGTGACGCCTCTGTTCTTTTCTGTCTTCTTGGTGGTGCCTCTTTCTCTCGGCCCATTTGCAGGAGCCCAGGAAAGATGACAAATTCAAAGGTACTACTATATTTACAACAGTAAAAACAGAATGTTGGAACACAGACCTTATCCATAGAGATACACACATGAACATAAACTCGGAATATGACACGTGCACGGGTATGTCAATCTGTGTTCGTGAACATATGTACTTTTCACACAAGACACAAATTCAGAAAACTTTCAAAAATATTTTCTAGGGGTGCCTGGGTGGCTCAGTCGGTTGAGCATCCGACTTCGGCTCAGGTCGTGATCTCACGGTCTGTGAGTTCAAGCCCCGCATCAGGCTCTGTGCCGACAGCTCGGAGCCTGGAGTCTGCTTCGGATCCTCTGTCCTCCTCTCTCTGCCCCTTCTCTTCTTCGCTGTGTCTCTCAAAACACACACACACACACACACACACACACACACACACACACACACACATTAAAAAAAACCAACTATTTTCTAGACACTCTCATCCTTATTTTCTTCCAGTCCAAGTTCTCTGCTCCTCCGTCCAGATACCTCTTACTGTCTTCGTGTTAATGCACATCACTCCGCCCTCCAATCTTTTTTTTTTTAACATATAGTAAAATAATCCTTCCTGTGCCCATGTTCAGCTCCACCTCCACTCTCTTGTGGAGTCTCTCAGGGCTTGGCCAGCGGCCGGTTCTCCTTCCTTGGACCTGGGGGTAGCCCGCATACCCACCTCGTAGTCTGAGGTGGGAATTAACGGCACTAATTTACGTCAGATGTTTAGAACAGCTTCTGAGGGAAGAACTAGACCTTATATCGACGCTTCGAATATAGACAGGTGGTTGGCAGAAAGAACCTGAACTCCAAAGCCAGACCTCGGTTTGCCGTCCAGATCTGTCTCGTGCTCCCCGGGGTGCTTCACGCTCAACGCGCAAAACCACCTGCAAGACCGTTCGGTGTTTGTCCACTGTGCCCTCTGCACCGCCCGGCCGCCCTGGCCCGGTGTTTCCCACCTCGGGTCGGGGGTGTGGCACACCCGCCCAGGCCCGCAGCCGCACCAGAAACCTCGGCATCTCAGCCCACGGGGTGGCCGGAAGGTAGCAGTGTCCCCTGTCTCTGCCTCCACTCGGTGGGTCCCTCCCCAGGCGCGCCTCTGGCCACCCCTCAAGATCCAGCTCGCACTTCCTCTTTCGGCGGATTTTTCTGGCCAACACCATACCCTTTCCAGTTTGAGTGTCCCCTCTCTGTATCCTTCTAGGACTCTGGACTCTTCCTACCTTACAACTTATGATCATGTGATTACTTACCTCTCCCTCCAGCCTCTGAGTCCATGAGAATGAAGTCATTGATTTTTCTCTCTTCCTAAGTCTCCAGAATTTAGCACCCTCCTTACTCTCAGTTGGTGCTTGATAAAGATATCTGGGGGGAAGGGAGGGAGGAAGGAGGGGAAGGGTAGGAAGGAAAGGATGCAGAAACTTTGCTAAAACAACTACCTAAAGAGAGCCCATTCCTGCCCCCGGTGAAGTTCTTAAACTCTCTCCTGTAGATGCCGACTGCAGTTCGGATTTAGGGCTTTGCTAGACCGGGGGCTCCTGGGTGGCTCAGTGGGTTAAGCGTCTGACTCTTGATTTCGGCTCAGGTCACGATCTCACGGTTCCTGAGTTCAAACCCCATGTGGGGCTCAATGCTGACAGTGCAGAGCCTGCTTGGGATTCTCTGTCTCTCTCTGTGTCGTATTTTATTTATGATTTATGATTTATTTATTTCACAAGCTTAAAAAAAAAAAAAAAGACTTTGCTAGACCAAGCAATAGCTGTAGAGGGGGTAGGACACGAGTTTGCCCTAGACACCTGCCCTGTGGCGGGCCGCAACAGCTGCGGTGCCCCAAGTTAAAGACAGAGTAACAAACCTTCCCGAAGGACAGAAGGTCACCAGTTACCCCCCGTGCGAATGAGGGTGTATGCAGTATCAGTCTGTCAGCTGGCCGGCTGGCTGGCTTTTTAAACAACAGCATGCGGTGACGCTGACAGCAGCTAACGCTGGGAGCGTGCCTGTTTTCAGAGAGGGTCTCCAAGGCATCCCTGCGAGGTACGTTCCGTTGTTACCCTCACTTTACAGATGAAGACACTGAGGCGGAGAGGGGCTGGGAGCTTGTCCGAGGTGACAGAGCTCGTTAGGTGGTGGGGTCCTCCAAACCCAGGGTAGCTGCCTCCAGGTGCCCCCGGAACCGGAGCCTCGACCTTGTCTCCCGAGTGCCTGTCAGGAAGTCGCGTCCCAGACACCACGTGACGGCAGTCCCAGGACCCCACGCGGGGGGCGTGTCTCTGGAAGTGCCGAGACAGGTCCACGCACATGCCGCGAGGACGGGACCAAGAAGGAATGCTCCCTCCCCCTAGTTTTAGGGGCGCAGGACATGGTCCGACTTCAAAGGGGAGGTAGCCCGTGACCTTGGTACGAAAGATGGGAGCTGGCCCCGGGGGGATGGGATGGTGTCCTTGTTGACTAAACTACAGACTTTATTTGGAATCGCCAGCGTTTAATTAAGCATTCGTGGAGGCGGGGAGATTGCAGTCTGTCTGGGAACCATCATCACGTGGATTGGTTTGCGAAACCACCACCGCGGTCGTGACCTAGAACTGTTCCCCGCCCCCATCCCTGCTACCAGCTGCACGGTGGTATTTAACACACGAATAAGGGAAGAGTCTTTATTTTTCATTGTTGGTGAGACTTCAAGTTGCTATTTCCACAACAGGGGCTCTTAGGGCCCGCAGGTCTTCAGGGAGACCGTAGACGGAAGTCCACATCACTGCGTGTGGTTTCCTTTGCAGCCCCTGTATGCTACTCTCTGCACTTAAAATACCGTCCCAAGAAAGGCTGCATAGGCCTTGCTGCCTAAAAAGGTCCATGGCACAAAAAGGTGAAGAACCCCAGTCCGGATCGACTGTGCCCAGAGCTTCTCCGGAGTAGATATATTACATTCGTTTTCATAACAAGTAGAATTTTGCTCTTAACAGATATTCAATTATGATCTTACAATAGATTAATTGGACCAAAGAAAAACTGATGGACGACTCAATTGTCTTTGTGGATTTCTTGGATATAAACAAGCCTCACAGAAAAAAGTTCTATCAGAGCACCAGCGACTATGAGAAACTGGCCAGTGTACTGAATGAATTCCAAATGAAGCTGAGTTTATCATCCTCGGAGGTACAGACACGCACCATGTGAAATCGGAGGAGTGCTGTTCTTGTGTGCGCGTGCGCGTGTGTAAGAAGGAGCAGGGGAAGGGTGTGCCCCCATCAGGCGGACCATTGGAACTGCAGGTTTCCACGGCTCCGTCCTGGCTGGCTTCCGCTAGCAGGGCGTCGTAAGCCAGGTGCACGACTCAGGCTGTGGGGGCTGCGGGATCAGGGCGAGAGGAGCTGAGAAATGCAGGAGAGGCCGAGGCCGCTTCGGGAACAGCCCCCCTTACGTCGCGGTCGTGGGCAGAATGGTGTCGGCACAGAGGCGCCCTCCAAGTCATAGACGCCGTGACCCCATTTCCTGGGAACCCCCCTCCCCGCCCCCATGTCCCGCCCCTAACAGAGCAGTAGAGGCACAACCTGGATGCTGTTGTTCCCCCGCTCCTCCTCCCTCCAGCCCGTACCCCCCTGCTCCCCCTCCTCCTCCCTCCAGCCAGAACCTCCCTCCCCCCCTCCTCCTCCCTCCGGCCAGAACCTCCCTCCTGCCCCTCCTCCTCCCTCCAGCCCCAACCCCCCTCCTCCCTCTCCTTTCTCCAGCCTGTACCTCCTCCTCCTTCCTCTCTTCCTCCCCCTCCTCCTCCCTCCAGCCCATACCATCCCCCCGGCATGCCCACAGGAACACTGACGTAGGGACAGGCATCCTCGCACACATTTCCCTTCCACACGTGTGACCAGTTGACGGGATTGGAGAATATTGAGTCTCACTCCTGGGTCCCTGTATGTACAGCTGCAGTGAACACGTGATTTGCCTGTGCCTCCAAGCAGTTTTCTTGTCCCCTTTCCTCTCCCAGACTTCTCATTCCATGGTGTTCTTCAAGGAAGCCATAGAACACATCGCAAGAGCGGCCAGGGTCCTCCGGCAGCCGGGGAGTCACATGTTACTGGTAGGGATTAAATTGCTCAGATATTTTTAAGCTCGCAGAGTAAACATTGAGGAGGTCTGATAAAATCTACCTCGCTTACAGAAGTCCTATTTATGCCAACTTTGTACCTGTGGAAGCTTGCAGCCATCGAGCCCCGCGGCAAGACCATTTTCCTCTCTAGGGTTTGCATAAGACATGTATCTGCACAGAAAAACGCTTGGTTTGGGAAGGCAGGTGATGGCACTGTCACCGTCTGTCACATGTCCCCAGCACTCGTGCAGCCTCTGTGCAGGTGGAACTTGAGAACAGTGCACTTACTGGAAGATTGACTTAGAAACATGAGTCTTCGCACAAAGTTCTACCTCTCACGAAAGCAAGTGGGAGTTAGATTTTTGGACAATCCCCAAGTAACTGGACTAGAGGAAAGCTTTCAGGAGACTCAGTGAAGTCCAACATATTCGGCCAATTACACGAATCATGTTATTCGTGAACATTTAAGCCACCGTTCATGCCTATTACTTATCTATTTCATACCCTTGTAACTATTTGCTTAACACCGTTTTTTTCCCAGAAGTGCTAGAGCTTTCTTTAAACAGACGTGTGCGAGACTAATTAAAAGGAGTTAAAATTTGAAAAATTGAAGTAAAAACGCAAAAGCCACTACTTTCTCCACCCAAACGCTCCCTCTACTAGCCTTTCTCACCTCATAAATGGCACCCGCGTAGATCTGCTCTGGCCAGAAAGCCAGGAACCCCTCATTCTTGAGGCGTCTCCGTCACACCCCCCCCTCGGTCATCAGTATGTCCTGGCAATGCGACTTCTGAGATATATTCCAAGTCTGCTCCCTTGTACGCATCTCCGCTGTCGCCACCCTTCCCCGGGCCGCTCCCACCTCCCCTGGGCTCCTGCAGCCGCTTGCCTCCCGCAGTCCCTGTCACTCGTCCCTTGATTGCACTTCCTAGTCCTTAGCGCTATCTGATCTGATCTATTTAATTTGTCACTTACTTTTTATGTCTCCACATTTGGAACAGAAGCTCTAACAGCGATGATTTCCTGTCTTATTTCCATTATCAGCACGTTACTTTTTTACTCCCAAATGGTACATAGTCTCCGTTTGCTTCTTTTACCACAAAGTGGCTCTTTCTTTCCTAATAACAAGTAAGTTTACCAAAAGTTCTCAATTCTAAAATTCCTGAGATTGCATTCAGAACAATTTTTTAAAACATAACACTCAGCGGGAAGCTTGCCTCCTTAACGATGCTTTCTCACGGCCCTATCATCGTATCAGAGGGAGGCCCTGTTAAAATACAAGGTAAAGCCTGGCAAGTCCCTGTTTCCTCTCTGATCCTGTGTCTACTTTTCCCAGTTTAACACCATCAATAGATCTTTGCCCTGGGTCAAGCTAGCACTAGGGTTCACTTGTGTAAAACAGTAATATGGGGGTGCCTGGATGGCCCAGTCAGTTGAGTGTGCAACTCTTGATTTCAGCTCAGGTCATGATCTCACGGTTGTGGGATTGAGCCCTGCATTGGGCTCTGTGCTGACAGCATGGAACCTGCTTGGGATTCTCTCCCCACCCCACCCCCGCTGTCCCTCTCCCCCACTCACACTGTGTCTCTCTCTCTCTCTCTCTCTCTCTCAATAAATAAATAAACTTTTTTTTTTTAATTTTTTAAATTTATTTTTAAAACAGAGAGAGAGCATGAGTAGGGATGGGGCAGAGAGAGAGAGGGAGAGACAGAATCCAAAGCAGGCTCCAGACTCTAAGTTGTCAGCACAGAGCCCGACGCGGGGCTCGAACTCACGAACTGTGAGATCATGACCTGAGCCAAAGTCGGATGCTCAACTGACTGAGCCACCCAGGAGCCCCTAAACATTTTTATTTTTAAAAAATAAAAATAAAAACAAAAAGTCACAGCTGGCATTAAAAAAAAAAACAAAACCAAAAAACAGCAACATGACTGAAAGCTGACCCAGCCTGAGGCTTCAGCAAGAAGAGGCAGCTGGAAGGAGTGTAATGACTTGACGAAGAACATCTAAAACAGATTTAAAAATATACAAGATCTAGATTCGTTAATTCAAATGAGCTTAGTTGAATAGGTAAAGTAAAAAACAAATCCTACATGACTTGTTAAAAGTAAGCATTACTTAGTTCAGCTGGATTGTGTTACTGAACTACCAGAGCCAGAAAATAAGCTTCTAGAGGCTGCCCTCCCACCTTGGCTCATGGCTCCTGTCTCCAAAACCGACAACATGGCATCTTTCTGACCCTTCAGCTGTCACACCTCTCCCTCTGTCTCTCCATCTGACCACAGCTAGGAAAGGTTCCCTGTTTTTAAGGACTCATATATTTAGACTGGGTCCAACCAAGTTATCCAAAATCATCTCCCCATTTCAAGGTCCTTAATTTTAATCACATTGGCAATGTCTTTTTTGCCATATAAGGTAATCCATTCACAGGTTCTAGGGACATATTTGGGGGTGAGGGTGAGGGTTGCAAGGGTATTATCCTGCCTAACACAGACAGTACAAATATATATTTCTTTTAACTGCTTTCAAAGACGGGTACGTAAAACAATAATTATAAAATTATTGCTAGGCTTATGACATAAATATTTAGTATCTATAATAATAAATAGCACAAAAGAGGAAGGAGCAAATGGAGTTATACTGAAGCAAACTTTCTATGTTTTACTGGAATTAAGTCAGGATTAATCTGGAGTAGATAAAATATCCAGCATAATTCCTAGACAAATCATGAAAAAAAAACTCAAAAAATACATTATAAAAAACAACAAATGAATTAAAATAGAACTCTAGAAAATATTGAGTTAACGCTAAAAGAAGGTAGTAAAAGAGAAACAAAAGGGAAAAAGACACAAGACATGTAAAAAACAGCAAAATGGCAGACGTAAATCAAATCATATCAATCATAACATTAAATATAAATCCACGAAATGTTCCAATAAAAAGACAGAGATCATAGGAAGCATTTGTAAAAGGACAAACTCCAAGCATACGCCATCAACAAGAGTTGCGCTTTAGATTCAAAGACACAGAATGGTTGAACGTGGAAAGATGGAGAAAGATAAGTCATGCCAACGATTCCCACAAGAGAGTTGGAGTGGTGACACTAATACCAGACAAAATACACTTTTCAGGGAAAAAAAGTGTTCTGAGGGAAAAGAAAGATGCTGTAATGATAAAAGGATCAATCACCAGAAAGATATAACAGTTATAAACACACACACACACACACACACACACACACACCTAACAACTAAGCCCAAAATATGCGACGCCAAACAGACAGCAGTGAAGAGAGAGAAATAAGCATTTCAACAGCAATGATTGGAGACTTCGATGTCCCCAATCTCAGTAACTGGTAGAGCTGCTAGAGAAAAATCAGCGAGGACGTAAACACATCGATGATATTGTAAAACAACTTGACCTAGTTGACATGTATAGAAGACTCCATCTAGCAGCAGCAAAGTACATGTCCTTCTGAAGCTCGCTGGAACATTCTCCAGCATAGACCACCCGCCAGGCTCTAACACAGGCCTCAAAGTTAAAAGGATTGAAGCCATTCGAAGTAGGTCCTCTAACCACAATAGAATTAAAGCAGAAATCAGTAACAGAAAGAAACTTGACATATTCACAAGCATGTGGAATTTTAACAACATACCCCTATGAGCCAAAGCAGAGATCACAAGAGATATTAGAAAATACTTTGAGATGGATAAAAACACAAGATACATAGAGCGGTGCTTGGAGGGAGATTTACAGCTATCGATGCCGATATTTTTAAAAAGAAGAAAAATCTCGACCTTCCACATTAGGAAACTACAAGAAGGAAAGAAAACCCAGCGCAAGCAGAAAGGAAGAACCAATAAAGATGAGAGAAGGAAGTAGAGAACAGAAACACGATAGAGAATATCAATGAAACCAAAGGTTTGCTCTTTGAAAAGATCAACAAAATTGACAAACCAAGAAAAAAAGAGAAAGAAAAGTCCATTATTAAAATTATTGAAACCAGGAATTAAGGAGAGGACGAAACTACCAACATTACAGAAATAAAGGCTCTACGAGAATATCGTGAACACCTGTCTGCCTGCACATCGGATGGCCCAGAGGAAACGGACACTGGCTGGGAAGACACAGATGATTGAACTAAGGAAACCGGAAGTCTGAATAGACCTCCACAACGAGATTTAACTGGGAATTTGAAAACTTCCCATGAAGAAAAGCCCAGGGCCGAACGGCTTCCCTGGAAAAATCTGTCCAACCTTTAAGAAACAATTAAATGAATCCTTACAAACTCTTCCAGAGAATAGAGGAGGGAACAGATCACAACCCACCCACGAGGCCAGTATCGCCCGATACCAAAACCAGACAGACACATCAAGGCAAGAGAACACCGCAGACCAAGATCTCTTGTGAAGAGAGTTGTAAATTTCCTGAACAAGGTATCCGTGAACCAGACGCAGCAACATGCTAGGTATCCTCCGCGGTGGCCAAGTGAGACTTCTGCCAGGAATGCGTGTCTGCATTAATATCCAGAAAGCAGGGCAAAAAACCACAGGAGTGTCTGTGCAGAAAATGTGTTTGATAGAATCCAACACCATTTATGATCGTTTTAAACTCTCAGCAAAAAGAAACAGAAGGGAGCTTCACCAACCTATAAAAGGCATCTGTGAAAAACTTGTAGTTAGCCTCATGCTTACTGGTGAAAGACAATGTTTTTCCCTCAGACCGGGAACAAAGCAAGGATGTTGTCTCTCACAATTTCTAGTCAGCCATACACCGGTGCTTCAGCCAATGCAGTTAGACAAGACAAAGGGGGAAAAAGGCATCCAGATACTTATAAGAAGTAAAACGGTCTTTATTCACAATCCACATGATCCTGTTTCTAGAGAATCCTAAGGATCAACTACCTGATTAAAAATAGTCCAAGGGGCACCTGGATGGTTCAGTCGGTTAAGAGCCCGACTTCATCTCAGGTCATGATCTCACAGTTGGTGAGTTCAAGCCCCACATCGGGCTCTGTGCTGACAGCTCAGAGCCTGGAGCCTGCTTCCAATTATGTGTCTCCCTCTTTCTCTGCCCCACCCTTCTGCACACGCTGTCTCTCTAATAAAACATTAAAAATTTTAAAAAAACATAGTAGGAATTGCTAGCACGGATACTCTGTTTTTCGCTGGTGGGAAGGCAAAATGGCACAGTCACTTTGAAAGATAAGTTGGTGGGTGTTTATAAAACTAAACGTAGCCTCACCCCATAGTCTAGCAGTCATGCTCCCAACATATTTGAAAACTTATATCCTCACAAAAACCTTCCCATGCGTGATGATAGTGACTTCATTCTAAAAGTGGACACAACCAAAACGTCCTTCAATAAGAGATGAAGTGGAGTACAATGGAATATTATCCAAAGTCCCGAAGAAATGAAATAATCAAGCCACAGAAAGACATGGGCAAATCGTAAAGGCTTGTTGCTGAGTGAAAAAAGTCAGTCTGGAAATCCTACACACCGTGTGATTCCAGCCCTGTGACATTCTGGAAGCAGCGAAACCATAGAGATGACACATGACTGGGGGTCGGCACGGGCTTGCAGAGAGAAGGGAAGGTGAGACACCTGCCGTCGGAGAGGAGCGGCTATTCTGTACGATGCCGTAAGGAGGAACATGACACCATGCGTGTGTCCAGGCCAAAGAGAGAACCTTGATGTATAAAACTTTCAAAAAGTCATTTAGGCGGTCGGGGGTCCCAGGATGGAGTGCAGAATGTGACAGGACGATCAGACTGTTGCCAAAGGTGCAGCGAGCTCCCCGAAGAGGGTGGGGGGGGGGGGGGGGGGGGGCGGGGGGAAACTGGGAAAGAGGGGGGGGGGGTAGGGGCAGCGAGGGGGGGGGGGGGGGGGGGGGGGGGGGGAAGGAAGTGACCTGAGGAACTCTGGAAATGAGTGGCGTCTGTAAGACCAAAGGTGGAGGAAACCGCTCGCGAGCACTGATCTGGAGCTCATGGAGTGGTGTCCATGGGCGGACGGTTAACTTCTGATGCCACCATATGTATGTACGTACGTGTCACAGCTGAACGGTTAGGTAAAGGATGGCACGCGGGGCAGCCAGTGTCCTCACCACGGGAGTAGGCAGTTACAGACGAGCCAGCGGAAGAGGCGACAGTGATCCGTGGAGTGACGGATGAGAGGTGAAGACCTCAGTCGGACTCACGTTGGATTTAACATGGATGGTTACATACAGACGTACTTACGGGAAAGCGTGTGTGCACGAGGCTGGCATACAACCACAAGTGTCCTCGTTGTATCAGCCGAGAGAAGCTGGAAACGTGCAGCAGGAACACAGGCACACCCGGCACCCAGGTCTTGGTTTCTGATGCCATCCTTCAATAAAAGGGCCAGGGCTCCTGGGGAAAGTGGCTTCCTGAGGGCTGGCATGAGAGTCACCGTATGAGCATGGAATGTCTTGTGTGGTAGGGCCAGAAGGGAAGTGCTTCAAAAGACTCTCAGTGACAGGAGTATGTCAGAGGGATAAAAGGAGCCAACTTCGAGATCTCCCGGTGGCCGTACCCCAAAACAACAAAACAAAGTAGTATTGGTTATAACTCGAATGATAAATCTCCGTGAGTCCATGCATGTAAAAACACGATTGGATAAACAAGTGGGGGAAAGAGACACCTCTCCCGTACAGAATTCTAAATAATGTATGCAGATATCTGCCCGCAAGGAGTTGGAGCATAACTACCCCCTCCTTGACTGTGAGCTGCTATCGGTGACTTTCTCCCAAAGGGCGCGGAGTGGAAAGGGGGGAAAGCAGTAACTTCACGGTGGAGAAGCCTGACACACACAACATTATCTAGGTGGCCGAGGTCAGCATCGACGGTGATAAATCGTGTTGGTAAATGGCACTTTATCCCTGTGGTCTTCCCACCCCAAAGCACGTACCCCTAGTGTGGTCACAAGGAAAACACCAAGAAGGTCCCAACCACGACGCCTGACCAGCACTCTTCAAAACTGCCCAGGTCATCAAAACCAGACAAACAAAAACGAACAGTCTGAAACCGTCATAGGCCAGAGGAACCTACGGAGATTTAACTATTAAATGTGATGTGGTGTCCTTAATAGGACCCTGACCCAGAAGGGGACGTTAAGGGAAAACGAAGGAACGCCAAATAATGTATGGATTCTAGTTAATAATTATGTATCAGTATTGTTTCATTAGTGGTAACAAATGCATCCTACTAGTTAGATGTTCGTAGGGGAAACTGGATATCGGGTATATGACAATTATCTTTTGTATCTTGGCAATTTTATTGTAAATCAAAACCCTCCTAAAATTTTTTAAAAAACTTATTTTTTTTAACAGACAAGAGATTTAACTAGATAATTCACTAGAGAAGATGCATGAATGCTAGTAAGCATGCAAAAAAAAATAGTCAACATCATTAATCATCAGGGAAACGCAAGTTGAAACCACACTGAGATGTCACCACACATCTACTTGAATGACTGTCGTCAAAAAGATGGTCAGTAGCCAGTGTTGACCAGGACGTGGATAGACTGGACCTCGGATACATTGCTGATGGGAAAAGAGTTTGAGCATTTCTTCTGAAGTGAACCCAGATTCACCCTTTGACTGAGTGGTTCCATTCCTCCGTATCTACGCAAAAGAAAGTAAAACAAATGTTCTCTCAACGACTTGCACAGAAAGGATCACGGGAGCATTATTATAGCGGCCACAAAACGGAAACTCTTGGAACATCCATCAGTAGCTGATGCATAAACAAACATGGTCTATCCCATCCAACAGGATACTATGTAGCAGTAAAAAGGAGCAAACTACTAACACACAGGAACCACAAACCATCCTGCTGAGTGATGTGCAAAAGGCTTCATGTTTATGATTCAGTTTGTAGGAAACATCCAAACACTGCGAATCTGTAGAGACAGGAGCATGTTAATGGTTGCCTGGGACTGATGCCAGGATGAACGCTATAGACAGGCCTTGGGGTATCTTTCTAAACATGGACTGTGGTAGGGGCACCTGGAGGGCTCAGTCGGTTAAGCATACGACTCTTGGTTTCAGCTTAGGTCATGATCTCATGGTTCATGGGTTCGGGTCCCCGCGTTGGGCTTTGTGCTGACAGCATGGAACCTGGAGCCTGCTTGGGATTCTCTCTTCCTCTCTCCCTGCCTCTCCCCTGCTCATGCTGTCGCTCTCACCTTCTCTCAAAATAAATAAATAAACTTTTTTTTAAAAATGGACTGTGGTAACCGTTGCATAACTCTGTGATTTTACTAAAAATTATCATATGGTACGTATGAAAGCCGGTGGTCTGTAAATTATACCCCAGTAGAGCTAATACTTTGGTAATAAAGGTAATACTTTGTCATGATTACCAAAGAGCACTTAAGTTTTTACTACTCAGAATAAAAGACCTACTTCAATTCTTATAAATGAGAAATCAAATATTGGCAATAACATGACGATGATTTGGTAAACCCGTCGATGCCATTTTTCCAGACGGTGTTATCTTTACAGTGAAGGCGTCTCATACATTTCAAGAGACCATAAAGAGCAAAGAAGAAAATACTGAATGTGTATGAACACCTTACAGAACTCTGGTCAATGCTTTAGCTCTGTTTAATGTGTTTCCCAAAAAGGTTATAAAAATAGGTACTTTCACTGTGTGAATTTCTGGTGCACAGACTTGGGAAACGGTGAAAGATTGAAAGATTCCCGGGGCGTCCACAGGAGTCTCACGTTGGATTGTTCTTCTTCCAAAGATTGGAGTAGACGGCTGTGGGAAGGAAGCGTGTGCGACCCTGGCGTGTCACCTGATGGAGTGCAAGCTGTCCCCCGTGCCCTCAGCTCACAGTCAGGCCCATGCGGAGTTCAAAGAAGCCCTCAAGAGGGGGGTTATCCAAGCAGGATTAGAAGGGAGCCCCACCGCTTTGATAGTTGCTAACATAAACCTAAAGCAGGTAAGTACCTTTGATCTTGGTTATCTGCTGACGTTTGCTGTGTAAGTGGCTCCCCCGCCCATTCAATATCCGGAAAGAAAATCTGGCCGGCGCCTGCTGTGTTGTTCATGATTCTGCCCTTCCCCACGCACAGCCCACAGAGGCCCTGGTTGGGAACCCACACTGCACGTAGTTTTGCATGAGCCCTATGACAGAAGCATTTTCCGTCTTTATAATTTTCGTTGTAATCAACGAAATATAATTCTCGTTGCGAGTAATTTGTCTGTGTAGCTGAACTTGTTTTCTCGTCTGGGTTTTGGAAAAAAAAAAACCACAAAGACACAAAACAAAAAACACTATCCTCTGAATCCGCTGTCTACTCTTGTGCACAGCGTCCTGTGCTAATTTCACCGTCGAATTTAGCACTTGCCTTGCAGGAGATGCTTTGTTTACAGATAAGCAAAACAAACAAACAAACAAATGCTAATCACCCAGCTACTTTTTTAATCTGTTGCTTGGTGTAAACCATGCCTTTCCACGGCCTCCACCACGGAACTGGGGAATCCGGCTGAGATTGTAGTTACTTCTTTGTGGCGACATTTAAAGGCAACATTATTTATGATCCATGATCCAGACTCGTACGCTTATGAGCGTTGTTTCACTTTCCTCTTGTTTCTTCTCTAATCCTGAGCCTCTGTCCCTAGAGTTTTGTTTTTCCTTCATGTGGTATTTTGAGGGTAAATCCGAGTGAGGGCTATGTTGTATCTGCTGTTCTCCATAGTGTCCAATTTTCTGCCTTAATTATATGTCTTCCCTCTCCCAAACTTATTTATTTTTTTTTAAGTTTTGTTTTTGTTTTTGTTTTTTGAGACAGAGACAGGGTGAGTGGGGGAGGGGCAGAGAGAGAAAGAGAATCCCAAGCAGGCTCCACGTGGTCAGCACAGAGCGCAAAGTGGGGCTCGAACACGTGATCCGTGAGATCATGACCTGAGCCAAAACCAAGAGTCGGTGATCAGCCAGCTGAGCCACCCAGGCACCCCTTCCTCTAGATACCCCGCCCTCTTCCTCTGCTTGAGGTTTCTTCCAGGCACTTCTGGATTTCAGAGGATGTCCTGTCTCGTGCCAGGGGCCTGCTGTTTAATTTAAGAAATCATTTTTCAGAAGACCGCTGTCAGGTCAAAGCTGAGATGGACCCATCTTATCCAGGACTTCAAGGTCATTGGATCTCGTCTCCACACTCTCCAGTTTTCTCCTGGCCACATCACTGCTTTCCATGTGAACCCCCAAAATGGTGTCATGACCCTGTTAAATTAACATTCGTTAAGTGGGGCACAGGGGGATGGTGAGCCACAGTTCCGGAGAAGACGAGAAGAGACGCTGAAATAGAGAAGTTTCTTACTCACAGGTCCTGGAAGAAGCACACGGCCTGCCTCGAGGGACCGTGCGGGGAGGTCAAGGCGGGGTGCGGGCAGAGAGGCAGGACCCGGGCCGTGTGCCTTCATCGGGGTCTGTGAGTGGAGTGACTCGGGGTTCCCGGGTCGGGGCCAGATCTGTCCGCTCAAATCTAAAGAGCAGTGTTTCAGTGCGCCCCCACGGGGGTCCTATCTAAGGGGTGCACTCGGTACGGGGACCCCGGGTGGCAGGGAAGACCTACCGGGAGCTCGTGCCTGCTTGTCACTCTGCCGGCTACCGCGTGAGCGGCTGGCGTACCATCAGGGTCCCCGCAGGCTGCTCGGTGGGACAGAATAGATGCTGAGGCCGGGACACCACAGAGTGGCTAAAACTACCAGTGGGAAATCGGTGTGTTTCATAAGCTGAGTCCCGGGAGCGACAGGAAATCCGGTAGCCCCGCAATCCCGGTAGTCAGCCATCCTGGCCCCTGCCCGCCAGCTGGCTGCCCTCTCCCACCCCCGCCGGGGCTGAAACACCAGGAGCCTGAGGAGCCTGAGGATGGTAGAAATGCATGTTTTTTAAATACGGCTTGGATTTATTCTTAAAATGAAAATGCTCATACTTTTCAGGAAGAACTCCTCTCGTAGAGTTTCTTTCACCGCCCTTTGTCCCCCGGCCCCTCTCTCGCTGGATCTGGAACCCTGCCGCCGTGTTGCTTGTAGCCCGTGCGTGTGTGGTGGTCTCCACAAGCCGTCTGGAGCCAGGTCCCCGCGCCGCTCGTACCGCCCCCCTCCCCCCACCCCTGCCATGAGTCGGGTCCCAGTGGCACGGGCGTTTGCATGCCCTCAGTACCGCACACGTCTCTCTCCTGTTCCAATGAATGAACGGAGGGACGATGCTTATTTTTACTCAGACAAAAAAGACGTTGGATGCGTTTAAGAGAAGTTTAGCTTTCAAAAAAAAAAAAAAAAATTAACCTGAATCGTCCTTAAATACTTTGGCCGTCTCAGTTTGGTGTGTTAAGAATGGAATCACTCCTGATTGAATGAATATCCGTTTCACCTAAGGAGTCATTTTTGGAAGATTTGGACAGCGTCCTCAACTCGCAGAAAACCCTTGGCTTGTTTGAAGATGACGAGCTGGGCTCCATCGCGCTACAGATCCGATCCTTTGCTGAGCCGTCTGGTTCTGTTGACGACAGGCAGTCTTTACTTGCACTCTTCCAGAAGGTGAGCTCTTGTGGGTTCACTTCAGCAAATTACCACTTACATTAAAGTAGACACATGTATAATTCTGTACGTGGTTTCCAAGTTGGATCATTTTTTTTAGGTCTTTAAATGAGCCTTGCTTTTTTCTTTTAATCCTCTCAGGAGGGGATAAATGAGTTTTCAAAGCTATAACTAATGGGTCCACTCAAACCATCCCCACACATAGACACACACACATCACACTCTTAGGGAAAGCCAAGATTAGCAAGGATCTGGGCCTGCGCGGTGATCGGGGGCTAAAGAAAATGGTAACAGTGAGAGGCAATGATGAGAGAATGAGGGGATGCCTGGGGGGCTCGGTCGGTTCAGCGTCTGACTCTGGATCTCAGCGCAGGTCATGATCTCACGGTTCGTGGGTTCGAGCCCTGCATCAGGCTCCGCGCTGTCAGCGCGGAGCCTGCTTGGGATCCTCTCTCTCTGCCCTTCCCCTGCTCGTGCTCTCTCTCTTTCTCAAAATAAATAAATAAACATGAAAATTTTTTCTAAGTGAAAAATAAGATAAAAAAGAGTAATAAGATCCTGGGAAGGGCAGGATACAAGAATCCCTTCGTCCTTTCGTCCCTTTGACAGCCCTGGAAGTGGCACAGGAGGAATAATCCAGAGAGGGCAGGTGATAGTCAGAAGGAGCTCAGCAGTGGGGTCGGCAAAGGACTGGGTGGGAGGGAGACAGAGTCCAGACCAACGAGCTAAGCTTTCTGTGTCTTAAAGGCGCGATGACTGACCAGCGGCTCAGTGGAGACAGATGTGACCACCCAGACTAGGTGTTCACAGGGGAAGGACCACAGGCCGACTTGTTTCTGGGATCCTTTTCTGTCTATAATGGAGTCATCTGAAAATTGAACTGGGCCGTCTTCCATTCTCAGTGGACAGTTAGTGATCCGGCACAAGGAGAAGATGTAGAAAATTCCAGGAATGGGATCCACAATTAAGAGACAATGTCATATGAATGGATGTTTACATTGAGTTATATTTTTATTTTATTATTTTTTTTGAGAGAGAGAGCAAGTATGAGCGGAGGAGGGGCAGTGAGAGAGAGAATTCCAAGCATTCTCTGTGCTGTCAGCAAAGAGCCCAATGTGGGGCTCAAGCTCACAAACCGTGAGATCATGACCCGAGCCAAAGTCAAGAGTCAGACACTTAACCGACTGAGCCACCCAGGTGCCCCGAGTTATATTTTTTAAATGCTATGGCAGAAAGAAAGAGCAATTTTTCTGATCACTGGTGGCACTCCAGTGCCTTGTTACTAAATTGGTGCATATAGATTATGATCAGTAAGAACAGCAAAGAAATTCTCATTTGGAGTGTAGAGAATAGTGCGTGCCAGAAGTAAAAAAAACAGACCAAGAATCCCAGTTAGAAATCAGTTGCAATTGTTTATTTAATTACTTACGTGTGTATTTCATGCCACAATTCCACTTCCAAAAATGATTTGAAGTGTCTTCCAATAATCATAACAGCAAAGGCATACTTTAAACTGTGAACACTGACTGTCCTCAAGTAGGAATTTGGGGATGAGTAAAGCAAAGAGAGGTCATTTCGTTTTTGATTTAAACATTTCTGTGTTGTATGCATTTTGCGCCGAGTGGTTTAATTTGCTTTTCTACATTTCTGAAAGACGAAAGGCAGAGAAAGAATCTTACGCACGTCACTCTTCCAGCCTTAGCACACTTCTGGGGCACATAGGTTCCTTCACACGCAAGCACACCATCGCTTTGTACACACGGGACTGTGCGTTGACCGCTGATCGACCGCAGCTGCTTTCGGTAACGTGGGTTCCTTTAAAGTGACACCTGGAAACGAGGGAGACTCTGTGCCCACGCCGGCCTGGCAAGAAGCCAGGAAAAGCAGCCGCACCGCAAGGCTTTCTGGAGGGAAGAGGCAGGGAGATTTCACGGAAACTAGCGCTTTGCCAAAGACCTACAGGAGCGTGGGGGCTCTGATCCTTCTGCTGTGGGAGTTGAGGGACGCCCCCCTGTCTGTTCTCTCTGTGCCTTTCAGCATTCCATCACCTGCCCACTTGTCCCCTTGACTTTCTGAGCGTCCCGAATGCCCGCACCCCAGAGAAAGAGGGCAGCAGACGCCCCCGCCCCTCCCCGCACCGCATCTGACCTAAGGTCCCTGTGGAGCAGAACTTGAGCGCCACACCCCCCAGGGTCCGACTTGTACAAGGGGCGCTCCGGGCCCCCCCCACCTCCAGCACCACCCAGCTGCTTCCCCCACAAGAGCTCCCCGCTCTGGGAGGCCCTCGGTCTCCTCTCCTCCCATTGCGTGAAGAACGGAAACGAGTTCCAAATGGAACTTCCATCACGGTGTTTTTTCCAAAGCAGTGGCTTCCACGTTAACGGCTTGTGTTTTTATTAATTTGCAGAGAATACGTAAAAATCTTCACGTCTTTGTGACCGTGAGTCCCACAGGACCCAGCTTCCGCCAGCAGTGCCGACTGCGCCCTTCCGTGGTCACCGCCTGCACGGTGGACTGGTACGGGGAGTGGCCGGCGGATGCCCTCCTCGCTGTGGCCGATTCTTTCCTAAGAGAGAAGGTGGATTTAGGGAGCAGGGAGGTAAGCACGGCCTCCTTTAAAGACCTGACACGAGGGAAGTTCCAGGCTGTTGACGGCGTCTGGCAGAATTATGTCCGGAATAGCCGTGAATCCTAGGTGGACAAAAATTTGAAATACGTCAAGCGGTCGTCTCGACTCTATCAGCTCCCGTGTCTTTTGCCCCCCTGGTCCATCCGATTTCAAAGACGCCCAGACTCCTGCCTGCCTGGGTCTCCCCGCTACTGTGCCCCTAGGAGACCAGCAGGTGTCCTTGACGGGGAGAAGATGTGCCAGATGCCGTGGTGAGGTGGCCGCAGCCTTCTGTGTGTTCCCCGGAAACGCCTCTGGCTTGTGTGCAGCCAACCACATTCGCTCAGAGTTCGCGAGCCGCAGTAAGGAAGGCTCTTTACCCAACCTTTGATAACAAAGGAAGCTGTAAAAGCATACACCCCGAAACTCGGAGCGGCACCCAGAAAGGGGCTTGCGGCCTTACTAGCCAAGCGTCCAAGGAGTGAAAGGCTGGGGGGAGAGTCTGTGCAGAGTCGGCTGGGGGGAAGCTGACCAGGGAACGGCTAGACCCCCGTGGGCTGGGGTGGGCGCCAGCTTGTGTCTCAGACAGTATTCTCCCTGAAACTTACCCCCGGGCGTTCTTTCTCCTCTGGTTTTCCCACCCAGCATATCAGTATATCCTTTGAGGCCTTACGTTGTCACAGCTTTACTTCACTCAAGGAAGTGAAATTGAGTCTTGTGCATTTGATAACCCACTTTAGGAGAGGACGATAGGAGATGTTAGTCAGTCAGTCAGTCAGTCACCGTGAACCTTGGCCATGATGACGGCTCCGTAAACCCTTGGATGGCTGTGGCAGAAATGCGGGTCAGGCCCGGAGGAACGAGTCATTAGTCACTGGCCATATTGTTGCCTTGTCCACTCCTGACACCATCCAAACCCCTAAAACTTCTATTTTCTTGGTCCCCTTCACCCAGGCTCTTTATCAACTGCCCCGCACCCCAGAATGATATTCTTTCAAGTTACTCAGCATGTTCAATTTCCCCTTTCTTGATGCATAAATTCTTGAAAATTATTATTTTGCAGCACTTAAAGGAAAAACTCGCCTCGACGTGTGTCCAAATCCACAAAAGCATAAAAGACTTGAACACAAAATACTTTCAGAAAACCGGACGGCGTAATTACGTCACTCCCAACAGCTACTTGCGATTCATGGATACATTTGCTCACATTTTGAGGTCACGCCAGAAGGAAATGCAAGCAAAGAGGTAAGACTTTGAGGCCAAATCAGAAACGCGTATCTTTTTTAAATTGGTGCTTTTAGGGGCACCTGGGGAGGGGCTCAGTCGGTTAAGTGTCTGACTTCGGCTCGGGTCATGATCTCACCATTTGTGAGTTCAAGCCCTGCGTCGGGCTCTGTGCTGACAGCTCAGAGCCTGGAGCCTGCTTTGGATTCTGTGTCTCCCTCTCTCTCTGCCCCTCCCCTGTCTGTGCTCTGTTTCTCTCTCTCTCTCTCTCTCTCTCTCTCTCTCTCTCTCTCTCTCTCTCAAAAATAAACGTTTAAAACAAATTTTTTTAATAAATAAATAAATTGGTGCTTTTATTTGTAAAAGAAAAAAGAGACACAAATACAAAAGAATGAGCCGGAATCTACCTTCCCAAGGGGGAAAGACAAAAGCCCAAGAGGTAAGGCGTTCGGAGGCTGCCACAGGGAGTCGGCACCTTCACGATGACGGCACGTGGGCACAGAAGGTCCTACTTCGCTAACATCTCATCGTGTCTCACACCTTCTGAACCCTCTCTTCCCCGCAGGAGTCGTTTGCACATGGGCCTGTCCAAGATCCTGGAAGCCAGCGCTCTGGTTACAGAAACACAGGAGGAGCTCTTGATTCTTGGCCCTCAGATAGAACAAAAAACAAAGGTGCGTCTGGTGTGAAACCTCTTTTGAATACTTTATAGTTGGGTATGACAGGCTGGGAAGCCGGGCCCTCGCACTTGGCAGAGACGGATCAGAGCCCCGCTGTGTTAGCACGTGGCTGCGTGGCCTCTTGGGCTCAACTTTCTTATCGTAAAATGAGCAAAACAATAACAGTGATAGCAAAATAGTAACGTCGTTGTATTTTCTAATTAAGTGTGATAGCAGGCATATAACTAATTATAAAAGCTCACACAGGGGCGCCTGGGTGGCGCAGTCGGTTGAGCGTCCGACTTCAGCCAGGTCACGATCTCACGGTCCTTGAGTTCGAGCCCCGCGTCGGGCTCTGGGCTGATGGCTCGGAGCCTGGAGCCTGTTTCCGATTCTGTGTCTCCCTCTCTGTCTGTCCCTCCCCCGTTCATGCTCTGTCTCTCTCTGTCCCAAAAAATAAAATAAACGTTGAAAAAAAAAAAAAAATTTAAAAAAAAAAAAAAAAGCTCACACAGGAAAATTCTGTCATTCTTAGTTAAATCAACCTAAACTATGCTGTAGTAACTTGCAACCTGCAGGGTGTTCTAAAAATCATGCTTCTCACACTGCCTGGATGGCTCAGTTGGTTAAGTATCTGACTCTTTTTTTTTTTTTTTTTTTTGTGAGAAAGAGAGAGACAGAGTGGAGGAGGGGCAGAAAGAATGGGAGACACAGAATCCAAAGCAGGTTCCAGGCTCCGAGCCGTCAGCACAGAGCCCGAACTCACGAAGCGCAAGATCGTGACCTGAGTCGACGTCGGACGCTTAACCGACGGGGCCCCCCAGGTGTCCCTAAGCATCGGACTCGTGATCTCAACTCAGGTCTCGATCTCAGGGTCATGAGTTCAAGGCCCATCACTGGGCTCCATGCTGGGTGTGAAGTCTACTTTAAAAAATAGAAAATAAATAGTAATAATAATAATAATAAATTAAAATACGAATCATACTTACCACTCTTGACGTGCATTGAAAGAGAATGATCTTGGCTATGTCATCCTCTCTGGTTTCGTCTGTTAACCAAATATATTTAGGCTGATTTTGATACATTTTATAGTAATTAAATGAGCTGTGGATTTTTCTTTAAACGAATTTCTCTTCAAAAAAGAGATGCCGTGTCTCTGAAAATTCATCTTCCAAAGAACTGTGTGTTTCATTAGGAAAAGGAAGCCCTGATGGAAAGACTGTGGAAAGATTCACAAGTAGTTGAGAAAGTTCAGATGCTGGTTCAACAAGATGAAGAAATTGTGGCAGAAGAAGTCAGAATTGTGGAAGAATGTGCTCAGGTAAGACTAAAATATAATCCATGACAATCACTTGGAGGTTTGCAAAATTATCCCCCAACCCCAAAATTTGAAGGTTGGGTTGACTGCTGTTAAATCTATCGTGCTCAAGTATGGATGCTTTTAATTCTTAGCCCCACAAGGATTTATTGTAGATGGAACCGGGAGCACAGAGATGCGGGATCCCTGTCCCCCAGAAAGCTGCCTCCCCAGGCAGAGACAGAGACAGCCCGGCTCTCGGGGTCACCACAGCGGGAAGTCCCCTGAGCCACATCACAGACACACGTGGCCTGCAAGAGGGGCGCCTGCGGGGACCGAGCCGCCCGGGGCACCCGTTGTCACCAGTTACACGCGTAACCAGTCTTAACCCTGTTTCACTGGCCGAGCCCTCCTCACCCTCTGGTGGGAGCCCGGCAGGAATCCGCTCGGTGCAGGGCCAGCTGCCCCCCTGGGCTGCTCGGGCGCACCCGCTCAGAGGGCATGAAGGGTGAGCCTCTCGCATCTTCCACGGGCGGCGGTTTCTCCTCCATCAACTCCATCCGTCCAAAAGCTACATGTAAGCCGGTCCCCGCGATCTGTGTGCAGTGACTTATTTGCAAATGACACGCACGAGCTCCTATCGCTAGCAGACGTCACAGCACAGTCAGCCCCCACGGGCGGGTTCGCGCGAGCAGAGTGGATGCGGACACACACCTCAGACGGTCCCCGAGGGGACTTACGGACGCGACGGCTGGCTCCGCGTCGGGCCCGATTCGATCAGCGTCGTGTTCACGTTAGGCCATGGCTGAGGAGACGGGGGGAAGCTCATGGCCGGGACAAGCAGGGAGTGGCCGCCCCCTCTCTGCCCCCTCCTCCCTCCGGCTTCACGTCCCCAAGCCCCAGCTCCTCTCGGGAACCTTCTAGGACCCTGTTCCTTTTGAGGGCTGGCTTACTTCACACTCGATGGCGTAAGAGCAAATGCCCTTCCTTGCGTGCACACAAGCACATGTCCTAAATGGCGGGCCACCCCCGGCCAGCCCTCCCAGCGGTGGGCCTCTCCCCTCCCTCGGGTCGCCAGAGTCCCCCGTGGGCGACCCGCGGGCCCTGCTGGGCCTGATTTCAGTCTTTAGCTTCCGGCCGAAAGAAAATGGATACAGAAGAGTTCATGTTTTGTTCTGCGGTTCCTGTCTGTGCCCCCATCACAGGATGTGGCTTCAGGGACAAGTCCAGGTTGTGCGGGGCCTGAAGCTCACACGGCTTTGGGGGCATATTTTTTAGAATCTAAAATTACTAGTTCACAATTAAACATAAAAGTATTTATTTAGATAAGTAAAACATCAAATGAAATACAAATTTTTAAAAGCTGACAGTTACTACAAACGTCACAAAATCTAGAAAAATAACATGATAATGTTTGTTGATTATCTGCCTTAGATGCCCGGTAACGCCTCCCCCCTGCATTTTCCCACTGCGGGCTGAGCGTGTCCTCGTGTGAAAATCGGGGCTATCGTTCCCATGGGGTGGCCAGCGCAGTTCACAAAGGTGCAGTTTTCGTTTTTGCTGGTTTAAGGCGTTTTTCTTCAATTTCATAATGTCACTGATAACATCATGAATATTTTTAACGTCACTCTCGATGGCTGTAGGCAAACTGGCATTTCAAGGTTTCTTGGGCGGTGAATAATTTTAGATGTCGAGTGAATTGAAAGCATTCATTACCAATTTTCCACCAGTGTCTTCAGTTGTTTTCTGATATTCGTGTTTTCATTCATGTCAGTATTTCATGCACACTCAGCCAGAACCTTGAATTTTTCCAGTGTGATCACATGACACATTCTTCTTTATGAACTGGATTATTAAGCAGACAAGAGGCAGATCATTACCTCTATCCTAAATGTATTTTTTCCTCTTAATAAATTATAGCTTTTGGTATGACCTGAAAATTGTCATCGCATTTCCTCCTCTCTCCACATAATCTGTATGGATTTTAACACTTAATCCCTTTCGTGTTATGGTCCACGAATTTTTGCCTTCAATATTTATTCGTAAATAAAAATTTTACGTTATAAAATAAGGCACTTTTCACATATATCTGTGTGAGGAACCTGTAATTTTTCACGGTTCATTGAGATATCCCAAAACAATTTCTTAAATGCAGTCACTATTCCCCAAAACTTAGAAATTCTGATGAATTCTTTTTGCGTAGCCTCCCTTCCAGAAAAGCGGAACGCGAATGGCAGGTTTGGAATCGTGTGCCCTGCATTATCTGGAGTCGTCGCGAAGGCGTGAACTTCCGCTTTGAGTAGGTGTCTGTGAGAACCTGACCCCCCACTTCCTGATCAACAGAAGGACTTGCCCAGAACCCAGAAAACCCGGGTTCTGGATGCAGATGTTGCCAACCTCGTTTCTCGGCCGCTACCCACTGAGCTCTGTCGTACAAATTTATCTTACAACAGGACCCCTGGCCCCAGCACCGCAGTGTCGCACGACCAGGAGAGCTGGGGCGGGGGACGGCAGAAGTATCTGGAAGTCGTTCTGACTTGAGACGGCTTTTGCGATAACGGAATCATACAGAGAGGTGACCGTGCACGGTGTATAAACCCTGTGCGTTCACACGGCCTCGGGGGCTTCTGACTATTGCAGAGAACAGCCAGAGAGATAAGGAGTGTGCTGCCAGCTCTGGACAAGGCCACCGTGGCCCTGAGCACCCTGGATAAAGCCGACATCACCGAGCTAAGGTAATGCACCTCGTTCGTTCTGAGTTGGAAAAGCTCAAACTAAAGCATAAACACGTGGTAAAGTTATGAGTCTGTATTCAGACATTTTCAGATTGAGTCCCTTTTGCCCGTCTTGGCTACTTTAAATTCTTCGCTCTGTGCGTCACCTGCTGCACCTTCCCCGTGTCTGGTGCCATCAGAGGCAGGCGCGTCGGCATTTTTTGGGGCCTCAAGAAAGAAAACTGACTGCCAGGTAAACCGCGTGTTGGGCTTCTGGCTGTGAACCAAACGCCAGCCTCAGAGATGTGAGATGTGCCCCCGGGACCGGCGCAGCACCGTGTGCCCAGGTGTGCAGGCGGAAGCCGTGGCGGTTCCGGAAACCCCTGACGCGGGGTGACGTGGGGTCCCACAGGTGGGGTGACAGCGGTCGTGGGGCCGCTGCCTGTGCCCATGGGCTGCAGGGACGCAGGGACACGCGCCTGGTGCTGCAGCCCCCCGGGACCCACCGCCCTGTGCCCGAGCCCAGGCGCCTACTGCGCGGGAAGCCAGGAAGGACCAACACGTAGGAACATACCAGGAGAAACGAGATGCTCCGAGGTCCAGAACCTGACCTGTGTGTCTAGTTCGGATCTTTGGGTGAGACACTCCAGACTGGAGCTCCGCAGCCCAGCAGGCGAGACTTTGCCATCACCTCTCGGATGTGTTCCGTTTTCTATTATTTATAGAAAAGTAGGACATGTATTGCAAAACTTGTTTTAATGTTTATTTATTTTTGAGAGAGAGAGAGAGAGCGCACATGTGAGCAGGGGAAGGTCAGAGAGAGAGAGGGAGACACAGAATCTGAAGCAGGCTCCGGGCTCTGAGCCGTCAGCACAGAGCCCACACGGGGCTTGAACCCACGAACCGCAAGATCATGACCTGAGCCAAAGTTGGACGCTCAACCGCCTGAGCCCCCCAGGCGCCCCAGGAAAAGTAGTATTTCAATTAAAGATGCAGGAGTGGGGGCGCCTGGGTGGCTCAGTCGGTTAAGCGGCCGACTTCGGCTCAGGTCATGATCTCACGGCTCATGATTTCGAGCCCCGGGTCGGGCTCTGTGCTGACAGCTCAGAGCCCGGAGCCTGTTTCAGATTCTGTGTCTCCCTCTCTCTCTCTGACCCTCCCCCATTCATCCTCTGTCTCTCTCTGTCTCAAAAGTAAACAAACGTTAAAAAAAAATAAAAAAAAAAGATGCAGGAGTGAGCAGATCCACCATGATATTTACAACATTAGTAACTCTGGGGACAAGAAGAGAAGACGACAAAGAAGCAGTCTTTAATCAGCATGACTCTACGGGGAGGAGAGTGTGCGCCATGGGCTGGGAGGCTGGTCCCATAGCGACAGTCGGACGCAGAGACAGACGACAGGAACAGAAGACGTTTTTGATCGTTGTCCTTTCTGGCCTCACTCTCGGGAATGCGTCCTCACGCGGTCATCCCGCAGACGTTCTCAGTGTCCGACGAGGCGGCCGGGAAGCGGAGGACCACGTGAGGTTCGTACGTGAACCGGACGGGTGTCTGCAGGAGGAATGTTCTAAGCAGGAGAGATGGAAAGCGCCAAAGTCCAAAAGCAGAAATGTGCTTCCTGGGTTTCAGGAGCTGCTGACGCCACGATGGCTGCGGCCTGTGAGCACGAGGGGGTGGCTGGAATCGGCATGGGACGGGAGCCGCGCCCGGGCCTCCCCAGCGTCACCCTCCCTGTACCTCCCGACTTTGCCCCAGAAGTCCTGTTCTCTTGGCTTTTCTCCGGCAGATTCCCAGGAGAGCCCAGCTCGATTTCCAGTTGGCTCCTGAGCGCAGGGTGTGAAGGGGGCTGAGCCCATGGCTCCAGTGCCAGGCCTCCTGGGTTGGGACCCTGGCTTTGCCGCTTTCTACCTGTAGGGCCTCTCTGGGCCTCGGTTTCCCTCTTGTGCAGCGGGGATCACAGGTTGGATGAGTGGAAACATGTGAAGTGCTCACAATGGAGTCTGGCTTGAGGCAGGTGCTAAGCCACTTCAATGCTGACAGGTGTCCTTGGACCCAGCGGCACCCCCCCCCCCCATAGTAGCTCAAACAAACTCCCTTCCCCGGGATTCCTTCCTTGTGTCTTGCGGGGGACGGGGGGAGGGGGGGTGTCTGTCTGTCTAGGGTTCTCCCTTGTGATGTTGCTAAGGCGCATGTCTTCGACCCCAGTGCCAGATAACGGGGGAGCCTTGTGGCACGATCGTTGTTGCTGCTCTTAGGAAGTGCAGCAGAGGCGCCCAGCGGAGACCAGTCCAGTCCGTTCTCCTTCCTCACGGCCGTTCCCAGCATCTGAGTGCAAACAACGGCCCGGTGACAGCACGGTCCTTTGCCAGCTAGCAACGTCACCGCTAGGAGGGAGATAGGAGAAGGTGCAGATTGCAGCAGTAATGAACCTCTAAAGCAGATTGTCAGTGTCAGTAGGTCTCACTTGGAATCGGGCATTTGTTTCCGGAAGGTGACATGTAGGCGGAACTGTAGTCAAGTCAATCTGTTTTCCCTTTAATTTACATTAAAATTTTAGAGATAATACCTTTCATCTCAATTTGACTACATTCCTGTGATGTTTGCTTTAAAAAGAGGCAGGGACTCCTGGACTGAGTGACCGACTCTTGATTTCAGCTCAGGTCGTGATCTCGCGGTTCGTGAGTTCAATCCCTGCATCAGTCAACACAGAGCCTCCTCAGGATTCTCTCTCCCTCTCTCTTGGCCCCTTTCTGCTCGTGCTCACTCGCTGTCTCTCTCTCTCAAAGTAAATAAATAAACTTAAAAAAAAAAAAGAGAGCCAAACACAGGCAAAACTGAGGAAAAGCTTGTTTTAGGAGCTCTCATTTCTCCTCTGTGGACCTTGTCTCTCTCTCTCGCTAGTTCCTCTGTTATGATCATTCTCCTTATTTCAAAAAAGCCATACTGAGAATCCCAGAAAAGCAATCTGATAAATTAGTTCTAAACACAGTGTTAATGACTTAATTAGTCAGTTCTGAAAAATATCTGCATTTTAAAAGGAGACTGTAAAAGAACAAAGGTGAATCTAAATGAATGAATCTCTAATGATGAAATTTAAGGCAGGGCGGCCTTCCCGGTGACCCCTGTAGACAGTGTTGCACTCGTAAAGCTGGCTTCGTTGCCTGCCTTCTTTTGGGAAGTGTGTATGGCTTCATGCGGGGGAGACCCATTACCACGGGGGGACCTGCCCTTTTGTTCCCGAGTCCCAAAGGCTGTCGCATAGCAACCACACCTGGTGGCTTTTCGGCGAAACTCGCTTCTTGTGACTGTTATCCTGACCCCTGGCTCTCCAGAGTGTCGCCTTCCCGCTACTCGGACTAGGACACAGCGAGAGGCGGCCTCCGGTGTTCCGGTAATCACATCATTAACCACCCGAGAGACGCCCCCTCCCGCACGGTGTTGTTTCCGTGACTTTACGATAGGAGCCCGAGATCAGGATGAAGAGAAGTCAGACGACGCATTTGAGGGGAGGGGTGTGCTGGTCTCGTCACGTCGTCACTGGCACATCGACGCTGGGACGGAACGGGAGGCCTCCGACTCTAAGGAACTGTGCCCTGAGTGCGTTCATAGTGACAAGAACTGCCCTCTCCCTCACTGTTCTGCATGTTCAGGTTTTATCATTTCGTCTTCCTAAAGCAAAGATACCCACATTCAACAGACCCCCCCCCTGTTTAAAGATCCCCAAGGGTGAAATCGCACGACCGTGCCTGTTCAGGATCTGTGCGTAGTGACCTCGTGGTTTCCCGCCCGCTGCAGGGTGTACACGCGGCCTCCCTCCCTCGTGCTGATGGTCATGAACGCTGTGTGCGTTCTTCTGCAGAAGAAACCCAACTGGGCCTCGGCGAAGCTGCTGCTTTCTCAAACCAGTTTCCTAAAAAAACTGATTAACCTGGACAGGGACAGCATCCCCGACAAGGTAAGAGAGTCGGTGCCTAATTAGTGCGTAATTAACGCACTCCACCCCTTGGTCCCCAGTGTGGAACTTGGACCCGTGCGCTCCAACTGGAAGGCGGTGGGGCAGCAGGCCCCACGCCCACACGCGGCGGGGTCGCCGGGAGCGTCGGGGACAGCAGCCCGCCGCGCCGCCCACGTTGGAAAACGCCTCCACCGAGAATCTCTGTAAGGAGCGGGGAGGCCACCGGTGGGAGAAGGTCTCTCTGGGGGGATCGCACCACACCCGGTAACGGCAAGGAGCGATTCAAGCGTCTGAGATTTTTTTTGTTTGAGATACAGTCGGCATGTAACGCTGTATTGGTTTCAGGTGTGCAGCATTCGGTGTCTGTTCCCGGAATGATCACCACAGCACACGTGCTTATCATCTGTCCCCCTCGTAGCTACAAATGTTTTTTCTTAGGATGATAGATGATTACTTGTAAGATCTACTCGGTAACAACCCTCAAATGTACAACACGGTATTGTTAACTATAGTCATCGTGCCGTGCGTTACATCCCCAGGACTTACTTATCTCTCCTAACTGGCAGTAGGCACCTTTTGACCCCTTTCACCACCCCTCACCCCCACCTCTGGCGGCCACCGGTCCACTCTCTGTGTCTGTGAGTTCAGTGTTTTGTCTCAGATTCCACATCTAAGTGAGGTCGTCTTTCTCTGTCTTATTTCACTTAGTGTAATGCCCTCAAGGCCCATCCGTGTTGCCACACTGGGAGGATTTCCTTCTTTATTACGGCTGAATAATACCGCATTGTGTGTGTGTGTGTGTGTGTGTGTGTGTGTGTGTGTGTGTGTATCGCATTATATATGTGTGTGTAGATATATATCACATTATATATTTGTGTGTATGTATATATATCACATTATATGTGTGTATATATATATCACACTACGTGTATGTGTGTGTATACATATATCACATGTGTGTGTATATATATCACATTATATGTGTGTGATATATATATATCACATATACGTGTCTGTGTGTATGTATATCACATTATATACGTATGTGTATATATATATATCATTATATATGTGTGTTATGTATATATATGTCACATAATATATGTGTGTGTGTATATATATATATATTGCATTATATGTGTGTATATATTGTATTATGTGTGTGTGTGTGTATATATATATCTCACATTATATATGTGCATGTGTTATATGTATATCACATTATTAGTGTGTGTATATATATCACATTATATATGTGTGTATATATATATCACGTCATATATGTGTGTGTATGTATATATATCACATTATGTGTGTGTGTATATATATAACATTATAAGTGTGTATGTATATCATATTATATATGAGTGTGTGTATACATATCACATTGTATATGTGTGTGTATATATATATATATCACATCATATATGTGTGTGTATATATGTATCACATTATATAGGTGTGTGTATATACACATCACATTGTATATGTGTGTGCGTATTTTTTCTTTATGTGTTCATCCTTCAGTGGACACTTAGTTGGCTCCCATGTCTTAGTTGTTGTAAATAGTGCTTCAGTGAACATAGGAATACAAGTACCTTTGCAAGTTCGTGTTTTTGTTTCTTTTAGGTAAATGCCCAGAAGCAGCACTGCTGGATCATATGGTAGTTCTGTTTTCAATGTCATTGAGGAGCCTCCGTTCTTTCTTCCATGATGGCTGCCCCAATTTACATTCCCACCACCAGTGCACAGACGTTCTCTTTTCTCTACATCCTGCCAACACCCGTTGTGTCTTGTCTTTTTTCTACTGGCCATTCTGAAAGGTGTGGAGTGGTATCTCATTGTGGTTCTGATTTGCATTCCCCTGATGAGGAGTGATGTTGAGCATGTTTTCATGTGTCTGTTGGCCATCTATGTGTCTTCTTTTAGAAAAATGTCTATTCAGATCCTCTGCCCATTTTTTAATCAGGTTGGGTTTGGGTTTTATTTATTTCTGTTTTTTGTTTTTGTTTGTTTTTGGTGCATTTTGTTTTTGTTTTTGTTTTTGTTTTTTGCTATTGAGTTGTATGAGTTTTTTATGTATGTTGGATATTAACCCTTTATCACCATATGTGGTTTGCAAATATTTTCTCCCTCTGCGTAGGTTGCTTTATCATTTTGCTGATGGTTCTCTTTATTGTGCAGAAGCTTTTTAGTTTGATGCAGTCATATTTATTTATTTTTGCTTTTGTTGCCTCTGTTTTTGGTGTCAAATCCAAAGTCATTGCCAAAATCGATGTCAAGGAGCTCACCACCTGTGTTTTCTTCCAGGAGTGTTATGGCTTCAGGTCTACCTCCAAGTCTTTAATCCATTTTGAGTTATTTCTGGGTGTGATGTGAGATAGGGGTCCAGCTTCCTTCTTTCACATGTGGCTGTGCAGTTTTCCCAACATGATTTATTGTACAGATTGTCCTTTCCCTGTCATATATTCTTGGCTCCTTTGACATAAATGAATCAACTGTATATATGCATGGGCTCATTTCTAGGCTCTCTGCTCTGTTCCATCGACCTGTGTGTCTGTTTTATGCGAGTACCACACTGTTCTGATCACTGTAGCTCTGCAACACAGTTCGAAATCAGGAAGTGTGACGCCTCTAGCCTCGTTCTCCTTTTTCAAGACTTTTGGGCTATTTGGGGTTTTTTGTGGGTCCATACACATTTTAGGATTATTTGTCCTATTTTTGTGAAAAATGCTATTGGAATTTTGATAGAGATTGCATTCGATCTGTAGATTGCTTTGGGTATTACAGACATTTTAACAATATTCTTTCAATTGGTGAGTATAAAGTATCTTTTGACTTACTGTGTCTTCCTCAGTTTCCTTCATCCGTGCCTTATAGTTTTCAGGGTACTGGAAGGTCTGTCACCTCCTTGGTTAAATTTATTTCTAAGTATTTTATTCTCTTTTTTTAATGTTTATTTTTGAGAAAGAAAGCGTGTGAGCAAGCATGAGTGGGGGAGGGGCAGAGAGAGAGGAAGACAGAGAATCTGAAGCAGGCTCCAGGCTCTGAGTTGTCAGCACAAAGCCTGATGTGGGGCTTGACCCCCAAACCATGAGATCATGACCTGAGCCAAAGTTGGATACTCAACCGACTGAGCCACCCAGGTGCCCCAAGATATTTTCTTTTTGATGCAACCACAAATGGGATCGTTTTCATAATCTCTCTTTCTGATGGTCCATTGTTGACGTAGAGAAATGCAGCTGAATCTTATATATTGATTTTGTATCTTGCAACTGTAATTAATTTGTTTCTTCTAACAGTTTTTGGATGGAGTCTTTAGAGCCTTCCACATGTAATATCACGTCCTCTGTAATGGTGACAGTTTTATTTATTCTTTTCCGATTTGGATGACTTTCATCTCTTTCTTGCCCAGTTGCTCTGGCTAGGACTCCCAATACTGTGGGAGGAAGCATCCTTCTCCTGTTCCTGATCTTAGAAGAAAAGCTTTCAGCTTCTCACTACTAAGTACGATGTTAACTGGGGGCTTGTAATGTACAGTCTTTATTATGTTGAGGTGTATTCTGGCTATACCCAGTTTGTTGAGAGTTTTTTCATGAATGCATATTGAAGTTAGTCAAATGCTTCTTCTGCATCTATTGAGATGATAGTATGATTTTTATGCTTCGTTTTCTTAATGCGGTGTATCGCATTGATTGATGTTGGACCGTCCTTGCCCTTGGGAGTAAATCCCACTTGATCATGGTTTATGGTACTTTTAGTGTAATAGTGAATTCAGTTTCCTAATATTTTGTTGAGGATTTTTGCATCATTGTTCATCAGGGATATTGGTCTTTAATTTTCCTTTTTTGCAGCATCCTTGTCTGGTTTTGGTATCAGGGTAATACTGGCCTCATAGAGTGAGTTTGGATGTGTTTCTTCCCTTTCTGCTTTGTGGAAGCCTTTGAGAAGGATTGATATTAATTCTCTTTAACGTTTGGTAGAATCCACCACTGCAGCCAACTGGTCTTGGACTTGTTTGTTGGGAGGTTTTTCACCTCTCATGCAGTCTCCTTACCAATAATTATTCTGTCCAGATTTTCTATTTCTTCATGATTCAGTTTTGGTAAGCTGTATGATTTTAGGAATCTGCCCATTTCTTTTAAATCGTCCTATTTGTTGGTGGGTAATTGTTCATAGCAGTCTCTTGTGACCCACTTGTACTTCTGTGGTATCAGTTGTGATGTCTCTTTTGTTTCTCCCTTTATTCTCTGGGCACTCTCTCTTTTTCTCTTGGGGAGTTAGCTATAGGTTTTTCAATTTTGTTTGTTTTTCCGAAAAAACCAACCCTTAGATTCATTGATCTTCGCCATTGCTTTCTCAGTCTCTCTGTCGTTTATTTCTGCTCTCGTTCCTGTTGTTTCTTCCTTCTACTAACTTTGGACTCCACTCGTTCTTCTTCTGCTAGTTTTTGGGGGTGTGTTGAATTACAAGACTGACCCTCAGGTCGAAGCAAATAGGCCTCTTTCACTGAAAGGCTGGAAACTTTTCAGTCGCCCTCCTGGGTGCTGGGCCCTGGGGTGGGTGAGTCTGCACCAGCCCTTTCAGGACTGTTTCTCAGCTCACTGTGGCCTTCTGGGTCTCATGAATAGAAGCCCTATGGATTTGCAAAACTAGGTGTTTCCAGTATCTTCTCTCAGGTGCAGGTCTAAAAAGTTGAGGTGCAGGGGTGCCCAGGTAGCTCAGTTGGGTTAGGTGTTGCAGCTCAGTTCAGGTCATTGTCCCCCAGTTCATGGGTTCGAGCCCTGCCTTGGGCTGCATGCTGACAGCTCAGAACCTGGAACCTGCTTCGGATTCTGTGTGTGTCTCTCTCTGCCCCTCCCCGACTTCTGTGTTCTCTCTCTGTGTCTCTCAAAAATAAACATTAAAACAATTTTTTTAATTTAAAAAGTTGAGGTGCCAGATGTGGGGTTCAAGCCCTCTACTCTTCAGAGAGAAGCTTGGGCTGCTGAGTTCCCTCCCGATTGTGGGTTACTGTGCCAAGAGTGGAGGTTACGGCGAGATTGCGTCTTAGCTCCTCCTGCCCATTTCGAGGGTGTCTCAGAACATCCACCCGATGTCTATGGGTCATTCAGGTCGTGTCTGGGTTCCTTTTGGAGATAACTGTTCTGTGTGTAGTTCCCGGTGTGTCCGTGGGAGGGGACGAGTGTGGGATCCTCCTGCATCGCCATCTTGAACTAGATCCCTGAGATTTATTTTTATTTGCTCAACAAATATTCATAGAACAGCATGTGCCAGAAACTCTTATGAACACTTAAAAAATATTAGTTCATGCTTGAGGAGATGGGGGACAGACTGGGGCATAGAACAAATTGAAGAAAATAAGGTAGTCTGGATGCCTAGTGAAGGGCTTTGCTGGAGTAGATTGAATTCAGAAGAATATAGATTTCCTGTAGGATTCCAGGAGCATGAGAACAGGGCCAAGGCCTGCAAGCATCGGGCTCAGGGCCCCGGGCAGGTGGGAGGCCGTGCTGGGCAGGTGAGTCTTGGAGGAGCAGCCTGGTGGAGTAGCTTCCTTCCAGGGGACATAAGAGACATTATGCTAGGTCACAGGAGCAACCCGTTCCTTTATACGTAATAGGGAAGCCAGACATCCAAGAGCTCATTTCACAGTTAATTAATTACTTAGAATGATGATCTGGCTATTGGGATGTAGGGCCCTGTATGAACAAGGTGAATTGTTTAGCAGAGTGTTAATGTTGATGTCCATATTATTCATGAATTAACGTAACAGCTGCTCACTCTCTGAAGCGTTCTTGCCAAAAGGATTCCCTGTGGTTTAAACAGATCTTTCAAGCTAAAATAATAGCTCACCTAAAGAAGTTGTTAAAAGCGTGACAGTGTTCGAAGTAATAATGAGAACGCCAATAGTAATCCGGTAATGGGCCACCGGCCATCTAAATTATTTAGCAAAATGGTTCTGTCCTACAAGAGGGGAAATGCCTGGCTGGAAAGGAAGACAAAAGGACTGTCAGTCTAAGAAAGATTTTCTTCCGGTTCTGGCTCCCCAAAGTAGATGAGAAATAGTATGTGCCCACCTCGGAACAAGGAGTACCATGGAGCTGAGGTGGCTCTCTTGGCACGTGACACGGATGAGCGAGAGAGTGTCCTCAGTGAGCCTCCGTGTCCCCCCGGCCGCACCGCCACCCCTGACTAGACAGACCTTTAAATAGGCACCGTGCCCGGCGGATGTGCCTCTCGGGCAGCAGAAGCTGCGGGCAGGGTCCTGCTCCCTGACGCCTCGGGTGCACAAGGAGGCTTCAGACCTTGCAAGCTGGAGGAAGTTAACCTGGTGTACTTTTGTTTTAAAACGGAGTTCCCGGGACAGCCGGGGGGCTCAGTTAAGTGTCCGACTCTCGATTTCGGCTCAGGTCATGATCTCATGGTTCCTGGGATCGAGCCCTGTGTTGGGCTCTGCACTGACGGCTCAGAGCCTGCTTGAGACTCTCTCTCTCCCTCTCCCTGCCCCTCCCCCCCCTCCTTTTCTTTGTCTCTCTCTTAAAATAAGTAAATAAACTTAAAAAAATAAAATAAAGTTCCTTTTTAAACAGTACAGCAAAGCCACTGTGACAACAGTAGCAATAATCAGATGTTTACAGCAGCGACTTCCCCCTCCTCTGCTGCAGGGCCGTTGCACCCGCGGCTACGTGTCGTTAATCCTGCCACTGAAGAGTAGTTGAGTATTTCTCATACAAAATAAAATGTCACTTTCATGTGAACTGGGGGAAGAAAGCCTCAGCTCAGCACGTCTTTTTCTTGTAATACATGAATTGTGTTTTCTCTAGGTTTTCACGAAGCTGAAAAAAATTTTGCTCTTCCCTGATTTCAACCCAAACAAGATCGCCCTCGTTTCTATAGCCTGTTGCTCTATGTGCCAGTGGGTCATAGCTTTGAATAACTATCATCAAGTGCAGAAGGTACGCTCTTTCCCCGGAAATATCTAGAACAGCCGGGAAGGGACGCTTCCTCGTCCCAGAAGTAGCTCGTGCTTAACAGTGCTCACAGAATACCTCGCGAGAACCACTTTCCTCAAAGACCCTATGCTGACGCCTGCAGATAGCAAGTGCATCTGTCGGGTTGTTTTATTTACGGCAGCTGTGCTGTTTTAGTTGTTTTAGTGTGTGTTAGTTACCATAGTGAGTTCCTTCACACCCCTTTTGTGCACATCATCCCAGGAGAGGTTGTTATAAGAATTGACACAAATGCCTGCCAATCAAAAGCGACATTTTTAACGGCAAACTTGACCTTTTTGAACACTTAGGTGTGGTGACCTTCTTTTTCAGCTCGTGGGCCCCAAGCAGATCCAAGTGGCAGAAGCTCAACGTGTCCTAAAAATTGCACGACAGAGGCTGGCCGAAAAACAAAGAGGTTTGCAGCTGGTAAGGCATTATTTGCTTGTTAAACTTACAGCCGCTTTGTGAGACGACTCACCAAGAAGAGTCATTGTCCCAGGAGAGTTTACCAGTTCAGGAGAAAACGAGGATAACAAGGGTGGTGAAGAGATTAATTGTGGTTAAGTAAATAACACAGACACTATATGTAAGGTGCCATCACATAATAAGACTCTCAGTAATGCTAATTATTACTGTGTCCGTAGTATATTGACCCGTTTCACCGAATTTCTCCCAGGAGAGCTTTGTGACTTCAGTTTACCGAAGACTCGCCCAGTATCAACCTGTGTTCTTAAAAACTGTCCTTAACCACCTGTTTATATCAATTACTCTGTTGCTTTGTAAAGACATGGTTGTTTCTTTTTTGTTTTGTTTTGTTTTGTTTTGTTTTTTGATGTTTATTGTTGAGAGAGAGAGACAGAGTGTGAGCAAGGGAAGGGGCAGAGAGAGAGGGAGACACAGAATCTGAAGCAGGCTCCAGATTCTCAGCAGGCTCTGAGCTGTCAGCCCGGAGCCCCACGTGGGGCTCAAACTCACGAACCGTGAGATCATGACTTGAGCCGAAGTCGGACGCTTCACCGACTGAGCCACCCAGGGGCCCCAAGACATGGTTATTTCTTAAATGTCTTGGTTTTAAGCTAAAGTTGGGGTGTCATTATGAGAGCCAGGACTGAGGTCACCAGCCCTCGGACACACATCCTGAGAGTGGGTGAGGTGGCACCCTGCAGATGGCCACATAGCAGGGAATGTCTCCCAAACCCCTACATTTCAATGTGGTTATCTACACTTTAAAATCTGGGAATTTATTTAATGGGGCACCCGGGTGGTTCAGTCAGTTGAGCGTCCAACTTCAGCTCAGGTCATGATCTCACGTTTCGTGAGTTCGAGCCCCGCGTCAGGCTCTGTGCTGACAGCTCAGAGCCTGGAGCCTGCTTCCGATTCTGTGTCTCCTTCTCTCTGCCCCTCCCCTGCTGGCACTCTGTGTTTCTGTCTCTCTCTCTTTCTCTCTCTCAAAAATAAACATAAAAAATTTTTTTTAATTTAAATCTGGGTATTTATTTAAAATTTGAATTTCTGTCTTCTCCTGGTTAATTCAGAAGATCCGGCAGCCCTGGGCCGGCATGCTCACCAGGCGATAATGAGCCCCCAAGTCATGTCAGGCATTTCTGTCACCTGCTTGGCCCCCTGGGCATTTCTTGTAAACCCAAATATGTATATAAAGTGTTGGACATTTTTGAAGGAAATTATTAATTTTTTTTCTTTATGTGGATAAGTCATTTTATTGCTAATATTTTGTTGCAGGTTATGACCTACCTATATAGTAATATTTAGATATGTGTGGATAATAGCTGACATCTATGGTGTGTGTGCAATATGTTGCAAATACCATGCTGATGCTTTATACAGACTTGTCATTTCATCCTCAGGTCAGCTTTCAGAAGGTTTATAAGGGCGATGTTTATAAGGGAGAAAACTAAATCGAAAGATTCAACATTTGTCCAGCATCTTTTTTTTAATGTTTTTATTTCTGAGAGAGAGAGAAGCGTGAACAGGGGAGAGGCAGAGACAGAGGGGGACAGAGGATCTGAAGCAGGCTCCACACTGACAGCAGAGATCCCGACGGGCTCGAACTCGTGAGCCATGAGATCGTGACCTGAGCTGAAGTCAGACACTCAGCTGACTCATGCCCCCAGGCGCCCTATTTGTCCAACATCTTGAGCCTCTAAGTGGTGCCCACGCTCTAACCCAGGCCGTCTCACTCAAGCCCACACACTGACCTCCGACCCTACAAAACTCTCCTATGCAGGAGTGATATGGGAGGCATCCGGCAGCCATTGTGGCTCAGGCACCAACCAGGGAGCGCCAACTCTTGTCACAGAGCAGCTTCAGGTCCAGAGGCCACCAGAGAGGACTGACGGGGGGTAGAGGGCCAGGGTGGGCAGGGGTAGGGCCGACAGTGGGCTCTCCAGGGCATGAGGCAGGCCCGTTCAGCAACCACCACAGATATAGCTCGACATTTTAACAACCGGTGTGCCTACATCAGCCTAGTTCTGTCCCACACACAAGTTAATGATCCAGGAAAGGAAAAAGTCTGCTTCGGAACTTAAAGGAAAACAATTAGATATTATACAACCCGGTAAGCAGGCAGTTCGAGAACAGATGCAGTCGAGTCTCGGACAGCACCGGTCCATCTACACGGATTTTTCCCCATAAATACCAGGACAGGCCTGTAAATGTATTTTTCTCTTCCTTATGGTTTTCCTAATGGCATTTTCTTTTTTCTACCTTGCCGTATTGTAAGAATATAGTCTGTAATACGTGTGACATGCCGCGTGTGTGTTAATTGACTGTTACCAGTGAGGCTTCTGTTCAACAGCAAGCTATTAGAAGAGAAGTTTTAGGGAGTCAAAAGTTTTACGTGAATTTTCAGTTGCATGGGGGGTCGGCACCCTAACCCCTGTGTTCAAGGCTCAGCTATAATTTTTAATTTAGCGTAAATGTCCATTTGGGCTTTTTTTCCAATAATTATTAGAAACCCTATGTAAATAAATCTTAAAATGATGATGTGCCTGGTTTTCCAGGAAATTCTTAGTCACTAAAAGTCATTTAAAGAAAACTTGAGGGATGCCTGGGTGGCTCAGTCGGTTGAGCGTCCAACCCTTGATTTCGGTTCAGGTCATGACCTTATGGGTCATGAGTTTGGGCCCCGCGTTGGGCTCCGTGCTGACAGCGTGGACGGCCTGCTTGGGATTCTCTCTCCCCCACTCTCTCTTTGCCCGTGTCCTGCTTGTGCTCTCTCACTCTCTCAAAATAAATAAATAAACATTAAAAAAAAAAAACAACTTGAAAGACTGAACAAACAAAAATCAGAGATTTAAAGGGTCTGAGACAGAAGATGAGGAAAGAGAGGGATGAACAGAACAGTAAACTGATGAGACCCACAGACAGTGCAGGACACTCCACGCAGCAGCAGAACCCACGTTCTTCTCAAGTGCACATGGACGTTCTCCAGGGCAGACCCGACGTGAGGCCACAAAATGAGTCTTCATGGGTTTTAAAAGATCGATATTGTATCAAGTATCTTCTCGGACCGCATGGAACGAAGTTGAAGCCAACAACAGAGGAAAACTGGGAAATTCACAAATATGTGAAGATTTGTAATCTGTAAACAATAAACTCTTAAGCAATCCCTGGGCCAAAGAAGAAATCATAAGGCAAATTAGAAAATACTTAAAGACGGGGCACCTGGGGGGCTCAGTCAGTTGGGCGTCCGACTTCGGCTCAAGTCATGATCTCGCTGTTCCCGAGTTTGAGCCCCACGTCGGGCTCTGTGCTGACGGCTCGGAGCCTGGAGCCTGCTTGGGATTCTGTGTTTCCCTCACTTTCTGCCCCTCCCCCGTTCATGTTCTGTCTCTATCTCAAAAATAAACATTAAAAAAAAATTTTAATAAAATAAGGTTGCAAAATGCTAAATCAACATACAAAAATCAGTTGCATTTCTATAAACCAACAACAAACTATCCAAAAAAGAAATTAAGAAAACAATCATATTTACAATTGTGTCAAAAGAATAAAATGCCGAGGAATACATTTAACCAAGGAGGTGACAGACCTATTTTCTGAAAACGTTAAGACACTGAAGAAAGAAAAGGAAGAAGACACAAATAAATGGAAAGATACTCCATGCTCATGGCTGGGAAGAATTAATATGGTAAAGCGCCCACACTACCCAAACCAAGCCTCAGATTGAATGCCACCCCTTGTCAAAATTCCAAGGCACTTTTCACAGAAATAGAACAAACAGTCCTAAAATGTGTATGGAACTACGAAATTTATTACCTTTTGTCTTTTTGATGATGGCCATTCTAACAGGTGCAAGGTGGTGTCTCATTGTGGTTTTGTTTGATCAGCATTTCCCTGATGATGAATGATGTTGAACATTTTTTCCTGCTGGCCTTTGTTTGTCTTCATTGGGAAAATGTCTGTTGAGTTCCTCAGCCCATTTTCCAATCAGATACTGTGGTTTTCTGTTACTGAATTGCAGGAGTTCTCTGGAGATTAGCCTCTTCTCCAACATATGGGTAGCAAAACTGTTCTCCCATTTTGTTAATTGTTCTTTCGTTTTGTTGATTGTTTATCTTGTTCTGCAGAAACTTTCGAGTTTGAGGTAGTCCCATGAATCAATTTTTGCTTTTGTTGTTTGTGGTGTTGGTGTTACGGCTAAAAAAAATCATTACCAAGTCCAATGTCGAACAGTTTCTTGCCTACATTTTCTACTAGGAGTTTTATGGTATCAGTTCTATGGTATTTAGATTTATTTGGAGTTAATTTTTGTGAGTGGTGTAAGATATGAGTCTGCTTTCATTGTTCTGCGTGTTTTCCCAGCAGCATTTGTTGAAGAGACTGGCCTTTCCCTGTTGGGTGTTCTTGGCTCCCTTGTTGAGTTGCCAGATTTGCCAGATTTGATCCTGGGCTCTCTACTCTGTTCCACTGGTCTGTGTATCTATTTTATGCCAGTACCACACTGTTTTATTACTGTATAGAAATGCTACTGGTTTCTGTGTGTTGGTCTTACATCCTGCAACCTCACTAAAATCGTTGATTAGCTCTAACAGTTGTTTGGTTGAGTCTCTGGGATTTTATCACATCATTTGCAAATAGTGACATTTTTACTTATTCCTTTTTTTAAATTTTTTTAATCTTTACTTATTTTTGAGAGAGAGAGAGAGACAGCGTGTGAGCAGGGGAGGAACAGAGAGAAAGGGAGACACAGAATCGGAAGCAGGCTCCAGGCTCTGAGCTGTCAGCACAGAGCCTGACACGGGGCTCGAACTCACGAACTGAGATATGACGTGAGCTGAAGTCGGACACTCAACCAACTGAGCCACCCAGGCGCCCCAACTTATTCCTTTCTGATTTAGGTGCTTTCTATTTGTTTGTCTTGCCTGGTTGCTCTAATCAGGACTTCCAGGACTACATTGAATAAGAATGGAGGGGGCGGGTATCCGTGTCTTGTTCCTGAGCTTAGAGGAAAAGCTCTCAGTTTCTCACCGTTGAGTATAACATTAGCTGTGGGTTTGTCATAACTGCTTTTTATTTTTTTTTTAATTTTTTAAATGTTTAGTTTTGAGAGAGAGAGAGAGTGAGTAGGGGAGGGTCAGAGAGAGAGGGAGACACAGAATCTGAAGCAGGCTCCAGGCTGAGCTGTCAGTACAGAGCCCAACATGGAGCTCAAACTCACAAACACCGAGATCATGACCTGAGCAAAATCAGATGCTTAACTGACTGAGCCACCCAGGCTCCCCTGTAACTGCCCTTTATCATCTTGAGGTTTGTTCCTTCTGTATCCAGTCTGTTGACAATTTTTATCATGAAAGTGTATTATGTTCTGTCAGATGCTTTTTCTGCATTTATTGTGATGATCATGTGATTTTGATCATTCTGTTGATGTGATGTAAAACATGTACTGATTTGCACATGTTCAACTACCCTTGCATCCAGGGGTTAAATCCTTCGTGGTCATGGTGTAACAAATCTTTTAATGTGTTTTTAAATCCAGTTTGCTAGTATTTTGTTGAGAATTTTTGTATCTATATCCATCGAGGATATTAGTCTGTAGTTTTATTTTTCAGGTCAGTTGCTTTATTATTCTGTAGTTTGGGATAAATAATTATGTTTCTGTATCTTTCTTGACTCTCTGTGTTGGTCTCTGTGCATTTGATAAAATAGCCACCCCTCCCTGTCCTGACAGAGTGGTCCAGAGGAGGGGATGAACCTCATCAGCCCAGCCTGAGCTCCTGGTTGTCTCTCACACCACTGCGACTGCCCAGGCAGCCTTGTGCGCTCTCAGTGGCTCCCCGTATTCAGCGTGTGCCAAGATCTATCAATGTCCCAAAGAGGAGCATCTCAGTCAGCACTGAGGCTCACTGGAAGCCTGTGTAAATAGTTCTCTTCAGGGACAGCTTGGGAGATGGGTGTTTCTGTCTGCGTCCTCGGCACTGAGCCAATTAAGATCTGTTTCTTTGTTTATTATAGTTCTGTGGGACCCACAAATGCAAGAGCTGCTGGACACCAAAGCCAGGTGCTCAAGTGGTATATCCTCTGGGCCACAGCCACCAAGGCCGGGATGCCATATATGTGCACAAGTTCCTTCCAGGGAGAGGGCAGAGACCTTGAGTGCGCCAAAGGGAGAGTGTGGAGATGGTACCTACTGGTCCCCCCTAAATGTGCACTAAGCTAGAAGCCTAGCTTAGTGTGGCCTCAGGCCACAGCCTCATTCAGAGAGGCCTCTTTAAAGCAAAGCCTGGGAGGGAGGCATTTCTATCTCCACCTTTGTGCTGCATCCTGGGGGAACAGCCAGTCAGAAAGTATTTGTTTGCTATAGTCTAGCGGTCTCATGGATGCAGGCCCTCTTGGCTTTCAGAGCTAACTGTTCGGACTCCCATCCCTCAGGCAGAAGTCTTAAAAGTTGAGACACTAGGTGTTGGGCTCAAAACCTTTGCCTTCAGAGAGAAGTTGGGAGTTGGGAGTTCTCTCTTGTGTATCTCTTGCATATCGCTGTGCCAGGGGCGGGGTTGTGGTGAGAGTGTGTCTCAGCCTTCCATGTTTGGATGTGAGTACTTCTCGTTCGCCCAACGTATAGGAGTCGCTCTGCTGGTTTCCGAATCTCTTTCATGGGGAACAGCCCCATGTGTGGCTGTAGGCTTGGTGTGGCCACAGGAGCAGGTGAGTTCAGATTCCTCATCTCACCATTTGGGACTGGAACTCCCTTTCACTTATTCTTGACTCGTGGTGTCTTCCATTTTGGTATGTACTCAATTCCCATGATCCTCACGATTTTTTGTGTATTTTTTGTCTTTTCACTCATTTACCCAACAAATACTTATTTATAATACTGTCTATTTGTTTTTATTATTATCAAGTAGTAGGCGAGAAAAAAATAAAGTCTAAATTTCAATCAGAACCTTACTCACTGATACTCTCCATTCCCCTCCAGCTCACAACCATGGCCTTCATGAGAAGTTGCTAATATGTTAACTCATTGACACAAGTGTATTTGAAATGTATATATGTATATAAAATACTGACAGATGCACTTAATACTTTAAAAGTGAGTGTAGTAGTTAACTCCACTGATTTTAAGCCCTTCACTGAGGTTTTCTCCTCACTGAGTTATATTCTGTCTCCCATTTTAAAAATAGGTCTCTTGTTCATCTGTGCCCTAGTGTAAAAAAAAAGTTCGTAAAACTCTAGGGAACTTAGGGGAAATCAATAGCGCAAGAACATACTATATTACATGAACATTCATTTAAAAATGTTACCTTGGGGAGTACCTGGGTGGCTGAGTTGATTAAGGGTCCAACTCTTGATTTTGTCTCAGGTCGAATCTCATGGTTCATGTTTGAGCCCCACATCCGGCTCTGCACTGACTGCACACAGCCTGCTTGGGATTCTCTCTCTCCCTCGCTCTCTGCCCCTCCCCCATCCATGTGCGCATGCTTTCTCTCTCGACCTCTCTCAGAAATAAATAAGCTTTCTAAAACACGTTACCTTGGGAACACAGTGTTGTCATATAATAGAAATTCCGTGTGTTCAAAGATGCTCAACATCACTGACTGTCAAGGAAAATACAACAAGATGCCATCATACACCTGTCAGGGTGGCTAAAATCAACAACACAAGAAACCACAGTGCTGGCAAGGATGGGGAGGAAGGGGAACCCTTGTGCACTGTTGGTGGGAATGCAACCACTGTGGAGAACAGTATGGCGGTTCCTCAAAGCATTAAAAAGAGAATTTCCATATTATGACCCAGTAATTCCACGACTGGGTATTTACCCAAAGAATACAGAAACACTAATTCGAAAAGAGGTATGCAACCCTGTGTTTATTGCAATGTTATTTACCAAAGCCAAGACATGGAAGCAACCTAAGTGTCCATCAGTAGACAAGTGGATAAAGAAGATGTGGCATATATACACAGTGGAATATTACTCAGCCATAAACAAGAATGAAACTTGCCATTTGCGATAACGTGGATGGAGCTAGAGAGTATAATGCTAAGCAAAATAAGTCAGAGAAAGAAAAACACGTATGATTTCGCTCATACTTGGAATTTAAAAAAACAAACAAGCAAAGGGGAAAATAGAAAAAGAAACCAAGAAATAGACTCTTAACTGCAGAGAACACAGTGCTGGTCACCAGAGGGCAGTGAGTGGGGGGGATGGGGGAAATAGGAGATGGGGGATAAGGAGGGCACTTGTGATGAGCACCGGGTGATGTAGGGAAGTGTTGATTCACTGTATTATACACCTGAAACTAATATAACCCTGTACATTAAACTGGAACTAAAGAAAATAAAAAATTTAAGTAAGTAAGTAAGTGATGGTACAAAGCAAAAAAAAAAAAAAAAAAAAAAGAAAGATTTCGTGTGTTTAATTGAATCCGTAAGTCGTTCGCTTGAATCTTTATATGACTCGCTCGGCCATGAGTAGCAAGAGTGTTTTCTCAGAAAAATCAAATCGGAGGGAAGGAGCAAGCAAACACAACATTTTTAAAAAAAAAAATTTTTTTATAACGTTTATTTATTTTTGAGACAGAGAGAGACAGAGCACGAACGGGGGAGGGGCAGAGAGATAGGGAGACACAGAATCAGAAGCAGGCTCCAGGCTCTGAGGCATCCGCCCAGAGCCCGACGCGGGGCTCGAACCCACGGACCGCGAGATCGTGACCTGAGCCGAAGTCGGACGCTTAACCGACTGAGCCACCCAGGCGCCCCTACAACATTTTATATCAGAGTAGAAGCAACGGAGTAATGATTGTGGGTGAACCAGGAGTGAGTCGTAAATCATTAGTCACTCCAAAAGTAGCTCGTGTGTGTATGTGTTTAAAGATTAGGCATTTTCACCAGGATAACATGTTTAGAATAGGAGGAGAAATCACAAATTATGAACTGCGTTCAGTAAGCACAGTTTTGTGTACACAGTTTGTGAACCTGCCGTGTTCAAGTCCCCATGCTAAGTACAGTCTTCAAAGATTTTGAGAAGACGAAAACATCTTTCAAAACTACAAATAACAACATAAAGATAATATAAGGATACTAAGGGGGCGCCTGAGTGGCTCAGTCGGTTAAGCGTCCGACTTCGGCTCAGGTCACGATCTCGCGGTCCATGAGTTCGAGCCCCGCGTCGGGCTCTGTGCTGACAGCTCAGAGCCTGGAGCCTGTTTCGGATTCTGTGTCTCCCTCTCTCTCTGACCCTCCCCCGTTCATGCTCTGTCTCTCTCTGTCTCAAAAATAAATAAACGTTAAAAAAAATTAAAAACAAAAAAAAGAAAAAGGATACTAAGGCCACAACCCCAGAGATAATAACAGGCAACGTATAATTACTTCTCAAATGGCAGTTATAAACTGTGGATTTGACAAGACTGAGGCTTTGTGACAGCTGCAAAGTGGTGAGAATTTTAAAGAATGCTTTGGATTTACATCCCTTTAAGGAACGGTTTCAGGCATTAGGAAAGGACGGGAGCCACATCCCAGAAGGACGCACGTTTAAGGAGTGTTTCAGAAATGTGGACAAAAGCAGTCTGGCTACAGTGTACTATTACGGGAAAGGACATGGCATTGGGGAGGAGGGGGTTGGGGTCAGACCGTGGAGGCTTTTATTGACAAGACCAGAAATTTGAGCCATATCTGTAGGCAGTCACTTCTATAGAGACTCAGATGCTCAAATGCTTTTGAGCAAGGGCGCTAGCAAGATAAGTGGTAATTTAAGGAAATCGTCTTATCGGCTGTTCATGAAAATGTGTTTCCGGCTGACTGCCTGCGGATAGTCTAATGGCCACTTCGTCCGACCAGCCTTACTTCGAAAACTCATCGGTTCCTCCAGGCTGGTCATCGTATCTAGAACGACGAAGTTCGGTCATTTTGTTAGAGAAGGAAACTGGATGTGACACAACATTTTCAGTGCAAAAAATAAATCAGAAAAGGATGAATCTTCAAGGGCCAAGCTCGTAAGAAAGCCTAGTGAGGAAGGTGGCATTTTACACAGTAACTTTAGTATCAAGAAATCCTGTACTTAGTTACTACATTTTTCTTGTCAACACAATCCTCTGTCCAGGATGTGTAAATGGAGTGGTTACACACCATACGCGTACAAATGACAGTTAAACTCTTGAGGCAACATGCGAGTGACACTTGGTCTCAACAGTGAACGAACTGTCTTTCAGGTGGAAGAACACGTGCTGGCCTTGCAGGCGGCCTACAAAGACCTCGTGGCCAAAAAGCAGCTGCTAGCAAACAGAAGGAAACTGGCCACCAGGCGCCTGCAGTGTGCATCTGTCTTACTAACCAGCCTGGAAGGCGAGAAGGTGTGGCTCTCTCTGCCTTTATGTCCCGTCCTTAATGGCTACTGGGCTTGGCGAACCCAAGATGTCACTTTCCCTGAAGGTCATATCACGTACCTCCTCAAACTCTCTTCTCATCCAGTCTTTTTTACTGAGATCAGCAGACACTCCTACTCCTGATAAAAACAAAGGAGTCCTGGGGCGCCTGGGTGGCTCAGTCGGTTGAGCGTCCGACTTCTGCTCAGGTGATGATCTCACGGTTCATGAGTTCGAACCCCGCGGCGGGCTCTGTGCTGATGGCTCAGAGCCTGGAGCCTGGTTCAGATTCTGTGTCTCCCTCTCTCTCTGCCCCTCCCCCACTTGTGCTCTGTCTCTCTGTCTCTCAAAAATGAATACGTGTAAAAAAAAATTTTCTTTTAAATAAACAAAGGAGTCCTGGTCAAGTAGCCTTAAGACAGAGGGAACAGACTATGCAGATCAGACCTTACTTTCTCTTGCTCCCAAGACGTCAGTTCCCTTGTCTGATGAGGGGCACAGAGTCCATGAGTATGTCATGAGCTCCCCGGTCCAACGCAGGGACCACCCCCGCCGAACGCATAAAACAAGGGTGGCTGAAAGGGAGGGGATGTCATCAGGAAGGGAGAGGAACACCTCTAGAGCTCTTTTATCTTCTGTTTTCCATTCCCTCTGATCCTCCCTAAGCTTCAACCTCCTCCTCCGAAAGTGAAGTCAGTGGCTTTTACTTAACAGGGTATTAGAAGTGCCAAGTGAGATGGTCAAGGTAAAATGCCGGTTAGACACGTTAGGATTCGATAAATGCCGATCACTATTATTATTGAATATCATTAATAATACAATGAATTACTCTAGTTATGTTAAAAATTATCTTCATCACACAAAGGATTTGACATGGCTATCAGCCCTAACACACATGACACTGTTGACAAATCCAAGGGTAGGACTCGTGTTATCCTCAGAAAACAGTTTGTGTTATGATGTCCTCCATTACTCCCTTTGATGCAAACACCGATGAAAAGGGTCATAGTGGTAGCAATGCTGGGTCCCAGTAGAGGACCACGAATACCTAAATGTCTCATGATAGCATATTTGATGTCAAGTTTCAAGAGCTCACTTTTATGTTAACATTTAGACTCAATGGCCAGAAACAATCGATCAAATAGACAAGAAGTTGGAAAGAATCTGGGGTGACGTGCTTCTTTCAGCAGCGTGCATCGTCTACAGCGGGGCGTTGACAGCAGAATTTCGCCAGTTGATTGTGAACAAATGGGAGACTCTCTGCACCGAAAACAGCATCCCTTTGTCGCCCAACTTTTCTTTAATTGAAGTCATGGCCCCAAACCACGAGGTACTAACGTATTTCTGTTATCAGTTAAGGGGCTGCTGTTCTTGATTTGAATTTGGGGCGTAAGTGCATTTTGTTTTGGCTTAGATCTTTTCCCCAACTTGTTTTAACAAAGGAAAATACTGAAATTTGTTCCGGGTCTTTAAAAAAAAATTTTTTTTTTTAAATTATAGTTCTTTTTTTTTTTAATTTTTTTTTTAACGTTTATTTATTTTTGAGACAGAGACAGATCATGAATGGGGGAGGGTCAGAGAGAGGGAGACACAGAATCTGAAACAGGCTCCAGGCTCTGAGCGGTCAGCACAGAGCCCGACGCAGGGCTGGAACTCACGGACCGCGAGATCATGACCTGAGCCGAAGTCAGACGCTTAACCGACTGAGCCACCCAGGCGCCCCTTTTAAATTATAGTTCTAATGCCTCAGTTAGTTCCATCTCTTTCCCATCCTCTGGGCAAAAGCCACAGAATATCCTCTTACTCGTTGTAATCCTCCCGACCTACCCTAAGAAGTATAGCCAGTTTCTCTCCCAGAAACCCCTTTCGTTAATTAAATCAGTGAACTTACTGAACCACAGGTAGCGTTCTTAGAAAGAGCCAACAATATAGACCTCACATTTATCCACGTATCAATAAATATTTGTTGTCGATCTATGTTGAAAGGTTAAAAAAAAGAAATACCCCTTTTTAAATTCATCCCCAAAGAGTAATTTTAGATTGATTCCCCCAGTGATAACTCAACTTAAACTGACTATCCAATCTATAAAAAGTCTCAGAAGCAGATACTGGCTTCTCATTTTCATAATAGTAGTAACCAACTTAAGGCCAAACATATCCATAATTATATTAGATGTAAACAGTCTTAAAGGTCCGTATGTGTGCCAGGACAAACAGTGACACCAAAGGAGAACAGAGAGCCAAAAACAGGCCCATACACACACGGACAAAGCTGATATTACAGTGCAGGGAGGAATGGGTAGTCTTTTCAGTAAATAGGGATGAGTAATTGAATATCTGTAAGGAGGGAAGGAAGGAAGGAAGGAAGGAAGGAAAGAAAGAAGAAAGGGAGAGAGAGAGAGAGAGAGAGAAAGAAAGAAAGAAAGAAAGAAAGAAAGAAAGAAGAAAGAGAGGGAGAGAGAGAGAGAGAGAAAGAAAGAAAGAAAGAAAGAAAGAAAAAAAGAAATATGACCATGACCTCACACCAAACATAAAAAGTCAACTGCAGTTGAACTGTGGACCCAACTGTGGAAGACACAGGAATAAAGCATAATTTAGGAGAGTATGTTCATGACCCAGGTTAAGAAAAGATTTTTCAAGCAGAACTAACCATAAAGGAAAACATTAATCGAATTACATTAAAATTTACACCTTCTGTTCATCCAAAGACACCACTGAGAGGGTGTAAAGAGAAGTCAAAGAACAGGAGAGGATATTTGTAACACCTGAGTTCAACAAAGGGCCGAAGCGTCCTAGCCGTGGTACAGTAACCACCAATCAATGAGCAAGAGACGTTCAACCCAGTAAATAAATGGGCGAGAGCCTTGAACAGGTCGCTCACAAGAGACTATGCAAATAGCCAATAAATATTTGAAAGGGGCTTACCATCACTATTCACTGGGGGAATGAGAGTTAACTCTAGAGATATCACAACACATCAGCCAAAGGACTAAAATCTGAAAGACTAACAATATTAAGAGCACGGATCTGGAGTAACAAATTCTCATATACTGCTGGTGAGAATACAAAATGCTAAAATCATCTTAGAAAGCTGACTTTAGCTACAAGTATTAAAAATCCACATACCCTAAGACCTAACATTCCTAGGTGTCTCCCCAAAGGAATGCATATATACGTTGATCAAAAGAATATAAAAGAACGTTCACTGTGGCGTTGTTTTAGCCAAAAACTTGAGACACAATCCAAGTGCCCTCCCCAATAGGACGGATGAATAAAGAAGCCTGGGTGTGTTCATACAGTGGATACAGTTGGACCACTACACCCACGAAGCCAGACAGAAAAGAGGATATACTTTAACTTTCCTTGATCGAAAGTTCCAAAATTAGCAAAATGAAACTATAGGAATACATACTTCAGTAAGACAATAAGGAAAAGCATGAAAGTCGGGGGCATGATTAATTTTTTAAAATACAAACTCTGGGGGCGCCTGGGTGGCCCCGTCGGTTAAGCATCCGACCTCGGCTCATGTCACGATCTCACGGTTTGGGAGTTCGAGCCCCACGTCAGGCTCTCTGCTGACAGCACGGAGCCTGCTTCGGATCCGCTATCCCTGCCCCTCTGCACCTTCCCCACTCACGCCCTCTCTCTCAAAAATGAATACACATTTTAAAAAAAAAATCCAGAAGCAATTACTGAATATGAAGTTTTCTTAAAAAAAAATAATAGTATAAAGTAGAAACTCGAGTCTGCAGCTTATATCTCTGTCCACGCTGACCTCTGCTCCACGCCTCAATTTGGGTGCAGTCTGTGCCCCAATCAGCAGGACTCCCTGTGGTTTTCAGGATTCTTCGCCCCCTCATGTTTCCTTCTATGTAGACGTCAAGAGCACACAGTTCTTCACGGGCTTAAACAAAATCTTTTTCTTTCTTTCAAAACTGAAAAGTATCCTTGGCTCCTCACGGGGATGCCCTGGCGCCTCTCCCTGGAATGTCTCTGCTGTCCTTTCCTTCCCCGACCTCCATGGGCCTTCTGGGCTTTTTTCTCCCAACCTGCTGAGACTGCCAGGAAATCCGGATGAAGTTTATCCATTGGAGTCAGCTCCGGAGTCAAACCCTCGGTCTGCCTCTTACTCTGACGGCACGACCACGGGCGAAGCCCAGTTCCTCCTCGAGAAGTGAGGGCTGCAGCAGTTAACTAGACGATGACGTGTGTCCTTGGCGGCGGCGGGAGTGCGGTGGCCGCCGCGCCGCCATCTGTACAATTCTGTGGCGTTGCGCGTGTCACAGACGCATCAGAGCCCAGCGTCCTTGGGAACATATTTCGTATCGATCTCCCATTGCATCTTTGTTGTGAGGGCCGCTCCTCCGTCCTGATGAACAGAAAGGGGTAATTTAGCGAAGAGTTACCCAGAATTTCGTATCCCAGTGTTTTAAATGATTCATGTCCTCACTCCTTTTAAGTGTCATTTGCTTTTTCTAAAGCAGTGGCCCTGTAGGGTGCCTCAGTGTCCCGTAGGGACAGCGCGAGCAGGCGTGCGGAGCAGTGAAGGCACTAACGCTCTCCTTCCAGATCCGCCGGTGGCATTCTCAGGGGCTCCCGCTCGGTCAGTATTCAGCAGAGAACGCCATCTTGACCAGGAACAGCCTGCAGTGGCCGCTGCTGATTGACCCACATAAGCAGGCTCACAACTGGATCCGGCAGACGGAAGGGTCCAGGCTGCAGGAGCTCTCCATGGAGGACGGCAGCCACATCCAAACTATTGAAAATGCTGTGAAGACAGGAGGGAGTGTCCTCTTGCAGGTATTTGGACGGAATGGCCTAACTCCCTAATTCCCTGCAGCTGCAGTATAGACCGTGCACCGAGTGTAGACTCCCCTAATTCGTGCAGCTGCAGTATAGACCATGCACCGAGCATGGACCCCCTAATTCCCTGCAGCTGCAGTATAGACCACGCACCGAGCGTAGACCCCCTAATTCTGTGCAGCTGCAGTATAGACTACGCACCGAGCATAGAGACTAAAAGCTTTTAATTACAGGTAACTTTGTCAAGGGAAAAGTAATAAGTACATACGTACAGTGACTTGTCAATGTTCCGTTCTCTCAGATCAGGCTTTCTTTGGTGCCCAAGTACTAACAAGATTTACATTTTTAAATGCTGTGACTTTCCAACTGACTTATTTATTATAAGATGAACTTTTTATTTATGTCTGTTGGGTCTTTCAGAATCTCCCTGAAACATTAGCTCCAAGTTTAAAGGCAATTTTGAAGAAGGAGATCTATCAGAAAAGAGGACAATATTTCATAAGGGTTGAGGATTCTGAGATTGAATACAATTCCCAATTTAGGTAATGTCTCTCACAGTTAAATTGAGTCAAATGTTTGTATTCTCTAAGATCGATATCATGGAAGGCCCTGTGCCTCAGTCCTGGTGAGCTTTTCCTGGAGGAAATGGTGAGATTGCGTTTGGAATGTTTTGTTTGTGTTTCCGGGGCACATTCATCAGTACACAGAAGAGAGAACGGAGTTTTGTTCATCAAGCCGTTCCCAACCAGTATTTTCCGTGCCGTGCCTGATAAAACCTGGGCAAGAGGGGTCCCCAGAAAGGTGTGGAGCAGCAGCCAGCCGGAAGCCGGACCCCACTCGACCCCACTTGATCTGTTTGCATCACATCTGATTTTGGCAGGAAAAGCTTCTGCTCCTTTATCAAACAAAATCCGTACTGGATATCTGGAGGGAGCAGGGAGAGATTTTGCCTGGTCCGATGAAAACGTTTCCATGTTCCTGGCAGTTAGGGACCTTCAGGAACTCTGCCCCCCCCCCTCCCCGACCAGCCAGCTTCGCCAAGGACTTTTATACAGTCACATTGAACACTATAAAAATGCAGTTCCCAAGGGAATGAGACATTTGAGTTGCCAGAGACAAGCACTCTCCCCGCGAACTCATAACCAGCAGGTCGTTATGTAGGGAGTGATCAGCACAGGGGAGTTAGAAGCTGGGTTTACTGGTACCCAGCCCGGTGCGCTTAACTGCGCTACGGGGGCTCTGACACGCTGGGTCCTCACCTGGTCCTGGTGGTCAGTGGGTCGATCTGTCGGTCAGCGGGTCCTCGCCCCCGGGCAGGGTCCCAAAGTCTGGCTCTTCACCACCCCCTTGCAGCCGGGAATCTCCTCTCCCAGTCTCCCTCCTTCGGTTAAGAAAACATTTTGCAAAGTACAGTTATGTTCCTCCAAACAACATTCTAGGGATTTGATAGGTGTCACTCAAAAAAGGGGTCCCATAGTTTTGAAAAGCGCGAGGTTAAAGAAAGTTAGACGGGAGGCTTTTTCCCTCGAGGACTTAAAACCCCTGATTTAACAAACACTCTCCGGGACACAGCCGACAAATTACGGATTGAGCAACAGCCCCAGGAATGAATGAAGCAACGTCCTGCTGAGTGGACAGCCCGGTGCCCGTGTCTGAATTGTGTGTGTGAGGAGGGGGTGGAGGGCACGGTCGCGGAGGGCAGACTGGCGACAGGTCCCCGCTCTGTCGCTTTCTGGCCGTGGACTGTGAGCAGCTTACGTGGACCCTCGCAGCCCCCATTCCACCCTCTATAAAATGGGACGAGGAATCGCCCCTGCTGTATTGGGGTATCGGGTCATGTGGAGACCGCACAAGACCCAGAATCACTCCTGACCCTCCCCCCGGGCACCACCCTGCTCCAGGCCACCATCACCTCTCCCATGTTAACCAGTCTCCCGCTTCCTTCTCCCCCATCCCCACCCCCACCCTGGATACTGTCCAGGCGGCAGCTGGAGGGGCCCGTTGGAGAAGGCCGGCCACCCTCTGCCCCCAGCTTCCGTGGGGCTCTCACTCGGTGCAGACACTACGGTGCTGACGGTCCCCAGAGGGCAGGTCAGGGCTCCTACTAGTTAGTTAACGCTTTTCTCTCCTCTGTCCCGATGCGGGGACCACATATGGTCGGAACGTAATCTGCGGCTGTATTTTAAGTTATAAATAGCAAATTCATTCACAGAGTATAGATTGAGAGCCTATGTTGCATACAGGGCTGAACAACACTAAAAATTAACCGTGTCTGCTTCCGGGAGAAATATTTCTTTCCATTATTTCGTAAATTAGTTTCCTTTGTTTTCCTGCCGCCGCGGGGCCTTTGAATAACTGGCGTCTTTCTCATGCTTTAGGTTGTTCATCTCCACAGAGGTAGACAACCCCCATCTTCCTCCGTCGGTTTATAACTTTGTTACCGTGATCAACTTCACCTTAACGTTCCGAGATTTGCAGGATCAACTCCTTTCTACCGTACTAACTCACGAAGTTCCTCACTTAGAAAGTCAACGTTTCCAGTTGTCGGAGAGTATATCCCTTGATGCTGGGAGTCTTGAAGAGCTAGAAGAACAAACGTTAAATGTACTGGAGACCGTGCAAGGTTAGTAAAGGTATTTCGTGGCATTGGGAGACCTCTGCTAACTCCGTGAAGGACAGAAGAAAAGCCAGAAGGGCCCTATTCTGAATCGGTACCAAAAATACCAGATCTGCCGTTTCCACCGGAGAACTGATTGATGGGGGTGAAACACCCTGTCTCTAAAATGAAATGCGGTCCCACTTCTGTGTCAGCTCATCATGCCGCAGGACATTCGCCACGAGGCAGTCAGTAGAAGTTGTAAGAAAAATCCTACAGAGGCTGGTTGGTGCCTCCTTGTTCTCTGCCATTTACAGCAGTTGTCTGACATCTGTTCTGTGTATCAGGTTAGACCGGAGACCTAAAGAGTAGGTTTCCCCACGAATTCATAACTAACATATACAAGGCCATAATGCGGTGACTTGTGTGTCCATTAAACGATGGTGTTTATTACAATAGCAGTAGAAATTCCTGTGTTCCTCTTCAACACAGGAGGTAGCTAAGAAACCATAGTCTTTACATTTCAACAACATAATTTCTAAACAGCTAAAGATGAAGCATTACAACTTCCTGGGGCGCGCTGGCTGCTCTGCTCCTGAAGGGGTCCTGGATCCCCAGTTTCAACACGCAGGATGGGGGTGCGCTCACGCGAGCAAGCACGAGACGCTAGACGGGTGTCCTACGGGCGCCGCCATCCGACACTGTCTCCCCGGAGCCGGCATCAGATTCCCTTCCCCTTACGGTTTCAGTCCCACGAGACCGCCCCCTCCCCACAGACGGGCTTCAGATCGCAAGTTCCAGCAACCCCTCCTGAGGTCTGATTCATTTGCTGCAGCACTCACAGAGCCCAGGAAACCCGTTGCTCTCTGGATCCCTGGTCTCTTGTGAAAGGATGGAACTCGGACCAGCCTGGTGGGCGTAGACGAGGTCCGGGGAGGGTGCGGCTGCCACGTTAACCCTCTGTCCACCGCCCTCCCTCCCGGTGAGGTGATCCGCGTCCTTAGGTGGAGTCCAGAGTCGCCTCGCTAACCTAACAAAACACACCTTTCTTACCCTCTTCTGTCCTTTAGAAATCCCCAGGGTTTTTAGAGCTCTCAGCCGGGAGGAAGACCTCCTGTATATTTCTTATTATAGGTCACAGGGTCGCAGCTCATCTGAGGTCACATACTTGTTATCTAACGGTGGGTTCCTGTTCGTTCTCTCTCTTTACTGGCGACTCTGGGGCTCGACCGACTCTCAGATGCTTTCGTTCCTATTAAGGATCGACTACATTCCCTCCTGTTCTAATCACAGCCATTACGCTATTTCTGTGTAACCTATGGCTAAGCCATGCTTCTGTTAATGACAAGACCAGTCACATGGACCAGGTTGTCACGTCTGTTTCCCTCGGGAGGTGGAATGAGTCAGCAGCAAAAGCAGGACGCGTAGGACTTAGGTGACACACAGAAGGAGACATGGTTGGTCCGACTCACAAGTCCCGTTTCATGAACCGCTATATGCAACCGTCACGTTTGGGCTATAACTTTTGTCTACATTGAACCAAAGACAGACTTGATGAGACAAAAGGAAAGTTGTTTCTGATAACACACATTGGCGCACGCCCACACACGCCTGCACACGTCCACGCACGTCCACACACGTCCGCACAGCGTGTCATTATGCCTTTGGTGCTTACTCCTACCGCTTGTTCCTCGTGGTAGAGTCTGAGGGTTTTTTTTTTTTTAAGTTTATTTATTTATTTTGAAAGAGAAAGAGCACAAGTGGGGGAAGAGCAGAGAAAGAGAGAAAGAGACAGAATCCCAAGCAGGCTCCACGCTGCCAGTAGAGAGCCCAGCACGGGGCTCAGTCCCACAAACTGTGAGAACTTGACCTGAGCCGAGGTCAAGAGTCGGGTGCTTAACTGACTGAGCCCCCCTGGTGCCCCTCTGAGATTTTTGTAAAGACTAACCTTTTCCTAATAGTGGTTATAATTTTACCAGTAGTGGTTATAATAAAAATTGTTCTGGAAAAAAAACTAAAGAGACTCCTTGACTCAGTACACATTTTTTCTTCCCTTTTTCCAAGTTTTAGTAAAGTAGATCATCCTTACTATCTCTTTGTAAGTATTCTGTCTTTACTGTGGCTCCCCAACCGCTGTGGGAAACCCAGGTAGAGTGGGGACTATGAGAGGTGGCCCACAGCTGAGGTCCAGACATCACTTAGGAAGCATCACCGAAATCAAGAAGCATGCGGTATCCCGGTCGTGGAATGTAATAATCCCATCATTCCTTAAAATGATCATGTGAAGCTAGGTTTAGTCCTAGGTACCATGTTTTAAGAGGGCTCTTTTCAAACCAAGGTGTCCCAAGGTAAGCATCAAGGACAGTGAGGAATCTATCAATCCTATCATTTACAAAAGGACCTGAGGAAAATGGGAATGTTTTGTCCATAAAATAATAGAATTTATGATGGAAATATGAGAATCGTCCTAAATAATTCAAAAAGGATAGAATTATTCTGTATTTCTAGAGCAATGCCTTTTCAAAAGATAAGTTGTAGCCTGATAGTGGAATGAGAAATCACTTTCCTTGGTCATTATCAACTTGATCTACTTAACAAAATAGAATACAATAGAAAATATCAGAGTACATCACAGGAAATAATGAGGCACTTGTTCTTTTCTGGAAATTTGGTTTTCATTTCCTTCCGTCCTTCGGACGGAATGGCTACTTATTATGTGCTTACAGTAAAAATAGAACGCACATGGGGTGCCTGGGGGGCTCAGTCGGTTAAGCATCCGACTTCAGCTCAGATCATGATCTCACGGTTCATGGGTTCAAGCCCCACATCAGGCTCTGTGCTGACAGCTCGGCTGAGTTGTGTGTCTCCCTCTCTGTCTGCCCCTCCCCCACTCATTCATTTCTCTCTCTCTCTCTCTCTCTCTCTCTCTCTGTCAAAAATCTATAAAAATTAAAAATAGAACCCACACACACTGAAATAATATAAAGAAGAGATGGGGGGGTACATATATGCTATTAACCAGATTATTCAGAAATATGACTCAGTTAAGAGCCCATCTCCAAAATAAAACCACCAAAAAGTCAACTGTAAAAACTCTTACAGAGGGGCACCTGGGTGGCTCAGTCGGTTAAGCATCCAACGCTTGATTTCAAGCTCAGGTCATGATCCTGGGTCCGTGGGATCGAGCCCCACATCGGGCTCTGTGCTGACAGTGTGGAGCCTGCTTGGGATTCTCTCTCTCTCTCCATCTCTTCCCTCCCTCCCCCCCCCCTCTCTCTCTCTCTCTTTCAAAATAAACTTGAAAAAAGAAATTCTTTAGAGAAAGATTTGAGGATGAGGGAATGTACTGTGTTTAACATTCCCATGGTTTTTATTCATTCAAATTCATTTTTTGTCTGTAGCATGTGTGTTAGATGATGAGGAAACTGTAGACATCTTAAGAAAATCCAAAACGACTTCAGATGAGATTTCCAAGCGCATCAAAGCGACAGAAAAAGCAGAAAGTGAAACCCAAGCGCTGCGGGAACACTACCGGTCTGTCGCGACTCGAGGCGCCCTGCTCTACTTTCTCGTGGCCGGGCTCGCCCGCCTCAACGCCATGTACCAGTTCTCCCTGGACTGGTTTCGCCAGGTGTTCGTTCGATCAGTAGCTCCCCGAAGCAAAGAACAGGAACACGGCCTGAAGAGGGAGAAAACGTCTCAGAAAAAGGTTGGTGATATCACAGACCTCGCCAAGGAACCAAAGTTAGAGAGCGACAGGCACCTCTTAGAGAAACATCTTCAACAGTCGGTAGATGTGCTGACAAGAAATGTTTTTAAGGTGAGACCTTCTCTTCTGTGACTTTTACAGACTTCTGTACAGGAGGAGGGCTAGTCTGACGTGACGTTTCCCCCTAGGTGGTGTCCTCAGCTCTGTTTCACCAACACAAGCTGTGTTTCTCCTTCCGGCTTTGCACCACGATCATGCAGAATAATGCCGGGGGCAGTCCAGTGCCGGATGACATCGGGTCCCTACCGGACGAAGAATGGGACATCTTCTTACATTCCGACACGTTGACGAACGTTAAAGGTGTGATGCCCCAGCCTAGACTTAACAGTAAGTAAAAGGTTCTTGCTCAGGGTTCAGCAAAAACCTGTTAAAAACGTGTTTCCCTGAAAAACCCTGAGAGATGTTTAAGGTGCTCCAAGCCGGTGCTTCTATATGGACTAAACTAAAAGTAGCTTCAGGTCAAGTGTGACGTGTAATTCATCCTTGTATCTTCATCCATTGAACATAGAATTGGTGCTTAGTAATTGTTGAAGAAGTGAATGAATGAATGAATGAATGAATGGTGTTTGCTGTGGTTATTGTAATCCTGATGTATTACACCGAATGCCCAGTGCTGGTCATTAAGGACACATGCACACACACGTACACACACACACACACACACACACACACACACACACTGATTAAATACCACCTAGAGCGAAACTTTACCCCTCCTAACCACAGTCCCCCTCAGTTTCTTATGAAAATTCCTTGAAGATTTGAATCACAAAAAATCATGCTTATGCAAAATGGTCAGCAAAACCACGTAAGTGCGGGATCTTTTCAAATCCTCCTGTGTTGCACATTTTTAAATATATTTATTTCTTAAATTGTGGTAAAATACACACAGCATAGAATTCACCTTCTCAGCTATTTTTAAGCATGCAGTTCAATGGCACATCGTAGTGCTGTGTTGGGACCTTAAGTCACAGGAAGTGTCCAGTTAAAGGTCGTCTGATGCTGTCCCCGAGGGAGAAGAGGGGCTGGTTTGGAATGTCCTCTGTCAAGTTTTTGAGACTATTAGCTGAGCATAGAAGTCAGAAAGGAAATGCAAAAGAATTACTCTTGAGGATACCAGACGTTTGGATAGTTTTGTTTTGCTTTTCGTTTGTTTTTATGTTACTGAAGCCTGGTATGCGGATGTTTGGTAAATGACTGTTGAGTCAGTAAATGTTCTTATGAGTTTATTAAGATTGCCTTCCTTGCAGAAAAAGAGACAATAACTCAGTATCTTGGGGCGCCTGGGTAGCTCAGTCAGTTGAGCGTCCGACTTCGGCTCAGGTCATGATCTCGGGGTTCGCGAGTTCGAGCCCCACGTCGGGCTCTGTGCTGACGGCTCGGAGCCTGGAGCCTGCTTCGGATTCTGTGTCCCCGTCTCTCTCTGCCCCTCCCCTGCTCACGCTTCTCTCTCTATCAAAAATAAAAACATTAACATTTTTTTAATAACTCAATATCTTAAACCAAAAAATAAAATAAAAATGTTGAGAAGGAGTCTGGGATATCTCAGGAAACAGCAAGGAAAGTACGCAGAGCCACACAGCAGCACGAGAAGAGCGGCGACTGCTGTCACCACAACTCAGCGCCCAACAGTCCTCGGTCTGACTCCACGGGTCCGAGAGGGCGGGTCTGCGCGCCACAGCCCCAGTCAGGGACCCACTCCCGAACCCCTCACCTGTGACCAGGAGACAAGGCCGGCAGCCAAAGAGCCAGCCCACCGGCATCCCCTTCACTCGGAACCCTGAAAACATCTCCAGTGTATTTAAAGAAACAACAAACTTTAATAGCTTCCTTTATTATTATTATTATTGTATAAGCAGCATGTGTTTATTAAGCAAACCATTACAACCTACAGAGAAGCAAAAAGAAGCAAATGAATCTTGTGTAATTCCACAATCCTGAGATAATCGCTGTTAATATTTTTGTGGTTTTTCCTTCCACTAGTTTTCCTCCCTATATGTCTTCTTTACATACGTTCATACTCGTATAGGAATACTCCTGTATTCTTTAAGGTGACTTTGCTGAACAGACTTACACATAACTTTTTTCAAATTAATGACATGTCACAAGTAGCTTCCTCCGTCAGGAAATAGACTTTTAATGTCTACACGACATTCCAGTTTTTGAATGGACCAAAACTCAAGTAACCACTCTCTTAAGTTAGAGACTTGGGTCTCGAAGCACTATGATTGACATATAAAGTATCCTTTTCTGTCCACAGGGACTGAAACTAGAAATCGATATCATATGAAAAATCCAAAATGTGGCTATTGATGTGGATATTAAATAACATACTCTTAACCAATGGGTCAAAGAAGTCACAAGGGAAATTAGAAAATATCTTGAGACAAATAAAAATGAAAACAATACATCACTTATGGGATACAGCAAAAGCAATAATAAGAGAGAAGTTTATAACTATAAATGCATACAATAAAAAAAAAAAAAAACAGGTCTCAGGGCACCTGGGTGGCTCAGTCAGTTAAGTGTCCGACTTCGGCTCAGGTCATGATGTCATGGTCTGTGAGTTCAAGCCCCACGTCAGGCTCTGTGCTGACAGCTCAGAGTCCAGAGCCTGCTTCCGATTCTGTGTCTCCCTCTCTCTCACTCCTGCTCATGCTCTGTCTCTCTTTCTCTCTCTGTCTCTCAAAAATAAATAAAACATTAAAAAATATTTTAAGGGGCGCCTGGGTGGCTCAGTCGGTTAAGCGTCCGACTTCAGCTCAGGTCATGATCTCACGGATCGTGGGTTCGAGCCCCACGTTGGGCTCTGTGCCGACAGGTCAGAGCCTGGAGCCTGCTTTGGCTTCTTGTCTCCCTCTCTCTGGCCCTCCCCCACTCATGCTCTGTCTCTGTCTCAAAAACTAAATAAACATTACAAAAATTTTTTTTAAATATTAAAAAAAAACAGGTCTCAAACAACCTCAAAGAACTAGCGAAAACAAAGAACTAACTAAACACAAAGCTAGCAGAAGGAAAGAAACAGGAAAGAATGAAGCACAAATAAAATAGAGAATTAAAAAATAGAAAACAAAACCTATAGCTGGCTTCTTGAAAATATCAACAAAATTAACAAAGTCTAAGCTACATTAAGAAAATAAGACTTGAATAATTAAAATCAGAAATGAAAGCAGGAGCATTAAAACTGATGCTCAAAAATAAAAAGGATCATAGGGGACTACAATGAACAACTATATGCCAACCAGTTGGACAGCCTAGAAGAAATGGAAACACATAATCTACCAAGACTGAATCATGAAGAAATGGAAAATTTGAACAGACTTATAACAAGTAAGGAGATTGACTCATTAAGCAAAAATCTCCCAACAAAGAAAAGGCCTGGGCCAAATGGCTGCACGGGAAAATTCTACCGAACATTTAAAAAAGAATAAACACAAATTTTCCTGAAACTCTTCAAAAAAAAAATGAGGAGGAGGGAACACTTCCAAGCTTGTTCTGGAAGACCAGCGTTAACCTGATACCAAAGCCAGGGATTCCTTCAGAAAAGAAAACTACGGACCAATATTTCTGATGACTATAGATGTAAAATTTCTCAACAAAATACAGCAAACCAGATTCAATAGCCTATTAAAAGGATTACACACCATGACCAAGTACAATTTATTCCTGGAATTGCAAGGACGTTTTTACATAAGAAAAATCAATCAGTGTAATAACCACATTAACAGAATGAAGGACAAAAACCACATGACCATTTTAATTGAGGCAGAAAAAGCATTTGATAAGATTCAGCTCTTTCAGGATTAAAAACACTCAACAAACTGGGAATAGAAGCAAAGTACATCCACACAGGAAAAGTCATTTGGGAAAAACCCACAGCTAACATTCTACTCGGTGGTGAAAGACTGAGTTTTTCTCTAAGATCAGAAACAAGGCAAGGATGCCCCCTGCTCTCACCACTTGTTTTTAATGACAGAAGTTAAAGCCAAGCATTAGACAAGAAAAAGAAAGAAGAGACATCCAAATTGGGAAGGAAGAAGTAAAATTATCTGTGTTCACAGATGACATGATCTTCTATGTAGAAAACTCTTAAGTGTCCACAAAACCCCTGTTACAGGTAGTAAACCAAAACAGCAAAGTTGCAAGATACAAAACCAATGTACATCATCAGGTGCTTTTTTATACATTAACAACAAGTAATATGAAAAGGAAATTAAGAAAACAACCCCATTTATAATAACATCAAAAGGAATAGAACACTTCGGAATAAACCTAACTGAGGAGGTGAAAGACGTGTACACTGAAAACTATAAAACGTTACTGAAAAACATCAAAGACAACACAAATAAATGGAAAGACATCCCATGTTCATGGATTGGCATACTTAATATTGTTAAGATGTCCATACGAACCCAGAGCAATCTACAGATTCAGTGCAATTCCTAACACAATCCCAAAGGCACTTTTTGCAAGTATAGAAAAATTCTTCCTAAAATTCATGTAGAATCCCCAGGGACTCTAAATAGACAAAACAATTTTGAAAAAGAAAAACGAAGTTGGAGGCATCATACTTCTTGGTGTCAAGCTATAGTATAAGGCTACAGGAATGAAAACAGTCTGGCCCTGGCATAAGGACAGGTAAGCAGACCAATGGAGCAGAACAGAAATTCACCGTCACCTATATGGTCCAGTGATCTTCAACAAGGATGGAAAGACCACTCAATGGAGGAGAGGACAGTCTCTTTAACAAATGGAGCTGGGAAAACTGGGTATCCACATGAAAAGAATGAAATCGGATCCTTATGCCAAATCAAAAACAAACTCAAAATGGATTCAAGATCTAAACGTAAGACCTAAAACTACAAAACTCTTAGAAGAAAGCCTAAGGGAAAAGTTTTCTGATACTGGAGTCGGCAGTGATCTCTTGGATATGACACCAGTGCACAGGCAACAAAAGCAAATACAGACAAATAGGACTACATCGAACTTAGAAACCTCGAAGGACACAATCAACAGTCAGAAGGCAACCTGTGGAATAGGAAAAGCTATTTCAAATTATATATCAATAAGGATATAATATTAATAAGGATATTGATAAGGAGTTAATGTACAGAGTACCTAAGGAACTCAATAACTCAACAACAAAAAAAATCAAATGACCCAATTTAAAAATGGGCAAAGGACTTGAATAGACGTTTCTCTAAAGATGATACACAAACGGCCAACAAGCATATGAAAAGATGTTCAACATCCTTCATCATCAGGAAATGCAGATCAAAAGATCATAATGAGGTATCATCTCACACTCATTAGGATGGCTGCTGCAAAACAAACAAAACAAAACAAAAACAGAAAATAACAAGTGCTGACAAGGATGTGTGGATATCAGAACCCTTGTGCGTTACTGGTGGGATTGTAAAACGGTGCAACTCTTAATGGAAGACAGTGTGGAGGCTCCTCAAAAAATTAAAAATAAAACTACCATATGATCCAGCAATACCGTATCTACGTACATAGCCACAGGGATTGAAAGCAGGGCCTCAGACTGATATTTGCACACCTATGTTCACGGCAGTTCTGTTCACAACAGCCGATAGGTGTAAGCAACCCAGATATCCACCAACGGGTGAATGGATAAACAAAATGGTGTATACGTACAAGGGAATATTTTTCAGCCTTGAAAAGGAGGACAGCCTGTCGCCTGCTACGGCATGGATGAACCTTGAGGACACCGTGCTGAGTGAAATAAGCCAGTCACAAGGAGACGAAGACTGTAACTGCACTTACACGAGGTATCTGGAGTGGCTGGGATCCTAGAAACAGGAAGTATGACGGGGGTGCCCAGGGGCTGGGGGAGGGCTGTTTCATGGGGACGGAGTTTCAGACTCTCAGGGGAAGTTCCGGAGATCTGTTTCGCGACAATATGAACGTACGTAACACTGATGAACTCTACACTTACAGTTGGCTAAGATGAGAAATTTTATGTGTTTTTGCCACAATAAAAAGCGGCCATTTGTGTAACTGATTTTTACATAACATGGCTTTTCCTCAACAACAGATATTTATTAATCGTCTGCTTTTGGTGAGCAACTCAAAGGTCAAGAACATCGTCTCTTCTAACATGCTCCTTTCCCATTCTCTATTAGACAGGTATGAAACTTGCAGAAATCGGCACCTTCAGTGGTTGTCGGATTCCACGTGGAAGCAGTGTCTGTACGTCAGCCACGAACTTGAACCGTTCGCTCTGCTGTGCGAGTCCCTTCTATCAAATGGGTCACAGTGGGACGCTTTCAAAACCAGTAAGGCTGTCTATTGCCTGATGAGCCTGCCTTTCTCTCCAGAAAAGGCTCCAGCGGAGGAAAGGAAGAAACCACCGGAGGGAAGTAAGAGAGCATTCAACGTTCTGTTTACTCTGACCTAGTCGCGCGTGTGCGTGCGTGTGGATTGTCAGCTGACACATGTGGCTCAATATCTTATGAGAAAATCGCAGGGAGGAACGTAGCTCAGCTGTGAGCCCGGCTCGTGTCGCTTAATGCAGGCTTCACGCGGGTCTTGCGACTGAGCATGAACTCGGGCGGCTCCTGCGCCACCCACCGCCACACGTGCACCCCACCCGTGTCCTATGGGTCGTTTTATGTAGCAGGTGCGCTCTGGAAGTCGCTCACTAGATGGCGCTGTTTTCGGCACACCTGTCCTGTCGCGTCTGCCCCTCTGGCGCCCTGCCCTGCTCCCTGACCTCCACCCACATCCTAGCAAGTCTCCCTCCACACTCCTTTCCACTCTTCTTCCAGATTCCTGCCACAAGATGCCACTCTGTCTCGCGGGAACCGACACATCCTTACAGGCCTTTCCTTTGCTCTTTTTCCTTGGGACAGGCGGCCAGAAAGGGAACTCGTGGATCAAAAGCATATTATTTTTATGGTAATAGATTGCCACTAGGTTGCTTGTCTGAAAAGTCCAGCATAACTTCTGTTTCCACGAGCGATAACATGACTTCCTCTTTTCCAAGAGGGCTATTGATTTTTTGGTAACTTTTGCCAATCTGAAAACGTTAAGGTCCTCTAACTTGGATTTCCTGGCCAGCACTACATTTAAGTACCTTCTCGGGTGTTTGTTGACCATTTGGATTTACCTGTTAATGTACTCGGCCCATTTTTCTACTGAATTGCTTATTCTTTTTTGGCCATCTGTAAGAACCCTACTGGTGTAATCGATGATCAGCTTTGTTTTGTTGAGGATACTAACTTGTTCGTTCAAGTATTTTTACAAAGCGGTCACTGTCGGTTGGATTTATCGATGGTGTCTGTGCCAGCCATGGTGAAGTGTCTGTGTGGCCAGTAGTTACGTCTATTTTTCTTTCTTTTACAGCTTCCTGACTTCCAGTTCTGATTTAGAAGCTCTCCTCCCCCCCCCCCCCCCCCGGGTCATTATTTTGTAAAGTGAAGATCTTTTTATTTTAGGGGGAACAAAACGATGTATCCATTTGTAACTAGACTTTCATGTATCGTAGGCTTTTTTTTCTAAGACCAGCAAACCTATTTTCACTCTATTCAAAAAAGCTATTTCTATAATCCAAGTTGTATTTAAAGGTAGACGCTGGGGAAGGAAAATACCTAGGGATAGGAGGTAGGTAGAAACCATGACTGCGTCGGGGATGGCTGGAAGCGAAACCAGAAGGCTCCCCACCTCGTGGGGGCGGGTGAGCCCAGAGGACCCTGTGGCAGCATGAAACAACCAGATATGGATAATAGTCAGTTTTTCCAAAATTTAGGAATCGTGTTGCATTTCCATTTAATTCTCATGTCCCATATCTGTTATAGGTAGATTATGAATAGAAATCTCTTTTTTGTATATATTTCAAAAAAAATTTTTTTAATGTTTATTTATTTTTGAGAGAGACAGAGACAGAGTGTAAGCACGGGAGGGGCAGAGAGAGAGGGAGACACAGTATCCGAAGCAGGCTCCAGGCTCCGAGCTGTCAGTGCAGAGCCCGACATGGGGCTCGAACCCACGAACCACGAGATCATGACCTGAGCTGAAGTCAGATGCCTAACCGACTGAGCCGCCCAGGCGCCCCATGAATAGAAATGTCTAACCCCTAGAGTTATCAGTTTGTATTCACCAGGAAAGCATGTATTCACATGCGGAGCAGGTTAGGAAGTGTTGGCCAAGCCCTGCTCCCTGGCCCGAGGTCCACCTCACCAATGACCTCGAGGACCCCTCAGGTCTTATAGGAATAAAGTTCATTTTAAAAGAAGTCAGCCATGTCTAAAAAAAAAATTGACAGTTTTATGCCAAAATTTTCATCGCGGTGTCTCTCTAGTGACCCAGGGCATTTGACTGTCCATCTCTGTGTCTCTCTCTAAATTTTATCTAGCTGAACTTCTGAATGAAGTTGAAGAAATATATAGTCCTGTGAATTTCCACTGGGAGAAACTCACTCCATTTCAAAGACTCATTTTGGTAAGATGTCCTACAAGAAAGTAGTGATGTTCTCAGTGTTTTGAGCACTTTACCAGTAACTGAAACCATTCAAATTTAAATTGTTATTAGCGAAATACGTGGATTTTACAAGTAATGTTGATGTTGGAGGGAAGCAGTCAGCTCCTTACTGTTTCTTTTGTGCGGAGGGTCCAGTCGGTGGTGCTGTGCCCCCCCCTCCCCCCTCCCTCCCCCCAGGGGATGAGGACTTAGAAAGTGGGTACGTTTGAGAGATGAACAGTCCTTCTCCCCAGCCCCTTTCAGGACCCGCCTACCTCTTCCAAGTACATCATCCTGGATTCAGCCTTATCACCCAAAAAACTCTTTTCATTTCCTCATCCGGCATCTAGTTTAGTGACGGAGAAATCCCTCCTCTCTCTCCCACTTCAGCCCCGACTTCTGCAAACAGCAGCCTCAACAGCCGGTAACCCTTCGATTTCTGCCTTACATTTTATTCTTGTAACACTTTAAAATTTACTCCAGAGGGTGATTGCCCCAAACACTGCATGTGGCTTATAGACGTGTTCACTTTGTCTTGCTTGTCTCAACATTTCGAGTGTAATTTGTCCCAGACCAGTGAATCTGAACCTATGGAGATCTTTCTTACGAGACTTCAAAGTCTCGAGGAGAGAGAACCAGACTAACACAAAGTTACGTTTAAGCCATGTTAACACGAATGCTGGGCACCAGTCTGCGGGTAGGACGCCCCTTGTGGAAGAAGCGATGTGCGCACGCGCACAGAGAATGAAAGGAGCCGCAAGAAACGACAGTGGTCTTCTAGAAAATAGGGCCTTCATTTTTCAACTCCTGCCTTTTCGTATCACTCGAGTTTTATGTAGCCGGTATGTATTGCCTTCACGGCGAAATTAACTGGTCATTAAGGCCTCTGCTACATTTCCTTGGCCCGGTAAGCGCCAGATGATCTCCGCTTGTGAACTGCAAACTTTGTGAGTATACTGATCCCGTTTCCCAAACCCACGGTCGGAAGACCTGGTCTGATAAAGTGTTGCATGTACGTACAAGGAAACTGGTTAGGATATTTGAAACGGGGTCTGACCTGTAAGAGTCAGAAACTGAGACACCCCCTGCGAGATGAAGTGAGACTAGATTAGAAAGAAGGCGGGGCGCCCGGGGAAGGACAACTCCGCAGAGCCCCATCAGGACAAGGCCCGGTCCAGTCAGCGCACCGCTCGCCATCGCGACGGCCTGCCAGACAGGAGAGTGGCCGGGAAGGATGGCGACGGGGGGGACATGGACGCGAGGAAACTTTCCAGAACTGCTCGTGGCTGCTTAGAAAAGAGTTCAGCACACACCCGACCTACAGTGCTGCTCTGTTGGCCAGTAAAGTAAGGGGGCGGGGGGTACACTCACATCTGGGAGCACAGACCCTCGGCGGTGACACCCTCAGTGGTGACGTGTCGGGACCACACCTCGCTGTCTGCTGGCCTCAGCTGATTCTAATTCTTTCACTCACTGGACACACTGGCCGAGCTTGGCCCTTAGACCCCAGATGCTGTGTGTGCGGCCGATACTCATTTAAAAATATACACACACAGGGGTGCCCGGGGAGGGGCTCAGTGGGTTCAACGTCCGACTCTTGATTTTGGCTCAGGTCATGACCTCTCAGTTTGTGAGATCGAACCCCGTATTGGGCTCTGTGCTGACAGTGCAGAGCCTGCTTGGGATTCCCTCTCTCCCTCTCGCTCTGCCCCTCCACCCCCTCAAAATAAATAGTAAATTTTGTAAAGACTTGAAAGAAAAATATATATATAGACACACACATACACGCTCCACTTAAGTCAAATAAAAATTAAGATTAATTTTTCCAAGAAGTAACAGAAAAGATTCGAATTTGACGTATTGATCACATGTATTATGTTAAACAGTGACTTTGCCGATATTTGACGGATTTGACATGTAAAAATGGCAACTTCCCACGGTGCAGCCCAGGGCACCCTCACAGACCCACACGGTTTCAGCTTTGCCTTAAGTGACGGACTCTCTGATGCTGAAAATGCTCAGGACAGAATCCATGGTCAGTTCCCAGAGAGCACAGAAGTGGCTCGTTTGAAACGATTTTCATGCCGAAGGTGTTTCCTCTGAGAGGTGCAGTGAGTTCTTCCGACGGGCCCTGAGCCCCTCTACTCACCACGTGGACACGGTTTCCAAAACTTTCCGGTCCCGCTACAGTTCTTTCCGGATCCGCACCCAGCTTGCTGGGCCGTTTATCTCCGTGTTGTCACTAGAGGAGCCAGGGTGCTCCTGACTTCCACCCACACGCGGTGGGGTCTTCCTGCTCCAGACGCGGAGCGGGGAGGACGCGCCCACGAGAAATCGGGGACCATAACCTGGATCTCACGTCCGAGGCAAGATCTCTGTCAGGGTGTGAGAGACAGAGGCCCCGAGGAAGGGCCGCGTGAGGGCCCCCGAGCGGTGGCCGCGGTCTCCCCGCCGCACAGACCCGCCCGCTGCAGTTTCCCAGAACGAGGGACACCGCGGAGCTCCGGGGACGCGCATGACGAACGCCTCCTTGTTTGGTTCCGTTTTGCCACAGGGAACGTGCCTTTGGTGCTTTTCTCTTCCAGATCAAAATTCTTCAGCCGGAGCAGCTAAAGAATTCAGTGAGAAGGTTTGTAACTGAAAAAATGGGAGACGAATATGCTCTCGGGCCTGGAATTCGTTTGCAAGAGTCCTATGAGGGATCCAGGGCCACAACTGCACTGATACTTCTGCACTCCCACGGTAAGAGGCCCGTGCGGCGCTCACCAAACCGGGCGCCGGGGGCTCCGTCGGCGAGGCGTCCGACTCTGGGTTTCGGCTCGGGTCACGATTTCATGGTTCGTGAGTTCAAGCCCCACGTCGGGCCCTGTGGTGACAGTGTGGAGCCTGCTTGGGATGCTCTCTCTCTCTCTCTCTCTCTCTCTCCCTCTCTCTCTCAAAATAAATACACTTTAAAAAAAAGGCGTAGAGAAGTAGGTTCTGTGTTGGGTATTTTTATGTTTAAAGTCTTTTCCTATTCTTACTTACACATTTGGGGAAAGGGACAGATTAAAACGTTAAGTTATATGAAGACTGAATGTTTCCAAAAATGTAAAAGAACAAAGAAGAATACAATTTCCCGGATTCATAACATAACCGTGGAAAAACTTACCGGTACCAATTTTCTGTGCAGAAAATATCTCCTAAACACATATTATTGATCTGGAAGTTGGGATTGCCCTTGTATTTATCAACTGTTTTAATATGTTGGCTCATGAATATGTATATAAAACAAACCATCAGAAAGCGGTCCCGTCCACCCAGCCCTTGTATTCCTCAAAGCTCCAAATGCTTTTTCCCTTGTCTTTGCCCAACAGACCCTAAGCAAAGTATTTTAACTCACCTTTCATTCTTCATCATCTCCAGATCAAATATGTCTTTAGAATTCACCATTTTCAAACTTTGATTCTATTAGGCAAAAAAGACTTAGGAAAGTGTGTCTTTGTGGAGGCTTTGTCTCTCTAACCTTTCATGTAAAGCAGCCACTCTGTGCCTGACACACTCATAGTAGGTGCTGTGCATTTCCTGAGGACGTAGCCCAGGGTGGCTGCCAGGGCTCCAGCCCTCACGCCCACGCTCCAAACAATATATAGAATGGAAGAAAGGAAGTATTACACAACAATTCAACAAACTGCTACCAACTTAGATGCCCGTACTTAGCTGCTAAAAATGAAATATTTCAGCTGGGGACACAGTCATCTTGGTTAACATTGGGGTCGACTGCTAAGGAGAGGGGGACAACTACATGCTGGAATAGATAACCAGCAGTCACTGCTGTAGGTAGGTACTGTCACCCCCATATGTTAGAAAACCCAGGCCACCCAGTTAGTAGCAGAACCAAGATCTGAACTCCGTGTTTGATCCAAACCCTGTAGTTTCCCCTCTGTGACTGCGCCTCCTGCCACAACCTGTCATCACTAGGTTGCATTTTTTTAAGAGGGAACGAAATGTATTTACAACAGGGTGCACGTTTCCACGTTGTTACAGGGACTGACCTCACCAACATGCTCCTGAAGTTTGCACAAGAGTTGAAAGGAAGAACGCAGCATGTGACGGTGCTTTCCCTGGGCCGTGGCCAGGCCGCTAAGGCAGAAGAGGTCATTGTGAAGGCCCTGAGCAGCCCCACACGGTGGGTCTTCCTCCAGAACTGCCATCTCGCCACGTCGTTCATGCCACGGCTCTGTTCCATCATAGAATCGTAAGAGGCTTCCGTGTATTGGTAAGGGATGCGCTAATTACCAAAACAGTGGGATGAGGGGCGCCTGGGGGGCTCCCTCGGTTGAGCCTCCGACTCTTGATTTCCGCTCAGGTCATGATCTCGTGGTTCGCGAGTTTGAGCCCCGCGTCGGGCTCCGTGCTGACAGTATGGGGCCTGCTTGGGATTCTCTCTGCCTCCCCCTCTCTCTGCCCCTCCCTCCTCCCTCTCTCAAAATAAATAAATAATCTTTAAAAAAAAAAAAAAAAAGAAAAGAAAAACAATGAGCTGAAAGTGGAAATGAACGCATTTAAGCAATAATAAAATAATGTGCCGGGCCACTCGGGGGAAAATTAAGCTTTCTTACCTGGGTTCTTTTTGCCCCAAGAACTTTAAAACTCCACTAAGAATACGTCGGTTTTACAGGGAACAAAAGCCTCCCTGACTGTTGCTCTCCATTCCGTTGACCACTTTCTCCTCCTCAGCCCTCCCTCTCAGCAGAAAACATGCCCCACGCGCACACGTGTGCATCCAAACCATAGATTTTAACATTCTACCCGATTCCAAACAGCTCCTGTCCCTCCTTTCTGGCCTATCCTTAGCGCTTCCTCTGACTTTCTCTGGCTTGGTCCCGTTGTCCAGACTGGACCTCCCAAAGAGACGCTCACTCAGGCAGAAGCTGCCCGGGGCTCGGGCTTCTTGTTGGCGGTGGAAGTAGCTGGAAGGTAGTTATGCTAACACGGAGCGGCGGTGGGCGGGGTTTAAACTGGTTGAGTTTTAACCGGTTGCCATCGATAGTTTTCTCTCCAACGGTTCACTTGTGTCGGCCTCACCTGGGTGGTCGGCGCTGTCCTGTGAGTGTGTGCGCATGCGTGTGTGTAAGGCCCTCCCCTTCACACTGTGTTCTAAGGCTGGGCACACCCACAGGGAACCAGAAGCCAAATGCACCTGCCTCGATTAAATTTCTAAAAGCTTCGCTAGGATCGTCCATTCTGTTCTGACTCCTGTGCCTTCAGCAGTTTACAAAGTTCTTAATAATTTCCTTCTCGTATGTACTTTGTCATTTGAGAGCCAGAAGACAAGACTGCTCAGTGGTGTAATTTCAGTACTTGTAAACCTTGGAAGGTGACATGATAATTCCCGCCACGCCCCTCATTCATTAGTCATTCGAACGCTACCAACAGGGCACCTGCCAAGAATCAGTCTAGGGACTGTGCGTGGGAGGGACCAGACGACGTCGGTCAGCCTTCCAAAGTGCACTAGGCTCGAGAACAACAGAATGGCAGATAGCAATGTATCATTTTAAAAAAAGAGACTAGTTGGGGCGCCTGCGAGGCTCAGTCGGTTGAGCATCTCGGTTTCATCTCAGGTCATGATCACACAGTTTGTGAGTTCAAGTCCAGCATCGGACTCAGCACTAATGCAGAGCCTGCGTGGGATCCTCTCTCTCTGCCCTTCCCCTGCTCTCTCTCTCCCTCTCTAAAAAATAAATGAATAAATAACCTTAAAAAAAAACTTTTAAAAAAAGAAAAAGATAAATTAGAGGAATGTTCTTCAGAACAGAATTTCAGAAGCTTAATAAAAGTAGTTAACAGCGCATAAAAAAAAAAGCAGTCTATGTAGTCAGAGTATAATTAAGAGGAATTCACACTTCTTTATCAAATCAAGCCTTTAAGGGTTTAAGACTACAACCTACTATGGGAGAGAAAACTGTGAAGCAAATTTCTTAGATTTAAGAGTTAAGGAAATGTGTTCACAACATATTACTAAGGAAAACTATCAGGCTACAAACCGTATTACAGTGCAGTGTTTTTATTTAAAAAAAGAGAAAGAGAAAAGGAAAGGCGTACTTATACCTACTTAGTGGGATTTTACTGGGTGGGTATTTATTCTGAGAGAGAGAGAGAGAAAACACAAGTAGGGGAGGGGCAGAGAGAACCCCAGGTCAGCTCCGCGCTCGGTACGGAGCCCGACGTGCGGCTCGAACTCAACAAACGGTGAGATCGTGACCTGAGCTGAAACCGAGTGAGAGGTTCGACCAACTGAGCCAGCCAGAGCCCCAGGGTTTTAGTTTATTTTTGTTTTTCTGTTTAATTCTGTGTTTGATTTTTTTTGTTGTTGTCTTTTGGGTTCTGTGGGGTTGTTTCACTGTTCGTTCGTTTTGCTTTTGTTGTTTGGATTTGTTTTGCACATTTGACAAAAATAATCAGACATGCAGAAAAGCTGCACAAACGGGATAACCGCTCCCCTCCCCTGCCCTCTGGTTCCCAGTTGTTAACATTGGCCATTTCTTGTCTTTCGCTTGTTCATACATTTGTATGTAATTCTTTTCTGAATCATTGGAAGTCAGCTGAGAACATGATGCCGCTTGGTGCCTCAGACACGCCAGTGTGCTCACCGATGATCTGATCACCTCAGCCCTGCCTAGCCCGCTGGCCCCCAAGTAACATCTTTTACTGCAAAAAAAAAAAAAAAAAAGAAAGAAAAAAGAAAAAAAAATTCTGGTCCAGGTTCTCATTCAGGATTTCTCATTGCATTCAGCTGTCTTGGCTCTTAAATCCTCCTTATTCTAGATCGTTCCTCAGTCTTTGTCTTTCATAACTTGGACGGTTCTGAAAAGTACCAGCCGGTTCCACCCGTTTGGTTTGCCTGCTGTTTTCTCACGGTCAGACTGTGGTTACGCGGTATTGCAGAAAAGCCACGCAGTACATTTGTGTCCCTGGTGCATCGTATCGAGAGCACACAGTTGGGATTTTTTTTTTAATTTTTAACGTCTATTTTTGAGAAAGAGAGCATGCGAGCTGGGAAGGGGCATAGAGAGAGGGAGACACAGAATCTGAAGCAGGCTCCAGGCTCTGATCTGTCAGCACAGAGCCCGATGCAGGGCTCGAACTCACGAACCGCGAGATCATGACCTGAGCCGAAGTCGGACGCTCAACCGACTGAGCCACCCGGGCACCACCATTGGGAATTTTTGACTGAATTATGGCTTTATTATTTGCCAAACAGTGACTTTCTAATTCCACAATTCCTTCTAAATTTATTAAGTGATGTTCTTTCCTAAGGAGGAGGCTTACCTTCTCCTGCATTTATTCACTGGCTTCTTTGTATCAATCATATTCCTGTTTTATTCGATGGATAATCTGTGGCCACCGTCACTTATTTCGACGTTGTTGTTCCAGATTTGACCGGGGAAACACTTCATTCACTTTGTTCTTAATTTGTACTTTTTTCCAAGGATTTTTGCAGCGAGCACTCTTGAGCTTACAGGTGGAAAAACTACTTTTCAAAGCTGGGCCTTACTGGGTCTTATGCAAATCCCTGCGACGCAGGAGAGGGAGAGCTGGGGGGCTCATACACGATTATTTAAATGAGCTCTAGGTCACTTCCAACATAGAGATTCTGGGATTCCTAAAAACATGTTGGTTTGGCTTGACTGTTTTTCATCAAACTAGGTTATCACCCTTCTGTTTTGCAGATTTAATAGCCCAGATGTGACAGTGGACCCTGAGTTCAGGCTGTGGTTAAGCTCAAGGTCGGGCAGTTCTTTCCTGATTCCTATTCTTCAAAGGAGCATAAAGGTAGGGACAAAGCAGGACGGGGCTTGGTATTGACTGAGGAACACTGAATGTAAATTGTGTTCATAACTCGGATTTCGAAGAGGGTGCTGAGTGTAGCACTCTGAGTCTCTCCTCTGCGCTCGGCCCTGCACTGTGGTCCAGGAGGGACACTAACACAGCAGGCCAGATCCCTGCCTCCAAGAGACTCACAGTTCGCTGGACGTTTTCTCAAACAGGGATGCTTAGACTTCCGGCAGCTATGAACCGGAGCACGGGATGTGTGTCCTCTGCCTGGCCGTTTGGCCCGGGCTTTTCCTGCCTCTGCTGCCGTCACCTGACAGCTTATTCTCTGGAAAGGCTCTGGCAGAGAGCGGCCAGAGAGCAGGTGTTGGGGACAGGGGCCCGAAGGGCGGCCTCGCGGAACATTCCACCTCAAGCAGGTCCATCGCTGCGATTAGCAAGCCACGGCTTCACTTCAGATATTAGCAACTTTCTTCCCCAGGGTCGCACTTTCTCTCTCCCTCTCTCTCTCTCCCTCTCTCCCCACCTGCCCCCGCTCTCCCTCCCGCCTTCCCCCTCACATATGCTTCCTTACGCGGGTGCGAGACACGAGCAGGAGTCTCCAAAGATCAGCGATGACAGGGAACACAACGAAAATTCCTCATTTCCGCATCCTCAGGGCTTTCTCGGCCAAACTTGCTGGCCATCTGCAGTGAAGGGTATTCGAAAGGTCAGCATGCTGGGAGGTACGGAATACCCACTCCACTGGGCGCTCTCCAGGCCCCGGGCCGCAGTGTGAGAGTCTTAGGCTCCGGGGCGGGGACCGGTCCCTCCTCCTCTCTCCCCGGAGAGGATCTGATTGTGCTCCCCGGCAAACCCGCGTTTCTCTGTCCCTGGAAGGAGGGGCTGCTGTGCCGGACACTGGCCGTTCCAGATAAGCAGCGAGGTCCTCTTGCGGGACACAGACCCCGCTGCACACTCAGGATACATCCGACTCCCGCTGGGTCGCCCTGGGGGGCATCAGAGCCTGGCACCAGGAGCGGCTCTGCGAATGGTCGGTCTGAGCCTTGACCCAGAAACCTGCCGTTCACGTACACACGTGTCCGTGTATCACCTACGCGTTCCCACCCACGGATCCTCACACGTGCACACGCACACAGCTGGTATGTGTGAGTACGCGTGCACGCGTCTGTGTTTGTGTACAACGTGCACACAAGGGAGCTTTGCAGACACCTCACGGTTTCAACAGTTAACAGCCACACTCTTTTTTTTAAATTGAGTCGTATCTTCTTTTTTTGAAGTTTATTTATTTATTTATTTGGAGAGAGAGGGAGAGAGAAAGAGAAACATCCCAAGCAGGTTCCGCGCTGTCAGCACAGAGCCCGACAGGGAGCCCGAACCCACGACCCCGGGATCACGACCTGAGCCGAAATCGAGAGTCGGATGCTCAGCCGACTGAGCCACCCAGGCGCCCGACGGTGTTACACTTTTCGTTTTAAAATCTGAATTGGAACAATAGGAAATCTGGTACAGTCCTCTTATGGAAACTTTCAAGTGAAAAAAGAATTAACCCGGGATTTTTGTTTTGCCCTCTTAGCCAGTTCCCTGCCCCGCTCTGTCCCCTCTAGACCTGGTGCCTGTGTCTCACGTGCTGTCCTTCTCACACCTGTTCTCAAGATTGCAGTGGAAAATCCGCAAGGATTGAAAAGTAACTTACTGCAGACGTTTGGATACAGTGGCAGTGGAGTGGTGACAGAAGAGAGATTTGAAAAACTGGACTGTGGACCGTGGTGGAAAAAGCTTTTATTCGGCTTATGTTTTTTCAATGCTCTAATCAATGAGAGAAAAAATTATGGAACACTGGGCTGGAATATTGCTTACAAATTTAGTTCTTCAGACTTGGAGGTAAGTGCCATACCTTCCAAATAAACAGTAACAACAAATGAATAACAATATATACAAAGTACACGGACAGTGAACTCCGTAACTAGGTAACAAAGGCTAATGTTTCAAAGCTTGGATCTCCGCGCTGGCTTTTCTGGAAACAGATCACAGCTCTCCAGCTTATAGATGTACGAGTGTTTACTCTGTTGGGTGAGCTCATTAACTCTCAGGGTCTTGGTCCTGGACCAAGAAAGGAAAAAGCAGGATGAGGGAAGGCAAGCCAGATGTTACACCCACTCGAAAGGGCACTGAAGGAGGCAGGCTCGTTAACATAGGTCACGTAGCACAGTGCGTGACTCACAGAAACCACTTGAAATGTTTGCAGTTTCTGCTGGATTTGTGTAAAGTAGGAAAGAGCGCACTGACCCACTGGGGGCGGGGGGGGGGGGGGCACAGCTTAGGAGTCTTTCTTTACTATTCTCTGTCTAGAACCTTCTCTCTGCTTCCTAATGCATGGTGGTTTTTATTGCTAAGGTAAACATGTGGCGACGCCTGCTTAAACTTTCACCAGGTTAGATTATAGGCCAAAAACCTGAGCAAAATCTTGATGCCACCTCTGGGTGTCCACCACCTAGACCCGCCCGGACGGGCGCCCTCCCGCCTCTTCTGCGTCCTCATTGGGCTTCTCGGCGCTCACGCCCTCTGCAAGTCAGAGTATGTGCCTCTGCCCCTCACCAGACAGGACACCGAACGGCTGCGCTCTGGGCTTTTGTCAAGGGATATGGGCTCAAGCACTTTGTCCAAACCCCACTCAGTCAGCAGGCTGACTGACAACACATTGGGGGAAATACCTGTAGCATCTACTATGTCAATGGCTAATATGCCAATATGCTAACTGTATGAGGATTTCTTGTAAATTAAGAAGAGAAAGAAAACACCCCAATGGGTAAAGGACCCGGAGAGGCAGTTCACAGTATAAATACAAAAAGGCAATCAGATGATGAAACTTTGTTCAATTTCATTAGTAGTTGTGCTGTTCATTTTACATATCAACTTGACTGGACCCCAAGACCCCCAGGTATTTGGCCAAACGTTGTTTTGAGTTTGTTTGTGAGGATGTTTCTGGGTGAGATCCATATTCAAACCGGTAGGTCATAAAGCAGATCCCTCTCCCCGATGTGGGTGGGCCTCGTCCAATCGGTCGAAGGACTGACTAGAACAGAAAGGAAATCCTCCTGCCTGTCTGCCTTTGAGCTGGAACACTGGCTTTTTCCAGCCTCTGGACTTGAACTGAAACATCGGCTCTTTCGGGGCCTCCAGACAGGAAGTACACCGTCGTCTCTCCTGCGTCCGCTGCCACAGGTCTGGAGATTTGTCAGTCTCCATAATTACGTGAGCCAGGTCCTACAGCAAGTCTCTCTGCATGTGTGCTCCTCACCTGGCTCTCTGGAGAACGCGGGCTCCTACAGCCACCAGGGAAATGCTCGTTAAAGCCGCAGGGAGATTCCACCTTTCGCAACCACAGTGGCTAAAACAACGGCACAGAGAGGCAGGAACTGTCACTAACTTTCTGGAAGGCAACTTGGTAATCTGTATCAAAATTCTTCAAAGAGTTCCTATTATCGTTGATTTAGAAAGAAAGAGTCACATTGATAGGACTGATCAGGAAAATTGGTTATAACCGAGCCCGTCAGCAGGATTTCGTTCTGCGTGTATATATAACTCATCTCTCTTACAGATGATTTTCTAGAAAACGTATCCTAAACCACCTGCAGGGGAACGGACGTAGGAAGTGGGTGGCCCGGTGTCAGCAGGTCTTCTGTCGCCCCAGAGCGCGTGTGAACTTGGCTCAGGCTGGCATGCCCGGGGTGCTGATGCTCTCTTGGCATTTTGCAGAGAGGCTTGCTCAAGCCGGACGCAGCTGGCTACATCATGGCGCTGTTGTCCAGAAGAGGACAACCTTCCCTCCCCTCCCTCCTTCCCCCTCCCTGTGTGGCGCGTGCGACAGCAGCCTTGCCAGTGGGAGGGAAAGGCCCTGCGGGTGCCGAGCCGACGGTCTGGAAGTTCTGGGAGCTTTGCGGGAAACTGGATTTATGCACAGCCCCCCTCGTTAAGGAAGTGGGAACTTCTAGTTCCCTGGGAAGTTGAGTTTGGACACAGCTCCCCCCACTAGGGGGAGCGCCCGGCCAGCCAGCTGGTGGTCAGGCAGCTTGGGGTGTGCTGGGGGACCCTCAAGGTGACCGTGTCTACTGGCCCACGGGGCCAAGCACCGGTGCATTCTCCACCACACACAGGCTACGGCCCCCGAAAGCCCCCCAAAACCTGGGCCTGAGCCCCAAGGGCAAGACCGAGAAAATCACATACCTAATGCGATCCAGTGGCCAGAGAGAGAAAGAACAGGAAACGGAACAAGCCACGGAACAGAAAATTGTAAGAGCCCGAAAGGATATACACGCTTCACACACATGCACGTATTTCACACACATGATGTTTGTAAGTGAGCCCGTGTCAGTTTCTTTTTACCTTCTTGATGGAAGAGGCAGCAAGATGGTAAAACTGACTTCTAAAAATATAGGAAAGAAGTTTCTGGAAATACTGAGAGAGAGAGAGTCATGAAATACGATTGCCAAGTCGCATCCCAAAGTGATAAATGCCCTACAGGCAATAACACTGTGCCTTTGGTCTGTAATTTTCTTGATGAGCCGGACACCGTTCGTGTGTCTAAGGGACAGAATTCCTCCGCGTTCTTCTCAGAAGGAAGCACATGCAGGCCGTCGGCTTTCTGTAAACTGGACTCGGACAGAACTCTGGGTGCTCTGGCCAATAGCACGTCAGAACACAAGTGGGTGCTCCTGGAACACTTGCGCGTCCGCGAAAGAGCGCCGGATGCTGCCCCCGCGTGGCGTGGAACAGATGTGTGCTCGCCCTTCGGCCTCCTCCCCCATTTTGGAGTTTTTACTTTCGTCCTAACAGCTCTGCTTGTGATTTGCATAACCTCCAAAGGTTATTCGTTATCACAAAATAACAGGGCGGGGGTCGGGGCGCTTGGCCCCGGTTTGCAGGGGCAGGCCAGAGGCGCCTCGGTGCCCAGGCCCCGCACACCGTCCTCAGCAGACACCGCGCACCGAGACTTAGGAGCTAAACACGAAATGAGACGGGGGGGGGGGCGGGGACAGTGGTGGTGGTGCAAAGTCAAGTCAACGGCTGGAAAGATCAGATAGAAGGAACACCCCAAGCACGAGAAGGAAATGACAAAACGATGGAGATCACGAGGGACAATTAAGATGTCTGAAGAGTAACCTTGCCTTCAAACGACAGGGATTCCGGCCGAGAAGATGGAGAAAAACAAAGTAGGAAGAAAGCGGTTTTACTTCCCCCCCCCCCCCCAACTGACGACAACAGATCGACAACAGATCGGAGTCTGCGGACTGAGAACGCTCACAGAGCCGGCACGAGCTGTGAGGACCCCTGGTGGCATTAGGCTGGCCAGGGGTCCCGCCAGAAGGCAGTGGGGGAGCAGGCACGGCCGGGCCTGGAGAAGACTGTGTGGGGGTCCCGCAGTGGGGGGTGATTCCTACATGGGGTCCTGCACAAAGGGAAGTCCTGTGGGGGTGGGGGGGGGAGGGTCCTGCCGAGGGGGGTTCTGGATGGGGGGGGGGGGGGCGGGGAGGGGTTCCTGCACAGCCCAGCCTGGCTCTGGCTCTCGTCCTTGCAAACACGGTAGCAGCTGTGTGCGACCGCATCAGGGCCGAGGTGGAGACACAATGAAGGGAAGTGGCCGAGCGGGGAGTGTGGAGAGCAGGAAATCTGTGGCCCGGCCGCATTGTTAAATCTAAATAGACAATAATGAACTGCTGCGCATCAGTGGTCTAAGTGCTAACACAGATGATTTAAAAGGAAGGCTCGTGCTGCAAGAAAAGTCCCATAATCGTCTTAGGCTGAAAACACTAACCTCTCTCAGCGGAACCCAGAGGTCGGGGAGAAGGGGCACGTGTGCACCGGGGTCCCGCGAGGACAGGAAGGGGAGGCCGGGTGGGCAGAGGAAGAAGCGGGAAGTGTTCCCACTAGGGGCGGGGAAGTAGCTGTCGTCTTCTTGTCACTTGAAAAAAGAAATGTTACGTTAAGAAGACTTGAAGGAACGGAAAGGTCGCGTGTGTCTAAATCGGCAAAGAAGAGAGAGGAAAATAGCCGTTGGACCAACCTGTCAGAAATAAGGAGGGAGAGAAACGACAAAGTAAAATAAATGGTAGCAAAGTTCTACGGAAGGAATCTTCTCAGGCTGCGTCTGAAACGTGAGCCGGCCACACTCCCTCTCGAGGAGGCACGTGCAATTTAGAAGAAGAACACTTATGTTGTGGAAGACAGTTTAAAACTGCCAAGAAAATAAAAGCAGCGAGAAAGCAGGAATGGCAATGTTACTATCAGACAAGACGGGATTGAATCTGAAAAAGCACCAAAGAGCAGGAAGAGGACATGTGTGAAGAAACAACGGTGTGAAAACGGTAACTTCTGCGGAGAGTGTTCTGGGGACTGATGAACTTGGGCCTCACGTCGGCCCTGGGAAGAGGGTCGTCCTCCCGCATTTGAGGCTGAGGGAGCCGCGGGAACGGACAGGATTCGAACACAGGCGGCCTGGCTTCGGCGTCTGTGCGCTCAGACATTACACGGTCCCGACACGTGGCAGACCGTAGCCCACGGTAGCACGTGTGCACAAACGTGCGTGTGGGTGCGTGGGGACACGTACATGCCTGTGCGTGCTACGGGTGTGTGCTCCTGTGTAACCACTAGGGGGGATTTCAAATCCCCTTTCGGAATTAGGGCGCTCCCACAAGCAAGAGTAAGACAGATAATAGAATAATGTAATCAACAAATTCGATTAACAAGAGTTTTGTAGAACCCAACATCCCTCCAGTAGGCAGCACACGTTTTTCTTCATACATCCAAGGAACTCGTAGGAAGTTCAGCCAGGAGCATGGCCACAGAATAAAATCTTTAATTATTGTGTGGGCCACATTCTCGGATCGTAATCTAATAAGTATTAAAAATTCGACCCCAAAGATCTTAAGGTGGAAATTAAGAAACATGCCTGGAGATAAGTCTTTTATCAAAGAGGATGTTCAAAGGAAAATCACAAAATATCTCAAACAGAAAGGAAATGAGATACTTCACACTGAAACTATGACAGTATAAAATATGCTCAGAAAGGAATAAACTATGGCCTTAAATATCTTCATTATTAAAGAGGAAGTGCAGGAAAGTCATAGTCATCTTAAGAAATTAGAAAAAACAACAAAAGGGACAAATGAATCTAATTTTAATAGTGATAAAATAATACACAAAAAATAGTAGAACGGAAAAATAAATCCAAAAATTGGTTTTTGATAAGACAAAGTTTGAAAGTCTGTATGGATCCAATGATTTCTGGGAAAATACGAATTATCAAAATTGACTCCAAAAATATGAAAGTTCTGAGTGGACCAACTGCTATAAGACACTGCAGATAAACACCGGAATGAAATGGTTTCATAGCCGAGTTCACGCTGGACCTTAAGACACGGACATTGATATTATTTAAGCGATTCCAAGCCTTAGAAAAAGATGGCAATTTCCCCAATCCATTCTATGAAACCATAATAGTAATGTGAATACCTGATAAAAATAATATATGTAAGAATACAGGCTAGTTGTACTTAGGACTTGATGTAAAAAATTCTGTATAAATTATTGATAAGCTTCAGCAATGAATCAAAAGCATAACGCACTATGACCCCCTAGGGCTGAGTCCAAGAACGCGAGAATGGCTCGATAGCTGGAAATCTATAACTCGCTTTCCATGATCACATGAGTAGATGCAGAAAAGCCTCTCATTCAGGAAGCCATCAAAACCCTAGAGGAGAAAGCAGGAAAAAACCTCTCTGACCTCAGCCGCAGCAATTTCTTACTCAACACATCTCCAAAGGCAAGGGAATTAAAAGCAAAAATGAACTATTGGGACCTCGTCAAGATAGAAAGCTTCTGCACTGCAGAGGAAACAATCAACAAAACTAAGAGGCAACCGAAGGAATGGGGAAAGAGATTTGCAAATGACATATCAGATAAAGGGCTAGTATCCAAAATCTATAAAGAACTCACCAAACTCCACACCTGAAAAACAAATAATCCAGTGAAGAAATGGGCAGAAGACATGAATAGACACTTTTCCAAAGAAGACATCCAGATGGCCAACAGACACATGAAACAATGTTCAGTGTCACTCATCATCAGGGAAATACAAATCAGAACCACACCGAGATACCACCTCACGCCAGTCAGAGTGGCTAAAATCTACAAATCAGGAGACTACAGATGCTGGCGAGGATGTGGAGAAAGGGGAACCCTCTTGCACTGTTGGTGGGAATGCAAACTGGTGCAGCCGCTCTGGAAAACAGTGTGGAGGTTCCTCAAAAAATTAAAAATAGACCTACCCTATGACCCAGCAATAGCACTGCTAGGAGTCTACCCAAGGGATACAGGAGTGCTGATGCATACGGGCACTTGTACCCCAATGTTTATAGCAGCACTTTCAACAACAGCCAAGTTGTGGAAAGAGCCTAAATGTCCATCAACTGATGAACAGGTAAAGAAGTTGTGGTTTATATATACCATGGAATACTACTTGGCAATGAGAAAGAATGAAATCCTGCCATTTGCAGCAACGTGGATGGAACTGGAGGGTATTATGCTGAGTGAAATAAGTCAGGCAGAGAAAGATACCATATGTTTTCACTCATATGTGGATCCTCAGAAACTTAAGACCATGGGGGAGGGGAAGGGTAAAAAAAAAAAAAAGTTACAGGGAGGGAGGGAGGGAGGCGAACCACAAGAGACTCTTAAACACTGAGAACAGACTGAGGGTTGATGGGGGGTGGGGGAGAGGGGAAAGTGGGTGATGGGCACTGAGGAGGGCACCTGTTGGGATGAGCACTGGGTGTTGCATGGAAGCCAATTGGACAATACATTATATTTAATACAAAAAAAAGCAATTAGAAAAAAAATCTGGGTTCGAAAGGCAGGACAGTGTCGAGTTGCTTAATTTTTCACATGGCATCAATTTTTGCCTACCCACAAAAGGCAGGCAGAAGAAACTTCAAAAGCAGTATGTTCGAGTTGCGCATCAGCGGGCTGAAACTTGCATGATGAAAGGTACATTATGGGCAAGCTTCTGTCAGTAGTTCATCCATCGGTGGCTGCGTTGTGTACCATTCGAAGACACCTGCACAGTTTGACAAAGACACTGTTGGTGCCCTGTGTAGAGCACCACGTGAAACCCTACTCGTTCCCTCAGTGAGAGGTTGGTGGGTGTGTTATTGTTCTCCACAGCTTTCCGAGACTTCAGTGGTCCCTCACAATACGGTCTGTTGGCTTCTAGCAACCCGGGAACTTCCGTGGCTGTCATTTGGCTGCTGTTGGCCATTTGATATATAGCTACCTGCGCCCTGACTGGTGGTACGACATGCCTTTTCATCACGTAGCGTTTGTGACCCATTCTTGGTATACAATTACAACTCAAAGAATTACTTGTTTATCTCTCTGTCTTAAGACCAATCGGTGGTTCATTTGAGTTTGGTACATTAATATTAATGTATATATCTACATAATATCAATATAAATATAATACTAATAAATATCATAAATAAAAAAAGAAGTCTCTCATTATGAAGTCAGACACCATTCCTGATAAGAACTCAAAAATATATAGGGATTATAAGGGACTACTTAAATATGGGAAAGACTACCAAAAAACTATAGCAAATATGATTTTAAATAGCCAACACTGAAGTTGTTTTTATTAACATCAAGAATCAAAAAAAACAAACAAAACAAAAAGAATCAAACAGGGATGCTGATTACACCATTAACATTCAGCATCGCCTCAAAAGCTCTGATCAACGCAATAAGAAAATGACATAATTCACATTGGTGATGTCAAATCATATTAATCCGTATTAAGGATGAGGGAATAAAAAGAAAAGTGCACGTACAAGCTATATCGTCCAGTTGCAGGACAAGTGAGCTGTCAGCACAGAGCCTGACGTGGGGCTCGAACTCACGAGCTGCAAGATCATGACCTGAGCCCAAGTCGGTCGCTCAACGGACTGAGCCACCCAGGCGACTCTGGACTAGCATTTTTGGAAGGAAAACAGGAAACAAAGATGAAAGGGAGGGAAGGAGGGGAAGAGAGCTGGAAATTGAAGTAGAAAGGTGGGGAGGGGTGTCAGAGAGAGAAGCAGGAATGAGATCCACTCGGTGCAGGGAGTTCAGAGAACATCTGTGTAAAGGGGCCCAAGAAACCTCCCAAAGCCACCGGGGCCTCCGGGAGGGGATCTGACTGGAAGAGCAGGGGTCTCCAAAGACTCACGTCCCCTTGCTTACCCGGTTGTGCCTTCCGAATCTGGTGCCACCAGCTTGTGGTGTCTGTTCCAAATAATAGTAATAATTTTAATTTAGTAATTCGATGTTCAACAACAAAAAAGAATGGATGAAAATGTATATCCTGATATTTTTATCCCTCTTGCTATTTCCATGTACAACTGACCCTTGAACAAGGCGGGGGTTAGGGGCACCGACCCCTGTGTGGTTAAAAATCCACGTATCACTTCTGATGCCCCAAAGCTTTATTAATAGCCTACTGTTGACTGAAAGCCTTACCCATAACGCCAACAGTCAATTAATACGTATTTTGTGTGTTACATGTATCATATACTGTATTCTTACAATAAAGGCAGCTCGAGGAAAGAAAGCATTACTAAGAAAATCACAAGGAACAGAAAATCCATTTACGGGAACGGTGAAAAATTCACATATATGGGGAGCCACACACGTCAAACCCACAGTTGTGCAAGGGTCAACGGTATTTTTAAAGAGAAAATACAGGTAGCTGTTGCGAGTTGCTGATTTTACGTGCAAACATCAAAGTGGGCTGCAAACACATTCTGAGATAGTAAAGACTGGTGGATTTTCTACAGGTTGCCATAAAGGTGCTGGAGAACTCCCTGAATGCACAGACCGGTGTTTCGTGGCAGAAACTGCACTACCTCCTTGGGGAAGTGACTTACGGCGGCCGGGTGACGGACACCTGGGACAGGCGGTGTCTAAACACCCTTCTGCACAAATTCTGTGACCCGGAAGTGCTGAAAGATGACTTCAGTTTCTTCAGTGATGAGGTGGGAACAGGCATTTACTTACAGCACTTGATCACTGAAATGTAGTTGCGTTCTCTAAAACCTGCATTTAAATGGATTTTCACGTTCACTTTTGATGGCTCTTATTAACTGCCAGCAGCATAAAAACAAGTCACCATTTACCATGTCAGCTGACATTTCATCTACCCATGCATCCTCTCAAGGCCAGAAAGACCAGGGTCTGACCTCTGTCCCCTCGCTTATCCAAGAGGCAGACCATTCGGTTAGCCTCCGTGCAGGGAGAGAATTGGGCTCCATGTTTCAAAGCGATCGCGTCCAAGAAGCCGTGGGCATCTCTTTATCCAGCATAGTCCTGTTCGTCATTATCACCTCATAGGTTCTAGAAGGCCCATTTTCTCCCCAGGGGATGTGACACGAGAGTCAGCCTTACAGAGGGGAACTTAGCCACACAGCTAATCGCAGGAAGAAGGAGCCGGTGACCAGCATGAAGAGCTCTCCCACACCATCAAGTAGCTTTTCAATTAAAACAAATTTATTATGCGTTTCATACCTGGGATTTCGTATCTTTTGACCACCTTCACCCATTTTGCTCCCCCCCCCCCAGCCAAGTGTTCAGACGGAGTCTTAACATCGTTGTCACATTCCTTCTGTAGCTTCACCGAAGAAAGGCGGTTTGTTGAGGCTGGATTGTGTCCGTTATCTGTGGGTATGGGTCACTGAGGCAACAGGTAGTCAGAACCGAAGTGGTTTCCCTTCTTCTGTCTCTTTTCCCAACAAGAAAGTTACTGTGCGTATCCCAGAGCCACACTTTACAAACGCAGTCGTCCCAGAGGTAGCTTTTGACGGGAGTGTCTGGAATATGCCACCCAGAAGTAAGGGGAGCCCTCTGTGTAAATGTTACGCGAATTTTACATAAGTCATCTATGGTATTTATATATGGTATACATTTTATGGGAAGAAGTATCTACACGCATTACGGAAAGTAGGTATTGCCCTGGACAAAAACTAACAAGTGGTTAAATGTTCAGATACGTCAGCCAGTGCCGAAATCCGCGAGCTTGAGGGATTACATCCACATCGTCCAGTCCTTACCTGACGACGACACGCCTGAGCTCTTGGGACTGCACCCGGAGGCCATAAGGGGTGGCAGAGAGATCCAGGGCCGGCACCTTGTGGACAGTCTCATTACCATGCAACCCGGGACCGGCGCCAATCTCGTGGTCCGGTAAGAACTCACTAGCAACAGTCGTTAGTCGGAAATTATTAAATATTCATCTTAAATAATTAAGTGTTAAGTGAATATTTAGGAATTTGAAGAGCTACAGTGCGGAACTTGTAGACAAATAAGTCTAAGATATAGTGGGGGTGCCCAGGCGGCTCAGTTCTTGGTTTTGGCTCAAGCCATGATCTCGCGTTTCGTGAGATTGAGCCCCGCGTGGGGCTCTGTGGTGACAGCGTGGAGCCTGCCTGGGATTCTCTCTCTCTCTCTCTCTCTCTCTGTCTCTCTCTCTGCCCCTCCCCCACTCATGCATGCGCAGGCTCTCTCTCTCTCTCTCTCTCTCAAAGTAAACTTTAAAATAAGTGCAAAATACAAAACAATCTGAACAGAAACTAAAGTGTAAGAGGACAGTATGATGAAGAGGGCCAACGATACGACTGTCACAGGGCCTCAACACCCTTACTCTGCTTATCCATAAACATAGAATGCCTGTCTCCCTGTCAAAGCCACTGTGAGCTTTAAAAGCTGTAACAGATGGGGGCGCCTGGGTGGCTCAGTCGGTTAAGTGCCCCACTTCGGCTCAGGTCATGATCTCACGGCTCATGAGTTCAAGCCCCGCGTCAGGCTCTGCACTTCAGATTCTGTGTCTCCCTCTCTTTCTGCCCCTCCCCTGCTCATGCTCTGTCTCTCTCTCTCTCTCTCAAAAATAAACAAACATTAAAAAGCTATAACAGATGTAACCCAAATTCTCAAGCCTCCGCAGCCTGTAACTAGAAGACAAGGTCACGTTTGTCAAGGCCACAGCTACGTGGTGTGAGCTCAGTGGCCTCACTGCCTCCCCAGCAAAGTGTGTTCCTGCGGTTCCCAGACGTCCTCTCGGGTGCTCGTTCACACCCGCTGAGGACGCAGGTGGCCCACGCAGGCCTCGCCTCCCTCTTCCCTCGCTGAGTTCAAATCCCAGTTCCACCACCTGACTTTGCAGACTTGGGGACGTCACTAAAGTCTTCAAGTTCATCACGTTCGCATCTGAGATAATAACCATGCCTACCTGTGGGGCTGTTCTCAGAATACGAGTTCCTCAGGTTAAGGGCAGCTTAAAAATCTAATTTTTCAATGTGTAAGTCTAACAGATTTTAACAATAATTTTTAAAAGGTCTTTGAATAGCGTTTGGTTATCTACTGACGTAAACGCTTTCAAGTATAATAATATTCATTACAGAGTTAATGTACTTCAGCTACCTCACCGCCAAACCTTCTTCAAATCTTGCAACAATTCTTATAAATCTAATAATTAAACAAATACGTGGGATCTTAAATTCTCTTATGTCTTCAAATATATCAACTTAGCTGAATTTCAACTCAAAATCATAAATTGAAACCAATTTCCCCACTTCCTGTTGTAAGTCAGAGTCCCAAAGCTGACCTTCAGGTGTTAAGAGCCCCAAATCTCTTAAATATCATAAATATTGAAAATACCAACAGGTACAGATTCCTCACCACGAAAGTACCGTCACTGTGGTTTTGATTCTGTTAATCCTGTCTACACCAACTTCTCAGTCTTCCCCGGGACCAGTGGCGCCACTGTGCGTGACATGGGAGTTTGCCTTCTTGGTGTGCTTCGGGTTGGGGGGAAAACAAGTAAATAAACTGAAACCGAAATTTAAACCACTTGTTGGGAACACGCATCGGATGCCTTGAACCCCGATTATACTTGTCGTAAGGTCATCGCAACTCCAACCCCCGGTGATGGTGACGTTGCCCACGTCCCCGGGATCCGAGTCCACGTTCCCCTAGGCTGTTAGTCTGTGGGCTCACAGATCGGGTTTAGGGCCCTTGTGCTCTGCAGGAGCGCCAGCGGACCTGACCACCTGAGTCCTCAGTCTTGTCCTTGCCGCTGGTGCACGGGTGGCCCCGCTCTAGGTAATCCCCCTGTGACGTCACCACAAGGCGGCTCGGGCTTTGTGGGGGATGGGCGTGTGCGGCCAGGGCCTTCTGCGCACAGGCGCCCCCGATGCTAAGTTCCCCCGAGTAAAACCGTAAGTGGTCCCCTTAGTCTGGAGGACACGTCTCCCTCCTCCACCTCCTAACAGGCTCCTAAGATACACGTGTCTTTTTTATATTCTTTTTCCACTTAGTTCTAAAACCTCTGAACCTATCGGAACTCTGTACGCTTTGGTCTTCTCGTCTCTTTGTTGTTGTTAGTTGTTGTTTTTCTTGAGAGAGACAGAAACCGAATGAGAAGGGGAGGAGCAGAGAGAGAGAGAGAGAGAGAGAGAGAGAGAGAGAGAGACTCCCAAGCAGGCTCCGTGCTGTCAGCACAGAGCCCAACGCAGGGCTCAAACCCATAAAACTGTGAGATCATGACCCGAGCTGAAACCGAGAGCCGGACACTCAGGCGACCGTGCCACCCAGGCGCCCCTTCCTGTCTCTGGACCACGAAACTCATATTAAAATGGTATCTGATTGGATCCTCACTGTGGCTTTGGCTGACCATCTGGTGCTCTCTTCCAAGGTCATTGCACTGACACAAAACAGGTGTAACCGAGCCCTCCCCCCACCGACGGAGTGAACGCGTCCTACCTTCTACGTGCAGGAAAGCTGCACACACAGCGAAACAGGAGTGGCTACTTGGAAGCCTTCCCGTGTGCCCCCAGAATATCAGGTTCAATTCCCTGTGCGTCCTGCGCTCGTAAATACTGACGGCTGTGCCTCCCGCCTTCAACAAATTCGCCAGTAAGAGATGGGTTATGGGGCTGCTGTTCGCAAGCACGTTGAGTGTGTTTATCCGTGCCCCTCGGGCATTCTGGGAGGCTGGGATGGCTGCCATTATGCTGCCTGTGCTCAAAACATACTAGAAACTTCTCTGCATGATTAGATCTAAAAGATCCGTCCCATTTGACTTAACGCCCTCAGGGGTAGCAAAGAGTTGCCCTTTGAAGGTGTGTGTTTTTTGAAGTCTTTTGAATCAACAGAAGCCACCTTGGACGAATGCCACTGAGCAACCTTGCTTTAAAGTCACCGCCTAAGTGTGAAAACAAAATGGGAAAACCTCCTACTTGGCGTGAGGGGTGAGCGGACACAGAAGCAGTGCACTGAGCGTGGTCGTGGCTTCCAGGCTGTCGCTCACCGTGCAGGACGACACCCTGGCTGTGTGAGACCCGGGTGACGGCTGAAACCAGCCCCTGCCAGCAGTTAGAGTAACAGCACGAGCTCAGGGGAGCTTTAGTGTTTAGAGTTCGTCCAGTTTTCGCGCTCTGCCCCACCTGGCCCAGGCCTGTGCCCCCACGGGCCGCCCAGCGTCCCCGAGGAATCTGACACGCGGTTGGTGACGAGCACACGCTGTCGGGGTGCCGCCTGCGTCTTCATTTCGGTATTGACACTTCACGCAGATGCGTTCTGACGATGAATTGTCGACAAAGAAATCTTAAGAACCCTTTAAAAATACATATTTTCTTGTAAACGTCCAAAGTGCAGGGGGCGCCTGGGTGGCTCAGTCAGTTAAGTGTCTTTTTTTTTTTTTTAATGTTTATTTTTGAGAGAGAGACAGAGCGTGAGCAGGGGAGGGGCAGAGAGAGAGGGAGACACAGACTCCGAAGCAGGCTCCAGGCTCCAAGCTGTCAGCACAGAGCCTGACATGGGGCTCAAACCCACAGACTATGAGATCATGACCTGAGCTGAAGCTGGACGCTTAACCAACTGAGCCACCCTGGCGCCCCTTAAGTGTCTGACTCTTGATCTCAAACCCACAGACTATGAGATCATGACCTGAGCTGAAGCTGGACGCTTAACCAACTGAGCCACCCTGGCGCCCCTTAAGTGTCTGACTCTTGATCTCAGGGTCGTGGGTTCAAGTCCCGCATTGGGCTCCACACTCCTTGTGGAGCCTACTAGAATAAAAAAAAAAAAAAAAAGGTTAAATTATAAATAAAATAAGAATTTCTTGGGAAGCAGGGCAAGGGGCCAGTTTTATCCCGACCGTTGATTTCAGCTCGGGTCGTGATCTCACGGTTGATGAGGTCGAGCCCCGCACCGGCTCCACGGCCGGCCGCTTCCTCATCTGTAAAATGCACGGACTCCGTCGTGTGCCTAGTCGAGTGCGGCTGTGAAGCGGCTTGGCCCCGGGCCTGAACAGCGGGCTGTCCTGGGTCACACAGATCCGCATCTCTCCGTGTCCTTTGTAGTCCCGAGCAGAGTGACGACGAACTGCTGATGGAAATCCTGTCTGACCTGCTACAGCGGCTGCCGAGGTCTGTGGAGAAGGAAGAATGTGCTGGAACACCCAGCACCTTGAAGTGCATCATGTCCAGCCCCCTCTGGGAGTCTCTCTGTAAGAGCATCCAAGGTAGGCACAGGACGTGAGTCCTCGGGGAAGGACTCTGGCCCCAAGGGGAAGGGGTGGGGGTCCCCCAAGACCCCACAGAAGCAGCCAGGCCTAGTGAGGTAGGCAGTGCGGTCTCTACACCCCCCCCCTTCCCACTCTCCAAGCTGAGAGACCCCCCCCCCCCCCCCAAGCTTGGGGCAGAGAAGGAAAGGGTGCTGTAGCTTTGTCTTCCTTTCTGGTTTTGTTGGGGCAGGGGGGTGGGTGGCTGGGAGACTAAAAGTGAAGAAATATGCTTGTAGTGGGGCGCCTGGGTGGCTCGGTCGGTTAAGCGTCCGACTTCAGCTCAGGTCACGATCTCACGGTCCGTGGGTTCGAGCCCCGCGTCGGGCTCTGTGCTGACGGCTCAGAGCCTGGAGCCCGCTTCAGATTCTATGTCTCCCTCTCTCTCTGACCCTCCCCCGTTCATGCTCTGTCTCTCTCTGTCTCAAAAAGTAAAATAAACGTTAAAAAAAAAAAATTAAAAAAAATTAAAAAAAAAAAGAAATATGCTTGTAGCAAAGCAGGAAGGAGCTGCCCTGCCTGAGGCTATAGAGCAGCTTAGGGGTCCCTGCCCCGCCCGGCCTGCCTGCGGAGCACAAAGAACATGGACCCTCTGACCGGCGGCCCCCGCTCTGAGGGCTCCAGAAAGGGGGCAGGCCCAGGGGCGACAGGGCACCCAGCCCTGGGGGCCAGCGTCCGGGCCGTGGCAAAGGACCCAGTTAATTTCTCAACGTCCATATCTTAACTGTTTATTTTTGAAAATTTTTTAAATATTTATTTATTTGGGGGAGAGCACAAGTAGGGGAGGGACAGAGACGGGGACAGAGGATCTGAAACGGGCTCTGAGCTGACGGCACAGAGCCCGATGCCGGGCTTGACCCCCCCAAACCGCGAGATCATGACCTGAGCCAGTCAGACGCTCAACCGGCTGGGCCACCCAGGCGCCCCTATACCTTACCCCTTTGAAGGAAGTTCGTCGGGAACCCAATGCCGAGCGGCGGTCTGTGACATCGGTGCTGTTGTGGAGTCGGAAGCACGGTCAGCACCCTAGGGCTGTGGCCAGGTCCAGCCACCGTTCGTTCCTGTGCGGCCTGAAAGCTAAAAGGGGTCTCACATTCTTCACTGGTTGGAAAAAACCAAAAGAATATTTAAGGACCCATAAATGTATGAAATACGAACGCGAGGGCTGCTGCACAAATACAACTTTATTGGCAAACAGCCAAGCTTGTCGGTTCTGTGCGTCCGCAGCCCAGCAGCCGTGACGCAGACGGGGCGGCCACGGAGCCTGAAGTAATTCCTGATTTTCTGCAGAAAACGTGTTGCGGTCCCTGGTCTTGACACAGGAAGTTCCTTCCATTTCCAAAGCCTGTGTTCCTCCTTTTATCTGAAAAATAACCTAGTGTTCCATCTTTCTCGATCCAGGCTATGACCCCCTCATCCACTGCGTCCTGCTAACCTTTCTGAGCCAAGAAATCGAACGATTTGATAAGTTCTTAATTGTTGTGCACGAATCTCTGAAAGGCCTTCAACTTGCGATAAAAGGAAAAACCATCCTCGCCCAAGAACTGGAGGAAACGTATGAGTCTTTTCTCAATAGAAGAGTGCCTACGCTGTGGCAGGTGAGAGCTGTCACGCTACCCCGTTGGCTGCTGAGCCGTAAGCGTGGGGTGCGGGCAGGGGGTGGGGGGCGTTCACCGTGGCACCTGATGAAGTATTAAGTATTATTGAAAGATGCTGACCTACTTTGGGTGTGGGCATGTATTAATAAGACCTCTTAGAGGGCAATCTGGCAATTCCACTCAGATAAATTTAAGATGTGTTGTTCATTTTAAGTTTCAGAAAATGATGTCATTTTTAGAGATTATAAAAACCTATATACTAATGTGTGCGTACATGTGCTTATAAAAACGCATCTATGCTTTAGATTCAAGAACCCCCAACCGAAAGTCTTGGAAGAAGATGCACAAACAACTCTTCCCACCGGTGGCCTTAAATGAGGGAGACTGGAGGGTCTTGTGGGTGGGAAAGAGGCTTTAACTTTACATTTTACGTATCCTTGTATCTTACTGTACCGTTTTGATTTTTTTTCTTTTATCACATTCATGTCTTTTTAAGTTTTTATTCTGGTATAACTGACCTACAGGGTTAGATTAGCTTCAGGTGTACAGGACAGTGATTGAACACACGTATTCACTACTCTGTGCTCATCATGACAAGGGTGCCCCTTAATTTATCCCCGTCACCTATTTCACCCATCCCCCCCGCCCCCCGCCACCTCCCCTCTGGTGACCAGCAGTGTGTTCTCTGTAAGTTAAGAGTCTGTTTTTTGATGTGTCTCTCTTTTTGCTTTGTTTCTTAAATTCCACATTTGAGTGAAACCATATGGTATTTGCCTCTGTCCGCCTGTTCTTTCGCTTAGCACGATACCCTCTAGACCCATCCATGTGGTAGCAAATGGCAGGATTTCATTCTCTGCTACGGAGGACTGCTATGCCGTCGCGTACGTATGCCTCTTTGTCCGTCCACTCGTCTGTCGATGGACTTGGGTTGTCTCCACCCTTGGCTACTGTAAATAGTGCTGCAGTAAACATCAGGGTGCACGTATCTTTTCGAATTAGTGTTTTTGGTTTCTTTGGGTAAATACCCAGTAGTGGAATTACTGATCATGTGGTGATTCTACTTTTAATGCTTTGAGGAGACTTCATACTGTTTTCCAAGTGGCTGCACCAGTGTGCATTCCCACCAACAATGCGAGAGCGTTCCCCTTTCTCCACATCTTGGTCAATATTTGTTGTTTCTTGTGTTGTTGATTTGAGCCATTCTGACAGGTGTGAGGTGGTATCTCATCGTGGTTTTGATTTGCGTTTTCCTGATGATGGTGACGTTGAGCATCTCTTCACGTGTCTGTTGGCCATCTGGATGTCTTCTTTGGGAAAATGTCCGTTCGTGTTTTCTGCCCGTTTTTAAATTGGGTTATTTTTTGGTGTTGAGTTGTATAAGTTCTTTATATATTTTGGGTACTAACGTTTTATCAGATCTGTCATTTGCAAGTATCTTCTCACATTCAGTAGTTGTCTTTTAGTCTCGTTGATTGTTTCCTTTGCTGTACAGAAGCTTTTTATTTTGATTCAGTCCCAATAGTTTATTTTTCTTTTGTTTCCCTTTTCCCAGGAGACGTGTCTAGAAAAACATTGCTACAGCCAATGTCAGAGGCATTACTGTCTGTGCCGTCTTCGAGGATTTTATGGTTTCAGGTCTCACATTTGGGTCTTTAATCTATTTTGACTGTCATTTTTGTGCAGGGTGTAAGAAAGTGGTTCAGTTTTATTCTCTTGCTTGTAACTGTCCAATTGTCCCAGCACCATTTGTTGAAGAGACTGTCCCATTGCATATTCTTTGTCCTTTGTTGAAGATTAATTGACCATATAATTGTGGTTTCACTTCTGGGCTCTCTATTCTGTTCAGTTGATCTGTGTGTCTGTCTGTCTGTAATACCATCCTGTTTTGATTACTACAACTTTGTTGTAGGTCTTGAAAGCTGGGATTGTGACGCCTACGCTTTTAGTCTTCTTTTTCAAGATTTCTTTGGCTATTTGGAGTCTTTTGTGGTTCCACACAAATTTTTGGATCGTTTGTTCTAGTTGTGTGAAAAACGCTATTGGTATTTTCATAGGGATTGCATTAAATATGTAGATTGCTTTGGGTAGTGTTGTTAAATATTTTAACAATATTTATTCTCCCAATCCATGAGCATAGAATATCTTTCCATTTGTTTGTGTCATCTTTAATTTCTCTCATCAGTGTTTTATAGTTTCCAGAATATAGGTCTTTCTGTCCTAAACTCTTTAGTCAAGTTTATTCCTAGGTATTTTATTATTTTTGGTGCAATTGCAAATGAGACTGTTTTCTTAATTTCTCTTTCTGTTGCTTTATTATTGGTGTATAAAAATGCACTGGATTTCTGTATGTTGATTTTGTATCCTACAACTTTACTGAATTCATGTATTAGTTGTAGAATTTTTTTGGTGGAATCTTTTGGGTTTTCTATCTACAGTGTCATGTCACCTATAAGTAGTAAATTTTTACTTCTTCTTCACCAATTTACATGCCTTTCATTCTTGTCTGATTGCTGTGGACTTTCAATACTATGTTGAATACAAGTGCTGAGAGTGGACATCCTTGTCTTGTTCTTGATCTCAGGAGAAAAGTTCTGTTTTCCCCATTAAAGAAGCGATGTTTGCTGTGGGTTTTTCACATATGGCCTTTATTATGTTGAGATACCTTCCCTCTAAACCTACTTTGTTGAGTGTTTTTATCATGAATGGATGTTGTACTTTGTCAAATGCTGTTTCTGCATCTATTGAAAGGATCATATGGTTTTTATCCTTTCTCTTATTGATGTGATGTATCATGTAGATTGATTTGTAAATATTAAATCACCCTTCCATCCCAGAGATAAACCCCACTTGATCATGGTGGATAATTTTTTTACTGTATTGTTGAATTCGGTTTGCTAGTGCTTTGGTCAGGATTTTACATCTGTGTTCATCGTGGATATTGGCCCGAGTTCTTTTTTTTTTTTTTTTGTAGTGTCTTTTTCTGGTTTTCTGTATCAGGGTAATGCTGGCCCCATAGAATGAATTTGGAAGCTTTCCTTCCTCTTCTATTTTTGGAATAGTTTGAGAAGAACAGGTATTAACTCTTCTTTAAATGTCTGGTAGAATTAGGGGCGCCTGGGTGGCTCAGTAGGTTAAGCGTCCGACTTCAGCTTAGGTCACGATCTTGTAGTTCGTGACTTTGAGCCCCACATCAGGCTCTGTGGTGACAGCTCAGAGCCTGGGGCCTGCTTTGGATTCTGTGTCTCCCTTTCTCTCTATCCCTCCCCCACTCATGCTTTGTCTCTCAAAAATAAGTAAACATTTTTAAAAAATTAAATGGCGCGCCTGGGTGGCTAAGTTAAGTGACTGACTTCGGCTCAGGTCAGGATCGCATGGTTGTGAGTTCGAGCCCCATGTCGGGCTCTGTGCTGACAGCTCGGAGCCTAGAGCCTGCCCCAGGTTCTGTGTCTCCCTCTCTCTCTGCCCCTCCCCTGCTCATGCTCACTTGCTCGCTCACACACTCTCTCTCTCTCTCTCTCTCTCTCTCTCTCTCTCTCTCTCAAAAATGAATAAACATTAAAAAAAATAAAAATAAATTTAAATGTTTGGTAGAATTTACCTATGAAGCTGTCTGGTCCTGGACTTTTGTTTGTTGGAAGTTTTTTGATTACTGATTCAATTTAATTGCTAGTAATTGATCTGTTCAAATTTTCTATTTCTTTCTGATTCAGTTTTTGGAGTGTATATGTTTCTAGGAATGTATCCAGTTCTTCTAGGTTGCCCAACTTGTTGGCACACCATTCTACATACTGTTCTCCTATAATCTTTTTGTTATTCTGTGGTGTCAGTTATTTTTTTCCTCTTTCATTTCTGATTTGATTAGTTATTTGAGTCTCTGTTTCTTTTTTTCTTTTTTTTCTTTTTGAGGAGCCTGGGCTACGCTCATCAATATTGTTGATCTTTTCAAAACTCCAGCTCTTGGTTTCATTGACCTGTTCCATGTTTTAAATTTCTGTTTCATTTATTTCTACTCGAATTTCCTTCCTTTCCTTTCCTTTTTGGTTTTATTTGTTCTTTTTCTAGCTCCATTAGGTGTAAGGTTACGTTGTTTGAGATTTTTCTTGCTTCTTGTGGTAGCCCTGTGTTGCTATAAACTTCCGTCTTAAAACAGCTTCTGCTGCATCCCAAAGATTTGGGGCCATTATATTTTCATTTTCATTTTCTCCATGTGTTTTTTATTTTATTTCCTCTTTGATTTCTTGATCAAATTGATCCATTTATTGTTTAGTAGCATGTATTTAACCTCCATGTATTTGTGTTCTTTCCAGATTTTTTTCTTGTTGATTTTTAGTTTCATAGAGTTGTGGTCAGAAAAGATGCATACTATGACTTCAGTCTTTGGAATTTGTTGAGACTTGTTTTGTGACTGGGTATGTGATCTGTTCTGGAGAATGTTCCATGTGTACTTGAAAACAGTGTGCATTCTGCTGATTTTGGATGGAATGTCTGAATATACCTGTTAGATCAGCTGCTCCAGTGTGTCATTCAAAGCCACTGTTTCCTTGTTGATTTTCTGTTTACATGATCTGTCCATTGATGTAAGCAGGGTGCTAAAGTCCCCACTATTTTTGTATCCTTATCAATTGCATCCTTCATGTTATTAGCTGCTTTATGTATTGGGGTGTTCTATGTTGGGTGCATAAATATTTACAATTGTTATATCTTCTTGTAGGATTGTCCCCTTTATTATTATATAGTGTCCTTCTTTGTCTCTTATTGCAGACTTTGTTTTAAAGTCTATTTCATTCAATAAGAATTGTTACCCTGGCTTCCTTTTCACTTCCATTTACATGATAAATGCTTTTCCATCCCTTCACTTTCAATCTGCAGGTGTCTTTGGGAATGAAAGGAGTCTCTTGTAGGCAGCATATAGACGGGTCTTGCTTTTTTATCCATTACGTCACCCTATGTCTTTTGATTGGAGCAAAATGGATTGCGTCCATTTACATTCAAAGTATTTATTGATATGTATCTACTTACTGCCATTTTGTCACTCTTTTTATGGTCGTAGTACTTCTCTGTTCCTTTCTTTTGAGAAGTCCGCTGCTTTCTTTAGTGATATATTTGGATTCCTTTCTCTTTATTTTTTGCATATCTGTTACCAGTTTTTGATTTGTGGTTAACATTCGGTTTGCATATAATGTCTTATGTGTATAGGAGTCTATATTAAGTTGATGGTTGCTTAAATTTGAACCCATTGTAAAGGCACTAAATTTTTACTCTTCCCCATGGTGTAGGTATCTGGTATCATACTTTACATACGTTAATTTTGTGAATCCCTTGACAGATTTTTACATATATACTTATTCTTATTGCTTTTGTGATTCCTGCTTTTCTTATTCCTGCTTACGTTCTTTCCTCGCCTCTCAGAGTCCCCTTTATCGTTTCTTGTGGGTCTGGTTTAGTGGTCATGGACTCTTTTAAACTTTGGGAAGCTCTTATCCATCCTTCTATTCTGAATGATAACCTTGCTGGATAGAGTATTCTTGGCTGCAGGCTTTTCCTTTCAGCACTTTGATTATATCATGCCCCTCCGTTCTGGCCTGCAAAGTTTCTGCTGAGAATGCAGCTGATTGCCTTATGGGATTTCCCTTGTATGCAACTGCTTTCTTTTCTCTTGCTGCTTTTAAAACTCTCTCTTGATCCATGCTTCTTGCCATTTAAATTCCTCTGTGCCTTGGTGTGGACCTCCTTTGGTTTTGTTAGGGGCTCTCTGTGCCTCCTGAATCTGGACTTCTGTTTCCTTCCCCAGATTCAGGAAGGTTTCAGCTGTCATTTGTTCAAATAAATTTTCTGTCCTCTTTTCTCTCTTCTCCTTCTAGGACCCCAATAATGCAAATGTTATTAGGCTTGATGGTGTCACTGAGTTCCCCTAACTTGTTCTCATTTTTTCTTTTTCTCAACTACTCAGCTTGATTTCTCTCCATTACTCTGTCCTCCAGGTCACTGATCTGTTCTTCTGCTTCCTCTACTCTACTATTTATTCCATCTCGTGTATTTTTAATATCAGTTATTGTGTTCTTTGTCACTGATCGGTTCTTTTTTATGTTTTCTGTCTCTGTGTTGAGGGTCTCACTGAGGTCCCCCACTCTTTCTCAAGTCCAGTGAGTATATTTATGACCATTACTTTAAATTCTCTACCAGGCATATTACTGCATTACTCATTTCATTTCATTACTCCATCTCCATTTCATTTAGTTCTCTTGCTGTGGTTTTTGTCCTGTTCATTCACTTGGGACATATTCCTTTGTCTCTTCATGTTGTCTAACTCTCTGTGTCTGTTTGTGTCAGCAAAGTCAGCTGCGTCTCCCGCGCTTAAAGCAGTGGCCTTAGGAAGACGAGGTCCTGTAGTGCCCCGCATTGCAGTGTCCCCTGTTCACGGGAAAATGGCGCTTCAGGGGTGTCCCCGTGTGAGTTGCTACAGGGGTGTCCTACTGCGGCGGCTGAACCGTGTTCGCCTTCCGTGCAGTGGCTCTGCCTGTTGTGGGCAGGGTCCGGTCCCTGTGCGGTTAGTGGGTCGGTCTGGGGCGCGGCGGATCAGAGCAGGAGTTTGCTAGAGATGCGGTAGCTCCAAACTGCAGGGCACTTCCCCTGTGTGGTCCGGAGAAACTTGCATCGGTGGGCGGGGCCGCAGTCAGACCCGATGTCCGCCCCCAGCCCACCGCTGGGGCCACACAGTCAGACTGGCGTGTACCTTATCTTCCCCTCTCCCCGGGGCAGGACTCACTGTGGGTGGTGTGGCCCCCGTCGGGGCTGCTCGCACACTGCCAGGCTCGTGGCGCCGCTCTGGATGGAGTCCTGCCACGGGCACGTCGGAGGCTGATCCGCAGGAGAACAGGGGATGTGGGGTGCACAGTCTGCCGTGGGAGGGGCCTGCACGGAGGACTGGCTGGAGGGGCGAGTGAAGAAGAGTGCAGGGGCAGGGCACACTGTTAGCATCCTAGGTGGGAGTGTTGGAGCTGCGCCCGGTTCCCACAGGTGTATCTAGGCTGGGGGAGGGAGATGGTGCTTGCCACCTCCTCTGTTGTGTAGAAGTGTCCAGAGGACCTCTGTCACCCCAGGACAGGCTCTGTGAATAGCCTACAAATCCCTCTCTCTTGGCCTAGGGCTGGGGGAGGGGGGGGAGGTCAAACAGCCCCTTCTGCACTGAATCTCCACAGGCTATTTGTTGTTCTGTCTCTTTAAGGGCGGGGACTCAGTTTCCTCTCGCCTTCCTGCCTCTCCCAGGGCTGAGCTGCTGATTTTTAAAGCTCCAGGGGTTAAGCCCCACTGGTTGTAAGAACTCACAAAGCCACAGTTCTGGGGATTTGTCTTCCCTGGGCTGGGGTGGGGGGGGTGGCTGAGATCGTGCCTGGTGCCTGGTGTGTCCACTCCTCTCCCCCTCTGCACCCACCTCCTCCCTGCCTCCCACCAAAGGTCTGTTCGGACTGTGTCTCCTTTCTGGCCCTTCTTGATGTGGCCTCTTCTCTACTGAGCCATGGCAAGTACGTCCTGCCAGTCTTCGCGTGATTTTCTGAGTTATTTACACTGATGTGGGGGTTAACTTGGTTGTATCTGTGGGACGAGGGGAGTGTAGGGTCCTCCTATTCCTCCATCTTCCGCCCCGGAAGTCTCACGTCTTTTAATTAGTATAAAATCTCAAATATTTCCAAAGAAACTATAAGCTACTTTTTCCAGTAAAGCAAGCTTGGTTCTTTGAACCAGTTTCTAAATGAAAGCAACCAAAAACCCTGGGTTAAACATAAGTAGGGAGCAGGCAGTAAAATAAGAAAGCCTGTCGCTGAGCCGTGGTAAACTCCAAGTCCTCCCCTGAAAGAGTCTGCAGCCCAAGTCCAGTGTGAAGGGCACGTGGAAACGCAACCAGAATGCCTCTCGGGGAGAAGAGACCTTCCATCTAAGGCCCAGGGCGTCGCACACGTGTTTTGCAAGGAACAATCAGTCAAAAATAGCTAAACGCACACAAACACAAGGACCGTGAGTGAGAACCATAGCGAAAATACAGCACAGGTGACCTGGGCGGCTTGGTCAGGTAGGCGTCCAGCTTCAGCTCAGGTCATGATCTCACGGTTCGTGGGTTCGAGCCCCACGTCGGTCTCTGTGCTGACAGCTGGGAGCCTGGAGCCTGCTTCGGATTCCGTGTCTCCCTCTGTCTCTGTCTCTGTCTGTCTCTCCCTAAGTAAACATTTAAAAAATAATAAATAAATAATAAAACAGTACAGACTGACCCTAACACTTCAGACATTTCAATTACCAGATATAGATTACAACAAAATACTTCCCGTGTTTAAAGGAACAGAGATTTAAACAAGCTACATATTTTAAGAGAACAAGAAACTACTGAAAATGGCAGAGCAGATTGGAAGAAGAATCCAGAAATGAAAATCATTCGTTAAACAGAACGTAATAGTGTTCGCAGGCTTGGCAGGAGATTGAACGGAACCAGAAAAGAGAATCAGTAAGCCAGAGAATGGAACAGAAGGGAACGTAGCCCAAAGAGACTGAGGATGGAAATAGGAAAGAGCCGTTAGGATTCGTAGGGCAAAGTGAGAAGTCAGACACAAGTTTAACTGAAGTTCAGGGAGAGGAGAGCAGACAGAGCAGAGGCAGTAATTGATAGGATAAAGGCTGAGAATTTTCCAGAATTAAGATGGGACAAATTCAATCCCAAGCAAGATAAAGTCTTCAAAAACAAAAACAAAAACAAAAACTTGCACATATATACATGTTCATGGAACTGCAGAAAATCAAAGGAAAATCTTTTTTAACATCTTTTTTTTTGAGAGAGAGCGTGAGCAGGGGAGGGGCAGAGAGAGAGGGAGACCCAGAATCTGAAACAGGCTCCAGGCTCCAAGTTGTCAGCACAGAGCCTGACGCGGGGCTCGAACTCACGAGCTGCGAGATCATGACCTGAGCCGAAGCCAGATGCTTAACCGACTGAGCCCATCAGGTCCCCCAGAAAATCAAAGGAAAATCTTAAAGAAGCCAGAGGAAAAGTAACATTCAAAGGCGTGAGGATGGCATCTTCAATATGTTGGAAGAAGTGAAATGTTACACTAAAGCTGTGTAGTCGAAACTCTTGTTTCTAGATTGAGGATGAAATAAAACAGGCCAAAAAGAGAGAAAAACAGAATTTGTCACTAGCAAACGCTAATAATGTGAGCTAACTGACATACTTCAGGCAGGGGGGAAAGGGAAACAATTGAAAGGTCTAAGACGGGAGAGGAGGAAAGCAAGTGGTAAATCGATCCCGACAAAAATCAGGCAGCGTACTAGCATCCGGCTTTTGGAGCAGGACGGGACGTTGACCAGATGAAGGGGAGAGACGAAGAATAACGTATAAGCCAGGCCTGGGGAGCGTATGGAGGTTTTAGGTCTCGTGTTACCAAGGAGGCTAGTTAACAATGACCTGGAGACTCGGGCAGGTCAAGTATGCACGCTGCGGTTTTTAGAGCAGCCACTAAAACAGTCGAAAAAAACTGTACAACTTCCCCAATCTTAGAGGAGGGAGAGAAGCTTGTTCTGCTGTTTCGTGCACGAGGAGTTTTTAAGTTCCAAGGTGGCACACAGTCTGATCTCGACTTCGTAGGTACGTAAACCCTTGCACCTGGGCATCAGGGGACATGTACAATGATATTCAGAACATCGTTGTTAGTCACAGACAGTTCCAACGTGTCACCCACAACAGAATGGATAAATACGTGGTGTATTCACACAACAGACAATACAGTCATGCAGGGGAATGAACCACAGCTACAGCTCTGTCGACAGAAGGAAGCTCAAAGACGATGACAAAACTACACACACACCCCCTCATACAGGTCACTCGTCACCACTCAGGCATTGCGTCTTTGCACACTTGCCTGCTTGTGGAAACTAATTTCTAACTCCAAAACTGTACTCTCAGTGCTTAGGGGTCATTTACACGTGTGCCAAGTGCGGAAACATTTCCGTCCCCGCCCCCCCCCCCCCGCCGTGTGCACAGCCCCTCTCTGTGCATACTCCCCCCCCATGCACACTCCCCCTCCGTGCACACTCTCCCTCGGTGCACACCCCCCCCCGGGCACACTCCCCCTCTGTGCACAGCTCCCCTCCGTGTACACTCCCCGTGCACAGTCCCCACCCCGTGCACGGTCCCCCTTCATGCACTGTTCCCCCCCCATGTGTACACTCTCCCCCCATGCACACTCCCCCTCCGTGCACAGCTCCCCTCCATGCACAGCTCCCACCATGTGCACACTCCCCCCCCATGCACAGTTCCTGCCCCCTGCACAGTCCCCCTCCGTGCACAGCTCCCCTCCGTGTACACTGCCCCCCCCCCGTGTACAGTTCCCCCCACCCCCCCCCCCCGTGCACACTCCCCCTCTGTGCGCAGTCTCCCCGCCCCGTGCCTACTCCCCGCTGAGATCAAACGGGTGACATCCGGCTTCTTGTTGTGGCTCTCCTAGTGTCACACAAGTGCTCTCTTCGCGCTCTGTCTAGTGCCACAGCTTTCATGCTTGTGCTTTTGGCTGGTGGTTTTGCTGCTTGCAACGGCAATGCTGAAATGCCGTGTGGAGTCCGTGCCCAGAAGGCTGTGATGTGCTTTATGGAGAAAATACCTGTGTCGGATCCGCTTTGATCACTCGTGAGTTCTAGTGCTTTTGGCCGTGAGTCCGGTCTTAACGCATCAATACCATCAAGATGTCTTTAAACACTTTACTGAGTATGTGACAAAAATGTAAACAGGAACAATAGTTCAGCGCCCACTAATGCAGTGTTGGTGGTGACTTCACTACACAGAGAACCAACTGTGTACAGAGCTATATATGGAGAGAGAGCTGAAGAGAACATACAAATTTGCTCTGGGTGACACAATTCTGCGTGATTTCTATTTTTGCCTTGTCCTTTCTAGATCTCCATATTTAGATGATGAGACTGTATAGGAAAAAACTGAATGGCACTTTTAAATTAAAAAAAAAAAAAAAAAGGCAAGCCATAGGCTTAATCAGAAAACCAAATCATAGAAACACGAAGTTTATTAGAACAAGAATAAAATCAGCCGTGAAGTTCTGGCAGCGTGGGGTAGGAGGCGAGCAGGATTGTCGAAAAGGTAACACGATGTTGAACACAAAACCGTTGCTCCTGAAGTTTAATTCTCCCTTTATAGTTAGTACCAGCCTCCCTCAAACCCTGGATCCTACACCAGATTTAAAATCTGTATAGAGGGGCACCTGGGGGGCTCAGTCACTTGAGCGTCTTGATTTCGGCTCAGGTCACGATCTCATGGTTCGTGGGTTCAAAGCCCTGCGCTGGGCTCTGTGCTGACGGTGCGGAGCCTGCTTGGGATTCTCTCTCCCCCCACCCTGGCCCCAACTCGTTCTCTCTCTCTCTCTCTCTCTCTCTCTCTCTCAATTAAAAAAAAAAACCTACATAGGCACATCAAAAAGACGCTTAACATCATTTGTCATCAGGAAACTGTGAATCGAAACCATAGCGAGATACAATTTCACACCCACCAGGGAGAGTAGAATCCAAAGGGCAGGTGATAACGAACGCTGCAGTCATGTGAGGCTGGAGGCTTTGCGTGCTTGATGGGAATGCAAAATGGTGTGGCCGCCCTGGAAAACAGTCTGTGAACGCCTCAGAAAGGTAAACAGTCCCCATCTGACCCAGCACTCCTGCTCCCAGGTACATACCCAAGGGCAATTCAAACCTTGTCACACCAAAACTTGCCACGAATGTTCACGGCGGCATTGTTCGTAAGACAGAAACCACGCCAGCGTTCCTGACGAATGGACAGACAGAACACGGTAGGTACACAGACGTGATACACACGAGCACGTCTATACCGAGGAACATTATTCACCCATCAACAGGACTGAAGTACAGACACGCTACAGCCTGAATGACCCCCCAAAACATTATGGGAACTGAAAGCAGGCGGTCCGAAAGGCCACGTGTCATCTCACTTCCACGAAACGTCTGGAATAGGAAACTCGGCCGAGCTGGGCAGTAGATGAGCCGTCGCCCGGGGCTGAGGATGGCGGGGACTGGCGGCTGACTCGTCAAGGGCGTGTGGGTTTTGTCTTCGAGTGATGAAAATGTTCTAAAAATGATTGTGGTGATGGTTCCACAAGGTGATGAATATACTAAAAAGCACTGAAGTGAGTGAATTTTATGCTATCTAAATTGTATTTCAAAGTAAAAAAAACAAAAACAAAAACAAAACCTGCCCACAAAACCCAGAGTCCCAGAAAGCGATGACAACTGTGCGCACGCCGGCACGGAAGGTTGAGGTGCTGAGTCCGCGGACACGGGAACTGAGGGGCAGAGCGGCTAACTTGTGACAGGTCCGGGATGTACATGAGTTCAAGGTCAGGCTGAGAGAACGTGGCCCCCCCGTGGGTCGCTAGCAGTACAGCCACCCACGGCTGAGTCGGCACCCCTGCCAGAGTGACCCGGGCTGAAGCTGGCCGGGTGGAAATGTCCGGCTTGGACGTCCGGGTGGCCAGGAGTGCCACTGGCTGTGTGGAGTGCCACACGGACGGCGGGCGGAGAGCTGTCTGAGGGCAGATGACCACAGCCTCCTGTGGACACAGAACATCTGAGGACCTAAAAGGGCCTCCGGGCACAGCTTCCACTTTTATTCTTGTAAGATCTGTGCCCCCTTGACAACATCACCCCCGTTTCCCCCGCCCCCGCCCCAGCCACCACTGTCCTAGTCTCAGTCTCTACGAAACGGGCTTTTCTGTCTTAGATTCCACACGTGAGGGATCCAGTTTTTAGGTTTCTCCGTCTGGCTTATTTCACTCGGCAGAATGCCCTGCGGGCTCATCCGTGTTGTTGCAAGCGGCAGGACTTCCCTCTTTTTTTATGGCCGAGTGACACCCGATTGTGTGCACACGCCACGTTTTCCTCTTCCGGTCACGCGCGGAGAGACGCCTGGGTTGCTTCCACATCTGCGCTGTTGTGAATAAAGCAGCAGGGAACGTGGGAATGCAGACCTCTCTTCAAAGCACTGATCCCTTTTCCTGCGTATAGGTGACCCGGGGTGGCCTTGCCAGGTCGTGTGAGAGTTCAGTGTTTAAGTTTCAAGGAGCTACAGTACTGTCTTCCATAACGACCGAACCATCTGAAATTCCCGGCAACAGTGTATCAGGGTTTCCTTTTCTCCACATTCTCCCCAACGTTTGTCATCATCTGTCCCCTCGGTAGTAACCGTCCTCCAACCTTCATGAACCAACCTTCATCCGCAGGTGTGAGGTGATCTCTCCTTGGGGTTGGGTTTGCATTTCCCTGATGACTACTGATGTTGAGCACCCTCCAGGTACCCGTCGGCCATTGTGTATCTTCCTTGGGAAAATGTCTCTTCAGGTCCTTCGCCCATTTTTTAATCGGATTGATTTTTTGGCTGTTGAGTTGGATGAGTGAGTGCTTTATATACTTTGGATTGAACTCCTTGTCAGATAGATGGCTTGTGAATAGCTTCTCCCATTCTGTAAGTTGCTTTTCCAGTTTATCAATTGTTTCCTTTGCTTTGCAGAAGGAATCTAGTCCCGCTTGTTTGTTTTAGCTTTTGTGGAATGTGCTCTGGTGTCTTATCCAAGAAATCACTGCCAAGACCAATGTCAAGGATCTTTTTCCATGTTTTCTTCTAGAAGTTTTATTGTTCCAGATTTTATTTAAATCTTTGAATCATTTCTACTTGACTTTTTAAAATTTAAATTAGTTAACATACAGTATAGTATTGGATTCAAGAATATAATTTAGTGATTTGTCACTTACATATAAAACCCAGTGCTCGTCCCAGCAAGTGCCCTCCTTAATGTCCATCAACCCATTTAGCCCATACCCCCACCCATCTCCCCTCCAGCAACCCTCAGTTTGTTCTCTGTATTTAAGAGTCTCTTATGGTCTGCCTCCCTGTTTTTTACCTTATTTTTCCTTCCCCGATGTGCATCCATTGTGTTTCTTAAATTCCCATGAGTGAAATCATATATTTGTCTTTCTCTGACTTATTTTGCTTAACATAATACACTCTAGCTCCATCCACGTTGTTGCAAATGGCAAGATTTCATTCTTTTTGATCGCTGACTAATATTCCATTACACACACACACACACACACACACACACCCCATGTCTTCTTTATCCATTCATCAGTCGATGGACATTTGGGCTCTTCCCATAATTTGGCTATTGTCGATAGTGCAGCTATAAACATTGGGGTGCATCTCCTTTGAATCAGCATTTTTGTAACCTCTGGATAAATATCTAGTAGTGCAATTTCTGGGTCATAGGGTAGTTCTACTTTTAGTTTTTTGAGGAACCTCCATACCGTTTTCCAGAGTGGCTGCACCAGCTTGCATTCCCACCAGCAGTGCAAAAGAGATCCCTTTCTCCACACCCTCGCCAACGTCTGCTGTTGCCTGAGTTGTTGGTTTTAGTCATTCTGACAGGTGTGAGGTGGTATCTCAGTGGGGTTTTGATTTGTATTTCCCTGATGATGAGTGATATTGAGCATTTTCTCCTGTGTCTGTTAGCCATCTGGATGTCTTCTTTGGGAAAATGTCTATTCATGTCTTCTGCCCATTTCCTCACTGGATTATTTGTTTTTTTGGGTGTTGAGTTTGATAAGTTCTTTATAGATTTTAGATACTAACTCTTTATCTGATTTGTCGTTTGCCAATATCTTCTCCCATTCCGTCAGTTACCTTTTAGTTTTGTTGATTGTTTCCTTCCTTGTGCAGAAGCTTTTTATCTTGATGAGGTCCCAATAGTTCATTTTTGCTTTTATTTCCCTTGCCTTCAGAGGAATGCGTAGTAAGAAGCTGCCGTGGCCAAGGTCAAAAAGGTTGTTGCCTGTTTTCTCCTCTAGGATTTTGATGGCTTCCTGCCTCACATTTAGGTCTTTCATCCATTTTGAGTGTCTTTTTGTGTATGGTGTGAGAAAGTGGTCCGGGCTCATTCTTCTTCTTGTCACTGTCCAGTTTTCCCAGCACCACTTGCTGAGGAGACTGTCTTTTTTCCATCGGATATTCTCTCCTGCTTTGTCAAAGATTAGTTGGCCACACGTTTGTAGGTCCATTTCTACTTAACTTTTGTGAGTGGTGTAAGATAGGGATCCAATTTCATTATTTTGCATGTGGAGACCCAGTTTTCCCAGCTTCATTTGTTGAGGAGACTGTTCTTTCCCCCAATCTGTGTTCCTGGCACCCTTGTCAAAAATGAGTTGACAAAAAAAAAAAAAATTAGTTGACCACATACGTCTGGGTTTGTGCCTGGGCTCTGTTCTGTTCCACTGGTCTATGTGCCTGTGTTTATGCCAGAACCCTATTGTTTTTACTACTACAACTTTGTAAGATACCTTCAAATCAGGGAGTATGATGCCTCCAGCTTTGATCTTCTTTTTCAGAATTGCTCTGGCTATTCGGGGTCTTTTGTATTTCCATACAAATTTTAGAATATTTTTTCTATTTCTGTGAAAAATGCCATGGGGATTTTGCTTAGGATTGTATTGTATTATAGATTTTTCTGTAGAAAGAATTTTTCACAATATTCTTCTAATCCAAGAAGACAGGAAGTCTTTCCAGTTACTTCCGTCTTCCTCACGGTCTTCCACCAACTTTGTATATTTTTTAGTGTACAGGTCTTTTATCTCCTTGTTGAAATTTAGTCCTAAGTATTTTGTTATCTTTGATGCTATCGTAGATAGGACTGCTTTCATGATTTCTCTTTCAGACAGTTTGTCGGTAATGGGTAGTAATGCAACTAATTTCTCTGTTGGTTTTATATCCTGCGATTTTACTAAATTCATTTATTAGTTCTAACAGTTTTTTGGAATCTTTAGGGCTTTCCGTATATAAGATGATATCACCTACAAACGGAGGCAATTTCACTTCTTCCTTCCCAATTTTTATGCTTTTAATTCTTCTTCTTGCCTAATTGCTATGGCTAGGACTCTCCGTACTATATTGAATAGAGATGATGAGAGTTCTTGTTCTTGATCTTAGAGGGAGAAGGTTTTAACCTTTCACTACTCAGTATGATGTTAGCTATGGCTTGTCATATGTGGCCCTTATGCTGACCAAGATTCCTTCTTATACTAATTTGTTGGAAGTTTTTATCATGAGAGGATGTTGAATTTTGTCAAATGCTTTTTCTCCATTTACCGAAATGATCATATGATTTATCCTTCATTCAGTTTATGTGGTGCGTCACATTTATTGATTTGCCTGTGTTGAACCATCCTTGCATCCTGGGGTGAATCCCACTTGATCATGGTTTATGATCCTTTTAATGTGTTCCTGGAATCCATTTGCTAGTATTTTGTTGAGGATCAAATAAGTAGGATTGAGTGCTGGGTGGTTGTGTTTTTAGGATACAAGCGCATTAATAAACAGGGTGGAAAATACAAAGCTGACACTACAGAAGATAGAATTCTCCAGAAAGGCTGTGCAGAGCATGGGGCAGGAGTCAGCTGGACTCTGCACTGGAAGGAGAAGAGGCAGCTCATCAGTGGTTGGTGGGTGGGTTATAGGATTTGGTGTGGGGGGCCGAGAGTTGGAATCGCTCACATTTAATGGTATGTAGAGTTAGCTGCCCAGAGAAGGGGGGAGGGGCAGACCAAAGGACTTAGGAAGAGTGAGAAAGGCGTTCAGCCAGGATGGAAACATCAGGCATTCTGTCTGAAGCACAGTCACCATGACGGTCGGTCTTTGGGTTCCCCATTATGTGCTCTCCACTGGAAAATGGCGTCCTCCTGCCATCGTTCTCCCTGGCAGTCGAGTCTGTTACCAAAGTTTGCAGAGATGTTCCCAATGACCCCAAAGACAAATCCTAAAAAAAGAAATTTAAAAGTGATGTGCTTGTCTCTGAATCCCAACAGAAACATGCCTACAAGTCCTGTAAGCCCCTGAGTTCCTGGGTTAACGATCTCATCCAGCGAGTGAATTTCTTCAACACTTGGGCCAAAATGGCTTACACTGCAATACATCATCGGTACGGATGAAAGCGGCTTTATTCTCTTCCTTAATTTTGCGTAGAACTTAACGGTTTGCCACGTAGTTTCATATGGTTGGACTTTTGGGTTCTCAGAGCAACATGTGAATCAAGCGGGGTGGGGGGGGGGACTGTTGTCTTCAAGTCTAGGATGGAGACCTGGAGACACAGGATACCCTGGGTCCTGTCCATGGTCCCTCCGCTCAAGGACACACAGGACCAGACCTGGTACATTTCCCTTCCTGTTTTTCTACACTCTGTCCTGTGACACCAGCAGAGGAAAGTGCAAAAGGAAGTAAGGGTTAGTTACGTGTAATTTTTAAACGAGTTTAATACATAGATCAAAATCATTTGAAGGGCACGAGAGCAGCTATCGCTCAAGGAGTGCCTGTGTCCCACGTCCTCGTGTGACTCTGACAGTAACCCTGCGAGATGCAGTCAGCCTGGTCATTTGTCACCCTTGTCTTAGATATGAGTGAGGCACAAGGATGTGAAGTAGCTTGCCCAGCGTTTCACAACTAGGGTAGAAGCCTTGAGATCTGAAGCCAGAAAATCTGGTTCCAAAGTCTGTACCAAACCGCCTTTTGTGCCACTTACCTCTAAGCAAATGCTCGGACCTATCCTCTCAGAGTCACCAGCTCCGGAACGATCCATAGACTCCTCGGCGCCCAGTCAGGATGCCCAGTACGTCCCTCGTTGCCTAAATCCATTGCCTTCCAGCAAGTTAGGGCCTCAGCCTCCAAAGCCACAGCTGGTCTCCCCTGAAGGACAAGACGAGGGTCCCGAGTGGGGAAAGCCTGAGATGAGAAGGGGAGGAGGGGCCGTGGAGGGCCCGGCCGCGTGGACAGGCGATGACGGTGCCCTTGACCCCTCGGTCTACGGTCTGCCTCCTACAGGTACATGAGATTTGTCGCCACCGGGAAGCATTCCATTCCTTCATCCACCCAAAACCCCAGATCCTCTGACGATAAAACCAGTGATTTCTGTGAAGGATTTCCTGCAAGATACTGGCTCCCAGCTTTCTTCTTTCCGCAAGGTGAGCGTGAGAACAGGGCCGGGGCCCCCTCCCAGCCCCCCACGTTCGTGCTCCCTGCCAGCCTCCCTCCTCCTCCCCTTCAGCGTGAAAGACCCAAAGCCACAGCCCTGCATCCCCAGGCACTACGCCCCGGGGGTGGGGAGTCTCTCCTCCCTCCCTCCGCTTCCCTTCCCTTCCTCATCCCCCCTCCCCCCTCCCCAGTAGGACCACCCTCGCCTGACTGCACCTGCCCCTGGCAGGAGCGTCCCCACCTCCACCGACTCTGATGTCAAAGGCCGACGTGACCTCCCTCAAAGGCCACCACACTTTATCGGGGCCGCGGGAGGTGGGTGCCCCCCAAGGACAGAATCTGTGTCTCAGCCATTTCTGTTCATTCATTCATTCAACAAAAGCGAACGCCTGGAACTGTGCCGGGTCTCAGGAGCCACTGCTCAGGTCACGCGGGAGGAGAAGACGTCCCCACGGAGGGCGTTACGATGCATGGTTGGGTGACGGGGCGTACAAGACACCACGGAGCCCCACGCGGGCAGCCCCCCATCTTTCTACTCCAGGTCGCGCAGCCCCCAGCGCCTTAAACTCCCGATACGTAATCCCAGAACCATTACACGAGTTTCTGAACGAATGTGTGAATGAGGGAACCAGTGAGGGCTTTGGGAGCAGGGGGACCTGAGCGGGGACCGGGAAAGGCTGCCGAGACAGAGAGCCGGCTGCCGGAAGCGGCAGGTGCCGAGCGCACAAGGGGACGGCGGTTAATCCCCGGACCCGTGCTCACCGGGGGCCGGGCGCTGTCGCGAGCTCTCCGTGGAGAGCGGTCCTCACGACAGTCCCGTGGTGGTGTTCACACGGCCCTCCCTGTTCTCAGGAAAACCCTGGCACGGAGAAGGTAAGTAATTTTCCCAAAGTCACACAACTGAGCCGGGATCGGAACTCGGCTCGTGTGACGCAGAAACCCACGTGTTGAAGCACAACATTGACTGGGAATCGCGTTTCTGTTCGGGTCCAAGGCCAGATACGAGGGGGGAGAAGCCCACGTGAAACGTTCAGTGTGGGCAGAGCGAAAGCCCACGGAGGGCGAACGGTGTGGGATGAAGCTGAAGAGGTGGGAAGGGCTGGCTCCTGGTGGGGGCGAGGGGGGAGGGGGGCGTCTGGGCCGCTGCCCCGTCTCAGGCTGGGGGGCCTTGACCTGACTCCACAACACGGGGGAGGCGCCGGAGTGGAGCCTGGGTCCCAGGCACTTAGGCGTCTGCTTTTCCCCAGGCGAGAACTGGCGGTGGCCTGGAAGGACAACAGAGGGGGGTGGAAGAGAACAGTCGTAGGACGCTGAGGGAGCAGAGGGGGAGGCTCCCCGGTCTTGGGCTCAGAGAGCTGGGTGGCGGCTGACGACCGCTACTGACACAGGGACACGGGGACACAGGGAGAGGAGCAACGCGATGGGCAGAGAGGTGGCCGTCACCTGTCAAGTCTGAGACGTTCGGAGGAGACCGCGTGGTGGGCGGTGGGCAGGTGGCTCTAGGGGGCCGGAGCTCAGGAGACACGGGGGCTCGACGGCGTGGCAGCGTCACTGAGCGCCTGGGGGACAGGGCCAGGGCGTGCCGGCTGCCACCAGAAGCACAAAGAGGTTGGTGGCCCCAGTCTTGTCCCCTGGAGGCCGCGGACCCCCGAGAGGCGCACAGAGGAGGGCCGGGGCAGAGACGGCTTCTCGGGCCTTGGAAAGTTCTGAGGAGATTGGAGAAAGAGTGTCCCAGGAGGAGGGCAGGAGCAAAGTCACCAGCCGGGTGCCCGCTCAGACATTTCCCGCAACGGCACAGCACAGGAAACACCGCCAGTGTGGCGGGGGCCTCAGTGCCCAGGTGACTCGGTGAGCACTGGTGTGGAGACCCCGGCAGGGGCATTACACGATTCAGAAGCAGAGTGAAGTTCCTAACCTGGCAGTTCACGCAGGATGGATTAAGCAGGAGGGGGAACTGGCTGGCAGAACAGTTGGGAGCGGTGTTAGGAATCCTGGTGTTAAGACACAGGACGCAATCCAAACCTGCTTGAGCAAAACAGGGCAAGTCATAGGCTCGTGCGAGTGGGAAGGCAGGCCAGAGGTCTGGCTTCAGGAACGGCTGGATCCAGGTGATCGACTGTCCTCTGCCTCCTCATATCTGGGCTGTTTCCACTCTGTCTTGGAAACAGACAGAGTGGTCTCCTTTTTCTCAGCTGCACGTAGCCTTTGTCCACACAGCCAAGGGGACACCCAACAGCTTGGCGACCCCAGAGGAAAACGTGCCCTCCTCTTCCCACTCATCTGTGTGCCGTTTCTTGACCCAGACTCTGACGTGCTCGGGTCTTCTCCTTGCTCCCGGGAGCCAGCTTGTTGCCAGGAGGGAACGCAGAGCCCTTGGTGCCCCCTGACTCGCAGGGAACTCGTCGCTCTGTGCTTTTCCCCAAAGCCTTTCTCGTTGCCGTGCTTCACGACTACGGACGGTCCCAAGGAATCTCTCTCGGCGCCCTCGTGTTTACCCACCGTGTGATCTCGGACACCGCTGACAGCAGAGACGAGGGGTTCTCCGCAGCCATCCGTGGGAACCTCAACACAGTCAGGACAGCCTTTGAGGTACCAGAATGCTTAGGGCACTGGCAAGAGCAGTCGTGCAGTCGGCCCTCCCCTCGCCAGCCTCCACTCAGCCGCCCCCGTGCCGCGCACCACACAAGTCCCCTCCCTTTTCCAAACTTTTCCTTCAAGCAGCTTTCACTTTTTCCTACTTTTGTACTATGGCAGAATATACATAAGGTAACACTGGACTTGCCATTTTAACTATTTCCTTTTCTAAAGTTTACTTACTTAGAGAGAGTGCGTGCAAGTGGGGAGGGGCAGAACCCGGGCGGGGCTCGAGCTCACGAACTGTGAGACGGCGACCCGAGCCGAAGTCCAGAGGTGGACGCTCACCCGACTGAGCCCCCCCGGGCGCCCTCATGCTCACCGTTTCTGAGTGCACAGCGGGGTGGCCCTGAGCACGTCCACGCTGCGGGGCGGCCCTCACGCCCTCCACCTCCGGAACCGAGGCACTGCCCCCGTGGACGTCCACGTCCGGCCCGCCTGTCCTGATCGCATCTATTTTTTGTCCCTATAAATCTGGCGACAGGAGCCTCCTGTAGCGTCTGTCCCTGCGACTGGCCCCTTTCACTCGGCACAGTGTCTCCAGGACTCATCTGTGTGGTGGCCGGTGTCCGGACACAGGAGCGCCCCTCCACGGTTTCCGTGGCTTCAGTGGCCCGTGGTCACCGGTCGGGATCATACAATCCCCCTCCTGAGCGTCAGAAGGCCAACAAGAAGGGGGGACGCGGCCAAGACATCTTGGGAGGGAGGGAGACCACATTCACGTGGCTTTTATTACGTCGTGTTGCGAGAACTGCTCTATTTTGTTCTTAGTTATTGCCATCACCCTCTCCCCGTGCCCCGTTTATACACGAGACCACGCCGTGGGAGGGTAGGGAGACCCCAGTCCACACAGGGCTCGGTGCGAGCTGCAGCTTCGGGCGTCCGGGGGGCGGGTCTCGGAGGGCAGCTCTCCGTCTCCCCCAGGACCCTCCCCCAGAAGGAGCTTCGGTCGAAGGAAGCGCCCTGCCCGGGGACCCACCGACACCGCCTCTCTTTCATCTCAGGGCACAGACCGCACTCACGTCGGAGTTCACGTTTTCGGTTTATTCATCGAGGGGGCAAGGTGGAATCGGGAACAAAACATACTAGAGGACTCGCTGCCTCGAGAGCTCTGTTATGATTTCCCTGAAATCTACTTCCTGCCAACAAAGGTAATTGCACGTGTTTACCGTGCAGTCGGCCTTGTGGGCCTTCCCGCGGGGACCCGAGCCGTTCCTTCCTGTCCCGCTCCCCGTGGTTTCACGAGGGACATTTGCTGATACGCTTTAGACAACGTTAAAAAAATTTTGTTTTAATGTTTACTGTTGAGAGAGAGTGCGAGCGGGGGAGGGGCGGGGGGGGGGACACAGACTCCGGGCTCTGAACTGTCAGCACGGACCTGGACGCAGGGCTCGAACCCACGAACCGGAGATCATGACCTGAGCCAAAGTTGGATGCTTGTTGGACTGAGTCACCCAGGCGCCCCGGTATGTATTTTTAATATGTACTTTTCAGTACTCACTGAATCACACATTTAAAGTTAATAAACACAATACTTATAAATTCTGCCTCAAGAAACTTCATTTTTTTAAACATCGTTGTTTTAACGTTTATATTTTTTTTGAGAGGGAGAGAAGGAGGGAGAGCGAGCACACGCAGGGCAGGGGCAGAGAGAGAGGAAGACACAGAATCTGAAGCAGGCTCCAGGCTCCGAACTGCCAGTGAAGCCCAGTACGGGGCTCGAACTCACAAACTGAGATCGTGACCTGAGCTGAAGTCGGACACTTAACCACTGAGCCACCCAGATGCCCCTAGATGGCAAACATGAAAATAGCCTGAGTGGCTCAGTCGGTTGAGCGACCGACTTCGGCTCGGGTCACGATCTCACAGTTTGTGGGTTCGAGCCCCGCGTCGGGCTCTGTGCTGACGGCTCGGAGCCTGGAGCCTGCTTCGGATTCTGTGCCTCCCTCTCTCTCTGCCCCTCCTCCACTCACATTCTGACGTCTCTCGAAACTAAACATTAAAAATTCTTTAAACATAAAAATAAATACAATAGCCTAGAACATTGCTACAACCTGGAATAGATGCTCTACCAGCTGCTTCTCCAGACTCTTCGGAGGCCACGATGGTCACACAGGTCCTCCGGCCACAGAACCCCTAACCAGCCGTGTGTTCGGCGAACGGCCGACCCCCAAATCTGGCGCGTGGAAACGTGAGCTCCTGCTCTGCCATCTAACTGTTGGATTTGTTTTTCAGCTTTCCACTGAGCGAGCAGGCGCTTCTGAGCAGACAGATACGCAGCTCCACACGTTTGAGTGCCCGGTGTATCAGACGCCTGAGAGGTCAAGAGCTGTGACAACCACTGGCTTGCCTGCAGGCTTCCTGACCTCCGTGCACTTACCCACGAAGAGACCCCCCAGTCACTGGGTCACAACGCGGGTTGCCTTGCTGTGTGAGAAAAAGGAGAAATAAACGTGTGCACCACCCCATCTACTTTTTGTCTCTGAGCGGATCTGTGACCCAGCACCCGCCACGAAAACACCCGCGTGTTCGGCCAGACCGGACGGGTGCGGTCTTCTTCCCTCTGTACCTGCAGTGGGGTCTTCCGGCTGCCCCATCCCAGGTGAGTGAGTGCCCGGGGGCGTCCCAGGGACAGCAGGTGGGACTTGGCCGGGCGCCGTGGTTTCCACTCGGAAGACGGCAGGGCGTGTCGTCTGCGGTCACGTACGACGCAACACACGCGAGGGGGGTCCTCGGGAGCACTTTTCCCCGGCCGCACGCGGGGCACAGGACTGGCCCCACGCAGCCTGCTTCCCTTGATGAGACGTGGTCTTGTGGCTCCACCAGACCTCCTCCCACGAGAAGGTACCTGGGCTCACCTCACCGACACAGGCCTCCCACGTACTAGGCGCTTCCGGGGCCCCGACAAACTCCCGTGAGAGTGTGACGGGGTCTGAATGGCGTGGCCGTTTCTCTCTTCGCAAACAACCGGGACTAAACGCACAGACCCCTCCCCTCTCCAACCTTCTGAGAGCCACGATGCAGGCAGGGTGGGCGGTGGTCACCTACGGGCTCCCGTGTGGGCCCCAATGATCCCAGAGTCACAGGCACAAGGAAGAGGCTCTGAGGCGCAAAGGCCAACATCTTTTTTATTTTCAACTTTATTTCCAACTTCAAACTTCATTATAAAACTTGTCAAACATGTCAAAAACAACTAAAAACAAATCATAGCTGATATCCAGAAACTGCAGCACTATGTTGGTAAAGGCTCTTTTCACATTACCAGAGAAAGAACTAGACCTCCTCCTTCCTCCCCCGAAGCTTCGCTGGTGACTCGAGGACACGATGGGACGCTCTTTCCGACGCAGGAGAAAAGCATGAGAAAAGCTGCTTGCTTCCATCAGCGCGGAAGACACGAAGACCACGGGGTGCGGGCGAGGGTGCCAGAGGCCGCCAACGTCACCATCACGTTCACGGAGCAAAGTCACACGCGGCGCCCACGGCAACGCAGGACAACGCCGCGGACCTGTGTCTCGTCTACAAGATGCATCGACGCCCCAGACGCTCCGTTCGATCCCCCACAGTTAAGATCCCGAGAACAATTTAAATACAGTGTTTTAGTGAATCTGCTACTGGTCCGTTGCAGGACAATTAATTAGGAGACTACATCGGCTAGAACTTCACAGCTACGGCTGCCCCGCGCACCTCCATTAAACAAAAATAAAACTAAAACGGACCAATGACTAAACAAAATAGACTCTTCCCTTCAGTTATCTGTAGATCAACAGGCTTCTAAAGAGGAGCGCCGCCTCCCGTTACGGGGAGGAGCGTTGGTGAAGACAACGGATGTACGAGCTACAGTATAAACGGCGTGGCCTCACCCGTAGCAAAATCACGGTTTTATCTTAAAAAAGTCAAAAACGTACAAAAATATTAGCCTGAAATGGCAAGTTTTCAAAAACCAATCTGTGTAAAAATGTTTAAATAGTGCTGTGACTCCAAAAATATATATTCTATTTTTTTTTTCTATCTGCAACAGTTTATAAAGGCAAAACGGACACCTGCGCGTGAGGTAGCAAAGCCAAATCCGCCAGCTTTGGGTTAAGGAAGACACCCCCCTGGGTCTTACCAGCATCTTTTAGACAACGTTAAGTGAATTCTAATGGTTTCACAATTTTTAATCGACAGGTATTACTTTATAAAATTTAATTTAAAATACTGCAAACGTTTTCGTTAAAAAGATCCTTAGTCCTAACGCTTATTTCACATTCAAAATACTGTACAGAGAGATCTGCAGTCCCCATATATTACATAAAATCTGTGTACTTACACTTTCCGGCGCAGTTCCAGAAGCGGAGGGTAAGCGAACTGCTGAGGGTCTCCCTTCATCTGCCCCTGCGAACGGCCCCGTCCCCGCTCACGGCAGCGGACACGGGACCCGAGTCCTCTTTCGAATCCCGTCGCCCACGAATGATTTGCTTCAAAAGCAAGCGGACGCGAGTTCTCTTCACGAGACGTGGACGAGGCTCCACGGGGCGGCTGGTGTCACTTAGGAAACACGAGGACAGAACGAAACAGTCACAGCTGGAAAGTCCTGGAGACCCACAGACGTCACCGGGATTGTCTCAGTGCATCTTCAAGGACGGCCCGTCTCCCGGCACAAAGCAAATCCCAACGATCCCCCTTGTCCTCCGTCCGGCGTCAGGACCGAGTGGCCGCAGGCGTGGCTGCGTTAAAAGACCACCGGGCCCCCCGGTCCGGACTCAGAAAGAAAAGACCCCGTCGGTGCGACAGATGAAGATTCGCTCCGGAGCCTTCTCTCGGTCTCCCGGGGAAGCCGCGGGGCAGGCGCGTGGGCGGCTAGTACACGCGGGGCAGGATACGGTAGGGCACCCGCCGGCAGTACTGCTCCCACGCCAGGCCGTACCGCCTGCGGCAGTGGCGCTCGTCGCGGGCCTCCCGGTGCACCAGCAGCACGGTGAAGTAGGCGACGTAGAAGTACGGCAGAGCGTGACCGAAACCTGGGTCACGGCACAAGCGTCAGTGACGTTTCCGATCCCTACGCGACACTCCCCCAGCCCCCCCGCCCAGGTGAACCGCCAGATTCCCCAGGGCCCCCCCACCCCCGTGACTCTGCCCGCCGCGCTCACCACAGGGGAGGGACCACGCCAGGGCCATGAGGAGGTCACCCAAGTAATTGGGGTGGCGAACAAAGCCCCACCATCCAGAAACCAGAAGGTCTTTTCCCGTCGAAGTGTGAATGGTTTTCAAATCTAGGTGAAAGTAAAAAGACATTTATAATCACCTCTAGACAGACGGACGTAAAATCTTTATGTAACGTAAACATCATAAATATAAACCCGTACTTACGTGCAAGCTTTGGATCAGCGGGATTTTTCCGGAATGCGTTTTTCTGAGAATTTGCACCTCGGAAGATCACATATCCACAAACTGTAATGTTTTTAAAATCTCACGTTAACAATTTAGACACAATCTAATACTTAAAAGCATCAGTGATTCCACTTAGGAATTCGGTGCTTTGATGAAACTTCCAAAGTAGAGAATACTCTGCTCTCTTCAGAACAATTAAAGGGGCGCCCGGGGGGCTCAGTCGATTAAGTGCCTGACTCTTGATCTTGGCTCAGGTCGCGATGTCACGGTTTGCGGGATCGAGCCCCGTGTCAGGCTCTGCGCGGACACTGTGGAGCCTGCTTGGGATCCTCTCTCTCTGCCCCTCCCCTGCTCCCATGCTCTCTCTCAAAACAAATAAACATTTTTTAAAAACTCAAACCCGTCACCTCAGGACATCAAGAGAGGAGTATCCTGAAATGTCACTACTGTACCGCTTTCCTCATCCACCGGGGGACACAAAACCAACCGATACGGTGCCACCCACAGACAAACGCTAATCCGGCCCCGGTTAGAAGCACAGCAGTACTGGGGCTCACTGCTGCTGTCACACCCACGAGCCAGAACACGGACGCCGCCTGGACCCGAAGCAGGACGAGAACCTGCACGTACACGCACACACGGGATCCCCCTGCAGGCCGACTGCTCTCGTCCAGATTTCAGAGCGTCAGATTGAGAGGCCCTGACCAACGACCGCTGGCCATGAGCCCTCGAGTCTGTCTGTCAGTCCCCCACAGCGTGGGAAGGGACGACTCCCCGTCTGTCGCTGACCTGTAAACTACGCAGACCGCCTCGAGTGATACGCAGGCGTGGTCAGCAGGAGCCGAACCCATGTTGAAACCGAACCTTAATTTTAACCCTCGCCTTAAATCCCCTCTTCTCCCCGGGATGCCAATCAGAGCAGCAAAAGTCCCTATATTTGGAGTTCGCGCTAATTTTCCTGCCCCGCCCCCGCTGGAGGCATTTACCAAACACGTCACAGAAGAGCCGCTGCTGTGACACTCAGCCACGACCACCCGCGATGCTCCTCGGCTCCGGCCAGGCTGCCCTCCCCCGCCGCCGCCCGGTGGCCCCCCCCCCCCCCTCCCGCATCCCCCCCCCCCCCCCCATCCCACTTTAATCCCACTTTACCCGCTACAGTTTACACTTCAGATCGAGCACCCTCCCCCACCGAGGCCACTCGGACCGCTACTCCCCCGAGACCAGTCCCGACCGCCTTCGACATGGCCGCAGTGGGCGGCAGGCCCGCCACTTGTGCTCGTACGCCTCGCCCTGCGCCTGAGGGCAGGCCGGGCTGGCACAGCAGGGCCAGACTTCCTACTTTTCAAGACGCCCACCAGAAGGAGCAGCCGCTGCAAAGAAAAACCACCCCAGGAACGAAGCACCCGTTCTCTCTGCAAGGCAGGCGTCTTTTCTTTTTTTTTTTTTTTTTTTTTTTTAATTTTTTTTTTTTTTTTTTCCCCAACGTTTTTTTAATTTATTTTTGGGACAGAGAGAGACAGAGCATGAATGGGGGAGGGGCAGAGAGAGAGGGAGACACAGAATCGGAAACAGGCTCCAGGCTCCGAGCCATCAGCCCAGAGCCTGACGCGGGGCTCGAACTCACGGACCGTGAGATCGTGACCTGGCTGAAGTCGGACGCTTAACCCACTGCGCCACCCAGGCGCCCCGGCAGGCGTCTTTTCAAATCACTCATCAAACCGCTTACTTCACACCCGAGCTAATCACGTCCCTCTCCGAGGGCGCGTTGTGAATAGGCCCGAACGAGAGCCCAAGAGACTCCGTGCGCGACATTTAATCCACAGAGACAGAGGTCGGCACTCACGTTTCAGGGCGATGATGAGAGAGGCCATCGGCCAAGACACTTCATTTGGGTGGCCGACCAGATAAAAGGCTTGGAAGCTGTAGATGAAGGGAACCCACGCTAGGTCTCCGAACGCCAGCATGAACCCAAACCCGTCGTGGGTGATGTCCATGGTTGTCAACAGTGCTTCCTGTTAGGAAAGAGAGGGAAAGGCAAATTTTAAGAACGTTTGGGGAGGGGGGCGGGGGCCGCCTGGGTGGCTCAGTGGGTTGACTCTTGATGTCGGCTCAGGTCATGATCCCAGGGTCGTGGGATCAAGCCCTGCATCAGGCTCTGTGCAGACAGCGAGGAGCCTGCTTGGGATTGCCCCCCTCCCCCCCCCCCCCCCCCCAACCCCGGCCCTTCCACTACTCGCACACTTTCTCAACAACAACAAAACACTTGGGGAATGAAAATTCTGTGTTCCAAGTGTTCAAACAAAGCACCGGTTCACAAACGGACGCAGGGCTCTGGGAGGGCACAGCAGCTGCAAGTTATAAGAGAGGGGAGGGGCGCCAGGGGCTCAGGTGGTCAAGCATCTGACTTTCCGCTCAGGTCACGGTCTCACGGTTTGTGGGTTCGAGCCCCGTGTCAGGCTCTGCACTGACAGCTTGCTCAGAGCCTGGAGCCCGCTTCGGATTCTGTCTCCCCCCTCTCTCTGCCCCTCCCCTGCTGGCACGCTCTCTCTCTCTAAAACAAACATAAAAAAAAAAAAAAAGGCGGGGGGAAGAGGGGTTCTGGTTCCTGGGCCCGTGTCCCTCACCAGGTCACTTTGCCGCCTTCATCTCCACTCACGGTACCCTCTCATCCCACGATCTGGAAATGACACGTGTCCAAAACGCCTCTCACGCTTCCCACCTTCGCCCGGGCCGTTCTCCGACCTCGGCCTCCGGCTCCCCAGTCACCCCCCAGCGGCCTCCCCTGGACCCCTCAGACGAGGCACTTGTCGGATGCCGCACCTGCTCACAGTGGGCGTGCCAAGTCCTCACTCTGACAGGGACCCCAGGTCTCCAGCTCGTCACCGTCACCCCAGCACGCGGCGCACGGCTGGCGCGCTACACAGTCAGCATTTTCGGCGTTTGCCGGAGGAATGACGACACCGCCGGCTGCCCCGTATCAACCCCGCGTGCACCCGTCTCCCTTCTGATCACAACACGGGATGCCCCTGCTTCCCCCTCCGCTGACGATGCAGGAACAGGGTTTGACCCGCACGCGCAAGCCGCCAGATCACCGCTGGGCCCAGACACCTGCAGGCCGGACTCCAGATCGGAGACGCCACCGAGGTCAAACTCAGAAGGCCCGGCCCGAGGGAATGTCCAACCACCACCAACCTCGGGCCACGCGGCTGACGCAGAAAAGCAGGGAGCAAGCTCCACTGAGGGGTCCGAGGCCCGATGAAAGGAAAAGGTGGGAACTCCAAAGACCCCTTTCTTCCAGGAAGCAAGCAAATGGACCATGGAACGGAAAACCGAAGTCACAACCTCCGGGCCCTCAGGCCACACTCAAGAGCACCGATCCCCGTGCACGATCCCCGTGCACACAGCCTCTCAGGACCTGCCCTCTGATCTCCCGGGAGCCAGCAGCCTGGTGCACAGGACAGGAGAAGGGACGAGCTGTCGGGCAGCCACTGCCCGGTCAGGCGCTCCCAGGACAGCCTTGCAGGCAGAGGGAAGTCACTTCTATCTAATTACCGTCCTCCGTTCCCTCAGGTCAACCAACCAACAAGAAGGGGAGTCAGCCTCACTGCCCGGCCACAGCCAGATGCCAGTGAAAATCATCAAGTCAAGCCCCTTTGTCCACAGAGCTGGGGCACTGATGACACACAGGGAAAACCACCCCCAACTCCGGTGCTCGACCCCCAGGACCTGCGACAAACCGCCTTCACAGAAATCAACAGAAGTCACCGTTCAGCGAAATCTCTGGAACACGTGAATTTCTAGCGAGGGCCACGGTGACTCCCACCGCGTGACAGCAAGCTAGAAGAATTGCTCATCGCTGAAACGCCACCAGAAAGGAGTGTAAAGAGACATCTCTGTGACACTCAAGCAACAGTGAAGCATCACCGGGCTCCTGAGACGGAAGGTGCCGGCCCCCTGGGAGCCGCCGACTGCGCCACAGAGGAGGACGCCCACCCGCAAGTCCTCTGGGGTGGACCTGGAACCTTCTGAGGCTCCAGCGGCGGGTGCCCCACGGGCCTGCAGTTCTCAGAGCGCAGAGCCAGGAGCTTGACAAAATCCGTACCCCGGCTACTCGTAGCTGAGGTTTATTTACCTCGAAAGGCCCTGAGTGACCGAACAAGAGGCAGATTACGGAAATAGCAACATGACGCTTTCCGAGTCACCCTGAGCGACTCCGTGACCCGGTGCAGCAGCCAAGCCTCCGACTCGAGAGGTCAACACACTGTCGTGAAGACTGACTCGGACGTGGTGATGTAGGGAGGCCAGTTTTGTTTTTACTTTTTTAAGTTTACTTAGAAGGCGGGGCAGAGAAATAGCGGGAGAGAGAATCTCAAGCAGGCTCCACGCTGTCTGCACATATCCTGACGTGGGGCTTGAACTCACGAACTGTGAGATCATGACCTGAGCCGAAATCAAGAGGTGGATGCTTAACCGACTGAGCCACCAGGCGACCCTGATTTTGTTTTTAAAACCGGAAGAAAACTCAACTTGAAACCTGGAGGCACAGGTTACAAAGGTAACAGGAAATTGATAAAGTGACTGTAAAACAGGCCTGAGGAATACATGATTTTTAAAGGGAATATATTGAAACAAAGATTAGGAAAATATAAGCCAGTCTTCAAGAACTAGAAAACACTGATCAGACTTTTTGTTTTTAACGTTTTACATTTGAAAGAGAGAAAGAGACAGAGCATGAGCAGGGGAGGGGCAGAGAGATGGAAACAGAATCCGAAGCAGGCTCCAGACTCTGAGCGGTCAGCACAGAGCCCGACGCGGGGCTCGAACTCACGAACCACGAGATCATGACCTGAGCGAAGCCGGACGCTCAACCGGCTGAGCCCCCCAGGCGCCCCAAAAACACCAATGACGTCTCCATGTGCCAGTAAGGGCACGTGTTAGGAGCTCAGCTTTACTTACACCCGTTTCCCTGGTCATCAAGACTCCTCATTTAAGATGCATCCGACGGGAGCTATTCTGTACGTTCCGAAGCACCACCACCAAAACACCTTCGCTATTTAAGAACCGGCTGCCGCCTGACGATCCAAAGAGCAGGACCCTAACTCCGTGCTGATCTATCTGTCCACGTTCGTTTGACACGGTAATTAGGAAATTAGGATTTATTTATAGGAACCGGACACACGCACAGATCTTAAATACTTCGCGTCAAGGAGCAGATGACGCACACGCTCCCCACGCCGCGTGGACGGGTGCCCCGCCTCCTCCCAGCAGCCCTCCTCACCCCGTGTCGGAGGCCGCTCGCCCACACTCAACGCCGCCAGACCCGAGGGCCTCTGCCCCTAAGACGACTTACCTCGTTCCAGAGCGCGTCCACCACATACAAGAGCTGGAAACTGTTAACCAGAGTCATCGCTAAGGACGGGGCAGCTCGGTTCTGCAGCCTCATCTCAGCCAGAAGCATCGCCAGGTTCACCACCACCTACAAGAAAAGGGGCAGGTGCGACCTCAGGGCGCCGCCCAGACCCGTAGCAACAACGGCGACCTGCAGGGGTGACGCCAACACCACGAACCCGGGAGCGGCACTCCGGGAAGGACCCCCGGTCGCCTCCCCGGTACTCCGGTCAGAACTGCGTCAACTCACTCCAGTCACGAGGACGCGACGGCCCCTGACAAAGTACGTGACCGGCGCTCTGCAAATGTCACGGTCACGAGAGGCAGGGAAAGACTCAGGAGACAAAGCTGAACAGCAACCACATGCTCGAAGGGCTGTCGAGGGAGGGGCCCAGGACAGAAAAGGGCCAACAGTGGAGGAAGTGGGGGCGGGGGAAGGGCAGAAAGAAGGCCTGGGGTTCAGCTACTATCACGGTGACAGTGGGAATCTGCCGGGCGGATACGGACACAGGGAGAGAGTGAGGTGCCAGAGGGAATCCTGACTGTGTTTGCAACCCTCCCACAGGTCTATGATTGGGTCAGAATTCACTTTCTTTTCTTTTTAAAAACAGGGAAAATATATTTTTTCTCACGTGAATTCACCTACATGATCACGTTCCTACCTAAATATACCGATATAAGCAAAATGAAACAAACTCTCCATCTTTAATCACCTGGAACAGGGCACCTTAACCCTGTGCACTCTACTCATGGGAACAACAATACTTGAAATACAGACTCATGGAAAGCTGTGATCATTCCTAAAAAATACCACCCCCCACTTTAAGTCGTCTAAAAATCTTTTCACAAGACTAATTAGTACTCCTGAACTGAATTTAAAAACAAAGACGACATACCCATCCAATCAATCCAGGGCGCAATTCACAAAAGTATTTGAGGTCAAAAGTACCGATCCGAGGATTCAATTCACGGCCGATGAAGAAATCATAAATGGCATTTCCTGGAAAGGGAAAAGTTCTTATCCAAAAGTATGGCAACTGTGAGGCTTTAAAATAAGCCTTGCTGGCTACCATCCAGGGTCCCAATTCAGCCTCTCAGGGAGCCCGGCAGGCGCCGGCGTGGGCAGGCGGGCACAGAGGCGAGGACCGAGGAGGCCAGAGGGTGCCCACCCTGGCTGGAAGCAGCTAGGCCCCTAGGGCCAGGTGCCCTGATTTTAAGGGAACTGGAGCTTTTTTTAAAACGAAGACTCACCATTTTTTAAAAGAAGCAACCTGAGTTTTTAAAGTATTTGAATACTTGAAGGTCAGAATCAACCAATGTATAATCTCTGTTATTTTGGGTCGTTTTAAGGATGTTTATGAGACCAAAAAAGAAAATTGTCGTAAACTGTGATGCTAAGTTACTAAAATGTCAGTTACTATAATAAAAAAGTTACTAAAATAAACTGTCATCAAGTGACTGAAAAAGGAACAGAGATGAATAGGAAAGTCGGAAAAAAATAGCGAATAGATTCTTTCCCTTTAAGCGTATCTTCCTTCCCATTTTTTTTCCATCCTGTTATCTCTTCCTCCTCATCATGGCTGTGACCTGGAGCTGGCGGGGGGCGGGGGGGGGGGGGGGGGGGCTTTCCGGAGCGGGAGGGGGCCAGGGCACCGGGAGGTGCCCCCGCCGCCCGCACCGCCAAGTAGACACTCAGGCCCAGGGAGAAGGCGGCAGCGGCCAGCGCGAACTGAAGGAAGTGGCCGTACACGTAGTGCAGGTCCGCGCCCCAGAAGACGGCTGCTCCTATGACCGCGGACGTCAGGAGGAGAGCACAGAACCCTTTAAAGAGAAAGAGAAAACGTGCACGTGAAACCCGGGCTTCGCAAGATCCATACCCTGAGAAAACACCGCAACGTTATTGCTTCCGAGCTTACTCGCACGAATCGGGCTCAGAACACACGAGCGGGTAAGCAGGCAACGCCCCGGTCTTCAATACAGACGCTGGATCCCTCATACGGGTCAAGTATTTTAATTTGTTTTTGAAGTTTGTTTATTTTGAGACAGAGCGCGAATGGGGAAGGGCCAGAGAGAGGGGGGGAAAGGGTCCCAAGCAGGCGCTGCGCCCACCTCGGAGACCGATGTGGGGCTCGAACCCACAAAACCGTGAGATCATGACCTGAGTCAAGACAAGAGTCGGACACTTAACCAACTGAACCACCCAGGTGCCCCGGGTTTTCCAATATTTTAATAGTTCATATGCTATTCGTTTTCACTGTGAATCATCAATATGTGCTTTTCATGAAAACAAAGCTAAAAGTGCACAGAAATTCACTATTAAACAGCAGAGAAGAATCTCAAAATTCACATAATCCTAACCTTCGGGCCCAAATCAGTAACAGAGCTGTGCCCAACACACACACACACACACACACACACACACACACACACACACACACACCCAATCCGTGGGGCGATCTAGGCAGTTACACCAGTGTGTGTACTTTTACCTGAAACGCCTTACCCGCGATGGTTCCAGAAGATCCTAGCTACATCCCACCTCCCGGGGAACAGATCCCAGGACCCTGGCCTCAGAGAGCCCAGTGCGCACAGGCCATCGGGTCACAGGCAACTCCCGACTCCACGGCGCCCGTGAGGCCCGGGAGGCCCGCGCCAGCTGGCCCCGCTCGGGCTCGCGTGTGCCCGGCCTGCCTCTTCCGCGAGCCAAAGCAGGAGTCACGCGTCCGGAGGGAGCGCCCCGAGAGCCGCCACGCTCAGATCGACAAGCAAACAGAAGAGAGGCGGCCACGGCTCCCGCGCGAACGCTAACACGGCGGCTCCCCTGCAGCACTGCGCGGTCTCTGGGCCACCGTCTAAACCCGCCTGCACCGCATGCCAGGTTTTGGCCCTAGGGTAACTCCGAACGGTTGTAACTTTCCCTTCAGCTTTTTCAACCATTCGTTTACTCTCGTAAAATGTATGAATGTTAAAGGAAAACGGCAGCAGACAGAACAGCTTCCTGCCCTGTGGCCCACGTGCATTAAAATGAACCCTTCACGATGTCCTGGGCGCTTCCTGTGTGAGGGGTAAAATCTCACAAACAGAGATCGAGGACGACGGAGGCAGAGGAACCAGACGGGGAATCTGGAATCTGAAAGAGAAGGACCGGGCAGCTGGTCCAGCGGGCTGCCATCCAGCTCGCGCCCTGTCGGAGGGGCCACAGTCCCTCACAGGGGACTGAAAACAGAAAACAGGACCTTTTACAAGAGAAGGCAATCAGCGCCCAGGAAGAACCCACAAAGATCAAGAGACCAGAGGGCAAGAAGAACCTCGCCACCGTCCCGACTCAGCCTCACTGGTGTTGCAGGCAGCCTGGTTCTAACAGCAGCAAATCTGGTAAAAGTTTGTAAACGCCCGACAGCGGCAAGTGAGTGTTAAGCACCCACCACGGGTCAGGCACTGAGCTAGGCTCGATGTTTTCCACACGGCACGAAAGGCATCTACGGGATCTTCAGCTGTCCTTTCAGAATCCAGCAGAAGGACTTCACAAAGCAGGTGCTAAATAAGCCACAGGATAAAGTACCCACGGTTAGAAAGGTAAAAAGTGACAGGACTGGGGCGCCTGGTGGGGTTGAGCATCTGACCTCGGCCCAGGTCATGATCTCATGGTTCGTGGGTTCGAGCCCCGCACCGTGATCTGTACTGATGGCTCAGAGCCTGGAGCCTGCTTCCGATTCTGTGTCTCCCTCTCTCTGCCCCTCCCCCACTCACGCTCTGTCTCTCTCTAAAAAATAAACATAAAAAAGAAAAAAGAAGTGATAGGAATAGGATTGAAAAGGCCAAGAATGAGAATGTACAATGTAATTCCCAAGGAAAGGAGGACAGTCTACGCGGTCCTGTTAAAGTGGAAAACCCTTTAGGGAGAACTCTCCTAAGAGTAGGGCAGCCGTACCCGACGGAGGTACAGACCTGCCCGGTGCTCACAGCTGACAAGCCTCCCGCAGGCCAGCCCCCTGCCTGGCACCAGGGGTCCCCAGGGACCCACAACCAAGGACCCCGGCCCGGGACTGTCGGGGAGGCCCATAAACAGGACGATGGGGACAGAAAGAGAGCACTGGGTCACACAGGGGAACGTGGAGTCACCTAGAGCACACCCGAGACCGGTGGAACACCGAACACTATCTACCCTGCAATTAAAATAAGATTAAAAACTAAAACTAAAAAAATACATAAAAAGGAGAGAAAGGGACCCGAGGGCTCCTCTGAGCGGAGACGTGACAGGAATGATGCAGCTGCCACAGGACACTTTGGGGACAGTTTTCCAGAAAAAGCACCGTGGACCCAGCCAAGTGACGCCAGAGGCCAGGAGTTGGGGGGGGTGGGGGTGGGGGTGGGGGTGGGGGTGGGGGTGGGGGAGGAGTGGCCGAGAAGCCGGAACGGGCGTCCCCAGACCGTGGCGGTGACCCAGGGCGATAAAATATAAACACGGCAACCAGTGACTGTACTAGGAAAACGAAACCGCGTGCCAGGGAGAAGCGACGGGCGCCATCCCCGCACCCGCACGCCCCCCGCCCGGCTGGACCCGGCTCCCGCGGGTGGCGGAGCGCGACGCTCGCAGGCTTCCTGCGCTCACTGGTTGGCGTGAAAACAACTCACCGTTGAGTCTGTACTTGAGCCTTCTTCCATCAGCAAGGGGCATTCCTTCCACCACCTCAAAAAGAAGAGAAAGGGATTTTCTTCACCTAAGACTTTAAACAGCCTCGCGTCACACGTCGTCGTCGGTTCCCACACGCGGGAGGAGAAACAGGACCCCCATAGGGAAGGCGGCGGCCAGCGGCAGGCGTCTCGCCGGTGGAGCCGTTCCGCCAGGATGTCTCCGGCACGCGCCCCAGTGGTAGCGGCGACAGCGGGAACGGCCACCCTCCCCCGCCCCCGCGTGCGCCACCACCGGCTCCGCGTACTTAAAACCCTCTATGATCTCGTCCACCGCTCGCTCCCCACCACCGAGAAAGCAGAGCAGGGGCCTGCGGCCTCCGGGGTCGGCGAGGCCCCCGTGCGCCCGCGCCCCACCCAGCCGCGGACGCCGCCTCGTGTACTTCTCGCTCCTCTACCTACACAGGTGCGCCCGCTCGGTCCCTCCACCGTTCCACGTGATCCTTCATCTCCAAGAGACGGGGAGCACTTCACGCGCGAGGAGCACTCCGTCTCTGTCGGCAATCGCGCACGGCACACCCGCACCAAAGGTGCTCGACAGACACGCGCCTCCCACGAGAGGAGTCAGAATAAAACCCCCACTTGCCCGACAGCGGCCACAGCTTGCTCCCCAAAATAACTACTCAGAAATGTCGCAATTCATCTTAAACACGAAACACCAGGGGCACGTGGGTGGCCGGGGTTAAGCGTCCGACTCTCGATTTCGGCTCAGGTCACGATCTCACGGTCCGTGAGTTCGAGCCCCGCGTCGGGCTCCGTGCTGACAGCTCGGAGCCTGGAGCCTGCTTCCGATTCTGGGTCTCCCTCTCTCTCTGCCCCTCCCCTGCTCACGCTCGCTCTCCCTCTCTCTCAAAAATAAATAAACATTAAAAAATGGTCTTAAAAGTAAAGATACAGACTGAGGTCCCTGGAACTCGGGAGCTTATCGGTTGAGGAGGGAGGAGGTCCCGGGACAACGAGCCCCACCAGCAGAAACTTACCTTCCCGACTGGCAGCAGGTAGAACAGAGCCTGCATCAAAAACCAGAGGACGTAGACCCCAAACACTCTGGTTTCCCACAAATCCTGCCAGGCCGGCAACGGAGGCGGGAAGTTCAGGAGACTGGGCTCCTTCTGTTTACACATCAACAGCAACAGGCAGAGGCAGGCGGGCAGTCCCAGCATGATGAGAAGCACGCCTGCAGACAAGGCTTGAATTTCAGGCCAGTTTATCTCGCTCTGTCAAGACCCCTTTGGACTTCTGAAGTCAGAACTGGAGCCTGGCTACCCGCTGAAAGCGATTTCTAACGGGCCATCACAGACTCCTGGCTGCACCTGCCGCGCCCGGTGGCCGAGTGCCGTGGCCGCTGAGGACATCGGCCGCTAGCCAGCACCGGACAGCTGACCTCCGCCCCAGAAACCAGGCTCCAAAACGTGTCAACTCCATCCACTAGGGAGCAGACAAGCTGAGATTCCAGCAAGCTGAAGATCAGAACATCTGAAACCATCAGCCTCCTCTTTTCTAAAAAAGTAAAGCACTCTCTACACCTAAGTTTCTAACAGAACAGATTCCCACGTAGCAGTGCACAGATTCTAGGCACCTCGGGACACCGTCTCTCACAGACCCGCTAGCCCGCAGGGTTTGCTTACAAAACACGAAGCAACTGAGCCGCGCGGGACTTGGAACCGGCCGAAAGTATTTTCCTTTACTAGCTCATAGATGGTCACTACTTTCAATCACCGCCCACTTACTAACAGCGAGCCCGGGCCCCCACCCGGCTTGTGGCCTGGCCGCCTCACATACCTCCTGAGAAAGGCCTTTCCTTTGGCGCCACTGCCGCGATGGCTCGTGCCCCCCCCCCCCCCCCCCCCCCCAAGCAGGGGGCGCTGCCTACCAGGGACTCCCCCAAACTCCAGGTCCTTGGTCTGCGTGGCCGGAGCTTCCGAGGTTCTCGGCGATGCAGACCTTGTTGTTGTAACAATGTTTTCCTCCTTTGAATCCGTTTCTTTTATCTCTTCTCTTCTAGGACGCAGGCTGTACTGTGCAGATACGTAACCAAGTTCCTCTGACACATGGAATTTTTCCTAGTTGAAAAATAAAAAACGCTAAATGTTTATAGTCGATAATTATCAGGGCGCCTTGGGTGGCTCCGTGGGTTAAGCAGCGGGACTGCGGCTCAGGTCACGATCTCACCGTTCATGAGTTCAAGCCCTGTGCCGGGCTCTGTGCTGACAGCTCAGAATCTGGAGCCTGCTTCCCATTCTGTGTCTCCCTCTCTCTCTGCCCCTCCCCCGCTCATTCATTTTTTTTTTTTTCTCTCTCTGAAAAATAAACTTAAAAAATTAAAAAAAAATAAAAAATAAACTTATGGTCAGTAATGATCATTAATGCCATCACATTAACTAAACTCAGGATCTTAATATAGCCACCTACTAACAAGAATACATTTGTTAAATTATGTTGAGCCTTAATTTAAGGACAGAATCTTAGAAAAGATGGTAAGAAAACACCGGTTTTCAATGTGATTTTTTTTTAACTTACTTATTTTCAGAGAGAGAGAGAGAGAGAAAGAGAGCAAGTGAGAGAGACAGCAGGGTTGGGGCACAGAGAGGGAGACAGAGAATCCCAAGCAGGCTCCGCACTGTCAGCACAGAGCCCGACGCGGGGCTCGAACTCCTGAACCGTGAGATCGTGACCTGAGCTAAAACCGAGAGTCGGACGCTCAACCGACAGAGCCCCCCCAGGCGCCCCTCCAATGTGATTCTCGAGGGAAAGTCACTTTAACAAAGAGAAAAGGCGGGGGGGGGAACAGGACACCTCGCACCTCAGCGTGTCTGTGAGGCATGCCACCCCTCTCGGTGCGCTCAGTCTCCCCGTTGTATCTGCTGATGCTATTTCCAAATGGCTTCTAAAATGAAGAAGACGGAATATCGTGAACTTAAGAAAGAATCAGACCTCGTTAAACAGAACATGATGTCCGAATGTTGTTATGGAATCAAGCAATAAAACAAAGATTTTCACAGCTTCAACTCTGAAGGATTTCAGCATACTTTTGTTAAAAAGGAAGAAGATTAAAATCGATTAGAATTTCCCAATCTTTAAGTGAATGGATTTGACAATATAAATTTCTACACAAGATCTTTCATTTTTTAAACACAATCAGACTGAATGTTATAATGCCATTGTTCAATGGCAAACACTAACAATATTTGCTAGGAGTTAGATAAGGTAAAACTCAGTTAGTTCATTCACTGGTTAGGAAAAAGGCGGAAAGACATTCACTGGCCCAAAACAGCCACCAAGGGGAAATTAACAAGCAGCAGGCACTGGGGAAGCCCTGCCTGGTTTCTACTGAGCCCCACGTTCTCTGCCTGTGGGTCTCCGGACGCGAACCTGCACCCTCACCAGGCAGCGGAGTGAATTTATTGCACTGAACAGGGGAAGTGCATCAGCTTGCAAAAGACCTTCCGGGCAACACGTGGCTGAAATCTGTCACTGAGCTCCCGTCCACATCCCTGATACGTTATCACGCTAATAAACCAACAGGAGAAAAGCAAGTTAAAAATGCAAGTATGTCCTCGGGAGGCCCACTGGCGAAGGACGGCAGTGATGCGGTGTCAGATTCTAGCTCCAATCAAAGCCAGACTGAGCGGTGAGAAAGCTCAACGTGTACCTCAGTTTACCAAAGTGCCAACAAGCCGCTCGGCAAATACCTCGCTCTCCGCGGCATGGAGCGACAGCCGTGACCCCGTACTGCGGGAACTCTGCTGGGTGCAAGCTGACAGGACGCTCACGCAGTGAGGCAAGTTACCGCGAAAGGTCACGATGAGGCACCCACGGCAACAAGGTGCAGTGACTGTCACAGCCACACGCAGCACAGCGATGGTCTTTCCCGGGCAACACACCGTCCTCACTCCCGCGGCGGCTCCGCGGTGGCCCCGGGCTCCGCCGGGGAGGAGCACAGCCAGCCTGCAGCCCTCGGGTCACCAGGACTGGAAGAAGGTCACGCTGCAAGAATGTAACGGGCACTAAATGCTACAAATGAAAATGTGACAGAAAGCGGCACGCGTCACCGGCCTGGTAAGGAGAGCCGCTGTCGGCCGGAACGTTCGAGCTCACAAGCAATTCTCAGAACGCGAGGTAGAACGGTGGGCAGATACTCTTTGGCAATCGCGTTGGCCAAAAAAGAGGCCAATTATGGTAATTCTCAGAATGAGAAAATGGGCATCACACGCTAGACAGTGGTATAAACCTTGCGCAAGCGATCTGGCAGCGTGTATTAAAGGCCTCAAACCCGCACTACCGCCGGCCTGGCGGTTCCGCTTTTAAAAATTTATCTGAAGGAAACATCAGATGTTGTATAAGCATATCTGCTCACCACGGTGAAAATTTAGAGAAAAGGCTAAAAGCCTACCCACGAGGCATTTTAACAATGACGTCACACCTGTAGAATCTGTGGTCTAGCCAAACAATACCATACGACAAAAATGACGTAGAAAAATGTAACGTAGGTTATTCCCAATATATTTTAAAATTTACAAATCTAGCTTCAAAACGGTGTGTATTTCATCCAGTTGCTTAGGGTTATTAAGAGTCTGTGTGCATTTTACCCAGTAAAGAGGTAATATTAAGTGAATAGAATAAAAGGTCATCTTTATTCAATTATTTTTCTTAAAAATCACTACTAGGGGCGCCTGAGTGGCTCAGTCAGTTAAGCGTCCAGTTCTGGATTTCGGCTCGGGTCACCATCTCACGGCTCATGGGATCAAGCCCCACCGATAGTGCAGAGCCTGCTTGGGATTCTCTTTCTCTCTCTCTCTCTCTCTCTCTCTCTCCCAAAATTGATAAATAAACTTACAAAAAGAAAATCATTTCTATTTAGCCTGCCATCCGAGACAGCCACCGCACAGGGGCCTACAGGCTTGCACCACAACCTTTCCAAGCTTCAACTCGGAAAGCAACTCCTTTGAAGTTACCGTCTTGGGAGAGAAGTGGTCGAGGGTCAAGGGCAATGACACTGAGAGACCAAGAATACGTTTTTAGAACCCAGTGACGTCCCACTGTCATTTTATACGTGAACATCTATAAACCGTAAAACTTTTTCAGTTCAAGCTACAGTCCTCCTCCATTTCCAACGTGAACACCGCTCTTTTTTAAAACCACAATATTAAAAAACACAGTATTTTTTAGAACCACGGCACTCTCGTAACTGAACCTTCTTTTTCACCGGTAATCAGAGCCTCGTGCTTCCTACTCTTCCCGACCCCCGCGTGAGGGTGTGGCCTTCCCGAGCCGTCGCGTTGGACGGGAGGTCCCCTCGCTGCAGGCAGTCTGGCGGCACAGCACAGAAGCCTGTTGGGGACCCGACCCCGGACGAGGGCCGAGGCCCCGCGCGAGCCGTGTGCACCCACCAGCACGAGCGGGGTCAACTTCACTTCCAACACTTCCTTCCTCATCTCCTTAATGTCGGCCTGGTGCGACGCAGAGGCGGATCGGCGGGAGCTTCGGGGAGGTCGGCCCGGGGATCGGGAGCGGGACCTGGACCTACTCCCTCGGCGTCTGGAGGGAGAGCTGGAGGCTGAGCCGCTCTTCCTTTGCCTGAAGGAAGTCAAGGGCTAGAGAGGGACAAGAAGGCACAGTTTCACCACGAGGCAGACCCGGTACCGTCGGCTCTGAAACCACCCCGGGCCTCAGGCCATCTGAGTGCCCGCTGGGCCCGGCCAGTGACACGCGGGACGCACGCGGCTGCTCCACGCCTGACCCTTCCCGGAAGGCAGAGCCACGCGGAGTGACCGCGCCTAAGCCAGCGAGCCGTGTGCTTTCCAACCGCACAGACTAGAAGGGCTCCCGCCAGCCCGCTGGGTTAACGGGTGATGGGGCGGGGACGGACGGCAAGAAACTCGGTCCTACGGTTTCACTCTGGGCGACACGCACAGGCAGGCCTGGAAAATGGGCGCGAGGTGCATTACGCTCAGCGACGCCGCACCCCGCCCTTTCCTCTCCCACCTGAGTCCGTGTGGCCCAGGACCGAAGCGTGGCTTGACACTTTTTAAATGATTGCAGACAAGAGCAGAAGGAAAATGCAACTTTGGGACACCTGAGAACCCCTGAAATTCAAATGTCAGTGTGCACAAATGAACTTTTGTTGGAACACAGCCACGTGCACCCACTCCCGGCCTGCCCTGCCGGGGGCCGCTCTCACGCTGCGGAAAGATGGCCCAGGAAGCCTAGAACAGTTACTATCTGCCCCTGTCTTCAAGAACTTTGCCCCCGGGCCACAGGCCACCGGTTCAAGAACCGTTTCTTACTGATCTGTGACAAAAAATGAAATCGAGAACAGATGTGTAGGAATTTTTATAGCATTTTGACAAAGTAATTTTAGGCTTGTTGACTCTAACAATAAAAAGTTGGGGCTTTTACTTTGTATGTCTTTTTCTCCATCCGAAAATAGAGCCATCTTTCTAGTACTTTACATATGATTTCCACACCTGGGATCAGATCATTTTGAGCCCAGGCGCTCACAGACACGCCGAGAAGCCCCGGGCCAGACTTAAGTCTAATCAGCGTCACTCTCCTGATTAAATCCTTGGTGGTCAGGGCGAAGCCCAGACCCCTCCGGTTCTGCTCCCGTTTAACCCACTCCTGGCCCACCACGTTCTTGGCCCTCTGGGTAACCACCCCCGTGGCCCCCCCCCCCCCCCCCCCCCAAGCCGTTGGCATGCCACCCTCCATCCCGAGCTCCCTGTGTGGCCTCGGCACCCGCCCAGGTGTCCCCTGCAAGCCTGAGACTGGGACCACCCCCCACCCCCATGCACAACAGCACCGCCTGCCAAACGTCCCCCCACCCCCGGGAGAGGACCCATGGAAGGTCTTCTCCAAGAGGCTGAGAGCCTCCCGGGGACAGGCCGCCGTGCGCAGCCGTGCGTCCCCAGAGCGCACCCGGCGTCCGACCCAAAGCCGAAGCGCGGCCCTGCTGGGGGCCAGGTCGGACCGCCCTGAGCTCAGCCACATCACAGCCCTTCCCGCACCGCGTGACCGCCTCTGGGGGAGCCGAGGGGCACACACCTTGATGTCACTCTCCTTCAGCTCGAGTTCCGTCCCGTCCTTGTACTTCACGGTGTAGAGCTGGGAGCCGCTGTCATGGCTCAGAATTTCAACTTCGTAGTAAAGCGAGCTCCCGGGCCAGCGACCCCGTACCACCTCCCCGTCGGCGAACTTCCGACTCGGCATCTTCAAACACCAGTCTGAAAAGTCGGAAAGGAAACACCGGCGTCACCGTGGACACGCTTATGTGGCTCTTTCTTTCGCAGGCTGAACACTCAGACACGACCTCCCCAAACGCTTAACTGGTCAAGATCTTAGGACCAGGAAGGGCTCTGGAGGGGAGGAGTCCGACCCTGAAGTGTGCAGGTGTTAACCGGTTTTCCCAAGGATGGAAACGCGGGCAGAGCTGGGACCCCCAGAGGCTGTTCTTTCCGCTGCGCGTGTATCAGCTGGAGTCACTTTACCCAGGATGACCGCGCCACCGAGCCACTGTGGTGCCCGCCAGGGACCCACAGCAGCAGGATGCAGCAGGACACGAAGGCACCACGCGGCCTGCGCTTTGCACAACACTTTTGCGCCCAAGTGACCGGATCACTTGTTATACAACAAGGCAGGGCCACAAAGGATGACTTTTCTGATTTATAAATTCCCATATAGGGCGTGTGGCTCAGTGGGTAGAGCATGCGCCTCTTAACCTCGGATTGTAACTTCAAGCCCCACATTGGGCATAGAGCTTACTTTAAATAAACAGAGAAATTCGCATGGTGTTACAAAGGCTTTAAAGTGTATTTAATTTCTAACACATTATCTACATGAAAAACAATAAACCCTAAGAAACCAACCCTCTGGGAAAATCACGGATGTACAATTAACATTCCTACAACCCACCAACAAGGAGAGAACTATTTCCAAATCCGTGACGAATAGCAAATTTGGGGTTCTTTCATTCAGCCTTCGTCTTACAGCTAAAGTCCCAAATGCATCCCGAGCATCTGTGTCACCCCACGGCCAGCCGGGCGGACCCCCACCACTGTCCTGACTCCCCACCCCACCCGCCCCCGCCCAGGAAGCCCCGTTCCTCGTTGGAAACCACACACAGTCGGGGAGCTGTCGGCCCCCCTCCCTCGAGCTCACCCGGCTGCAGGGTGCCTCCAGCTCTCAGGACCGGCAGGTTCCCCCGGTCACCCCGGTACCCCCCACCCCCAGCCTTGTGTCACCGGCCAAACCAGCTGGGCCTGGTCTGAGCAGAGTCACCTTCCTCCCGCCCAACTCGACAACCCCGCCCGGCCGTCTGGGCCCAAGAACACACACCCCTGGCCCAGCTCCTCCAGGGGCGCTGTCCGACCGTGGGGTTCAGGAAGGAGAGGGTTACGTTACCCCGCCCGCCCCCGGGGAGAATCTTTCATAAGTGCTGAATTTCTTCACTGTTAATCGCCTGAGAAGGTACTTTACAGGCCTCGGTTGTTTAGAAAGACAGCGGCCAGGCAGGCAGATGAAAGAACCCAGCAGCACACACTGGTGATTAGGGGGCGTCAGGGCTACGTGTGAGCTGGGACAGCGCCCTCTGCCCAGCACCGGCCGAGATGGCATCACCTGGCACTGGATGGGGCGGGGAGAGGGGCTAGGGGGTGAGGTCACAGGGGTCACACCTGGCTGAGGACTCACGGGGAGTGGGGGGGGGCACTAGGGAAGCAGGGGGCAGGGCACATCTCGGGGCACGGAGGAGGGGCACAGAAAGGAAGGTGACAACAGCCAAGTCGGCCTGTTTCAACACTTAGGTCAAGAAAGAGGAAGGAAGCGTGCCGTGCCGTCTCCTCTGTTCTCTCGCGCCCCTCCCCCTCCCGGGAGCCCCCCCTACCAGACCCCGGCCTTGGCTCTGATTCCCTGACGTGGGCCACCGGGGCTGAGAGCCGGCACTTGCCACACAAAGATGCCATTCGTGTCTCCGACAACGCTTCACGGACCTGAAACACACAGTCCCCCCGACTTTTAACAGAGGGTTTGTAAACAGGCCCGTGAGCAGACACAGCACCTTTCTGAACACTTATTTACCGGGACCTTCTGTTACCTGGTTAAATACTCCGGGTTAAACTAATTAAGCTATGCAGTGGATAGGTTAGGTCCCTAAGCTTAATTTAAAAAAAAAAAAAAAAAAAAAAAGACAACTAAGATTTGGGACTTCCAGCAACATTGGGTCTGGTGGCTGAGACAAAAGGCTGGCCAGCACCCCCTCGGGACACCACCACCTTGTCAGCAAGTGCTCCCAAAGATGAAACCAGCAAGGTCTGTGCACCTGCGCTGCGCACACATCCTCCCACCCCAGGGACCCCGCAGGCCCATCCCAGTAGCACCTCCTGGAGGAGAGCGGCCAGGACGGGACACACGGGCCTCTCTGCCATCACACACGGAAAGGCCTCCCTCCAGTGTGAAAAGAAAAAAGCTGTTGACCGAACACAAAGTCCCCAAGCCACGTGCTTGCTAACTTCACTGCCAAGGCGGCCCCAAAATGCTACCATTCTGGCACACGACAGCGGGCTGACCGCAGAGCAGGTGCTTGCAAGGGTCTCCCGCCCTCCTCGGCACCCTGCCACGTCCCACCCGACCCGGCAGCTGACCGCCTCCCTCGCACAGCTGGGCCCAAGGCAAACACCTGACCGCTCCCAGAGTGACAGAAATGTCCAGAGGGAAGGCCCGGCCGCTGCTGCTCACCCTTCTCCCTCCTCCGGAGACAGCGCTCGGCAACTAAGCGGGGCGGCGCGGCCGGGTCTACACACCGGGCCCTGCTCACAGCTGTTGCCCGTGTAACCACCCTCGCTCCGGTGCAGGCGGCAGGTGCGCGCGCCCCGTGCAGGCCTCCCCGGCCAGCTCCCGTCCCCACCCCCCCAACCGCCGGGCCTTGTCAGGGGGCTCTTTCTGAGGCCTTGAAACGGTGAGAACACAGGATCCAGCTGTACTGAGCAGGGGCGCGCAGCCCGCATCACCTTCCTCTCAGAGCCGGGGCCGGGGGCAGCCAAGCCGGAGGGCATCCCGGTACCTGCTGTTCCCCGTCCCGCCCGCCAGGCTCCCCCATCGCCCCCGGCGCATCTCCCGTCGCCCCCGTGTCCCCCGTCCCCGTCCCGCCAGGCTCCCCCATCCCGGTCGGCGCACCTCCCGTCCCCCCGTGTCTCGTGTCCCCGTACCCCCCACCCCGCCAGGCTCCCCCATCCCGGTCGGCGCACCTCCCGTCCCCCGTCCCCCACCCCGTGTCCCCGTCCTGTCCGCCAGGCTCCCCCATCCCCGCCGGCACACCTCCCGTCCCCCCGTCCTGTCCGCCAGGCTCCCCCATCCCCGTCGGCGCATCTCCCGTCGCCCCCGTCCTTGTGTCCCCCGTGTTCCGCGTCCCGCCCGCCAGCGCACCTCCCGTCTCCCACCCCGTGTCCCCGTCCCGCCCGCCAGCCTCCCGCGTCCCCGCCGCCGCACGCAGGGACCCGAGGCCCCACCGCCGCCCTCCCGGCCGACACCGCCGCCGCGCGCCCAAAATGGAGGGACGCGTCCTCGATTCGGATCCACCGCGGCTGCACTTCCGCCGCGGCCCGGCCGACCGCCCGCAGCGGAAGCCGAGGCCGCGCCCCCGCCCCGAGTTGCCGAGAGGCGGGCGCGAAGCGCTCACCTGTGCCGGGCTCCTGCGGGAGACGAACGGCTCCGGGACAGTCGCCGAGCGGCACCGGCGGCGGCTCCCGCGCGCACGACACCGCCCCGCCGCGCCCGCTCCCCCCGCGC